>NC_090929.1:1559437880-1559737880 GCF_040938575.1 Ambystoma mexicanum | reverse complement strand
GGTCTAATAAAATCCCTTGATACCTATTTTCAAATTGTACCCTCTGGATATCTTTCCGTGATCAATTGCCTTTCCTTCAACAGACATATTGAAATCATCCTTATTATTTATTAAAGAATTCGTACAGCTACAAGCAGTATTGCATTAATCTCTAAATCGACAGTAGAGGACCACCTGACCCCTTCCTTTGGAGAGGTAAATTGAATTTCAGTATCCATACAAGTTTACCTTTAACGATTTCTGTTATATGATATAATTATGAGACATATTTCCTAAAGCACATATCTATTGGTTCTTTTTAATAGATTTGGTATTGGAAACACGGTTTACACGTGCTCCTGATGAATGGATTGCACCCGAAACACGATGAGCCTGAACAATTTGAATTTTAAAAAATCACTTTTTTGGAGGACCTTATGATTGTACAATTACCTTTCAAGATTAATAGTGTGCAGGGTACGGCACTTTAAAAAGCACCCGTGTTCAGAGACGCGGTGATCACGTTGTAGTAAAGTACATCCCGGTGGTCTCTTTGCTTCTTCTAAGCAGCCCATTTGTGATGTGTTGATTGCAGGCTGCAGCGGGTACAGGGGAGAAGCAGAGTGCAGATTGTCACAAGTCACAGCTCACTGGGAAGGTCCCATTACAACTTCAAAGCCACTCAATCTGTCCCTAAAGGAAGCGCCCTGATGATATGGTAAAACCCTACTTTAAAACTAGCAATGCACGCTGGTCCAAATTGTGAATAGGCGGTTGACACGAAAGCATTGTCTTACCATTTGTGCAGGATTGCACATGTTATTCCTGGATACCAAGATGCATGCTAGTGTGAAACAACGATTACATGGCTTCTTTGATTGTCTCACGAGAGGTATCAAATAAAGTCAGTCCTGGCTTTCAGGCTCCCATCATGATGCATCCTAGTACTTATAGGCGCAACTGTATCATTTTGAAAACTGCAAATATACAGGAATGAGGAGCGACATGCACTAGAGAAGGTGTGATTTACACGGCCTCTTTCTGCATATGCTTGAGAAACGAGGGAGTGCTGAATGTGATATAAATGTGCAGTGTTGTCCCTGCCTCAGTAACTTTTGTGGACTTTAAGCAGATGCAAAGTCTCCCTGTGTGGCTTTTTTATTCCCGTAGAGTAGCTCGTAACCAGTGCTTGTGGTGCATGGATGGTGAAAGAGCAGTTCGGGGAGGCCCGAGACAAAGTGCCTCATTAAAAGATTGCCGGTCCGGAAACAACGGTACCGGTAAGCTTGCCGGTACCGTTGTTTCCGGACCGGCAAACTACGAGTTCTGTGAGCGGGTGCCTTTCAGCTCGCAGAACTCGACGGATGCACCGGCACCATTCATGAATGGGACTCAAATGGGAATGGGGAGTACTAATTACCGGCACCAGGCAATGGGGCAATGGGGATATACTGGGTCCGCCGGGGGCCGTTATGCACCGATAAGTCCCCATTGCCGGGTGGCAGTGAATTCAAAGATTAGTTTCAAATGAAAGGAATACCAGAAAAGAAACACAGATACCTAGTCCTGATACCACACCTTTGATAAGACAGAAGAATGCCTTTTGGAGCTGTGGTGGCAATCTTCACTTGCAAGCATAAGATTAGTTAGTATTTTACTTTGCCAACTAGGTGGTTTTGTATATAAGGGGCAGGAGGGGAAAAGCTAATGTCAGAAACAAGGAAAGGGGTGCTTTCAAAAATGAGGATGGACATAGGTGCTACTGTGGGCTGAGAGGGCTTCCTCCGGCTTGAAAGCACAGAAGCAAGGTCTCATCTAGCAAAGGCTTTCCTATGCTGTTGAAGTGGTGCTGGGCACGGGCACCCCGTTTTCTAGAACAGTGCTGTGAGGGTTCAGAAATGAGAGACAGGCACAAAGTTGTAGTTTTCTCAACGTTTGCCATGTTTATTGAAACGAAAGGGGGATGGGATAAAATCCTATATTTCCCTTCCTAGCGAGAATGTTCCTGCCTAGCAAACTAAAGCTAAAGAAAACTGTCCAAATCTCTCTGCCCCTCACACTGACATATGATATGATTGGTTATTTATAACATGCTTAATAGCCAGAGGTTTCTTAGCGCAGACCCGAGAATCGAATCCATGTTGCTCTGTGTCGTCTTGCTTCCCAGGCAAGCACATTGCCCCTGAGCTCTCCTCCCAAGACAAAACCAAAATGTATCAAGTACAGGTGTCTGTTTCTAGTTTAACCAAAATGTGCAATAGTTCAAACTTATAATTTCCACAAAGCAATCCTTGCATCCAGGGTCTGATCCCCTTTCCCTGAATCAATTCAGGAAGACTTTTGAAAGAGTTCTGTTTCTATAGCATTCTATTCAGCTCAAAGAAAAGTGTCTCTTTCATCCAGCACGTTCCTTAATTTGGCAAAGTAAAGATCTCTTCTATCAAACACTTATTCAGAACCAAAGCAACTGTTTGTCCCATAAAGTACTCTTCCCAAGATGTTAAGATCTAACAACAGTCTTTTTCTAGAGAATACCTTTTTCAGAACAGCCAAAGCAAATGTCTCTTGTGGTATAATAGCTTGTCAGATATTAAAACAAATACTTTTTTCCACAGGAGCGGTTACACAGAGGAACGTTATTATTCTTTCTCCTCTCGTTACTGCAGCACTGCGAGCTGCGTGTGCTCTTGCTGCTTTCTGTTCCGCTTCCTGGAGGAGGCGGATCCTGTTGCGGTCACGTGACATCACGTGACTTTCATCTCCTGCTTTAATTGCCGGCATAACCACCCGTGCAGTGTTTTCTAAGGATCTGACAAGGAGCGCTGACACAGGAACGTTATTATTCTTTCTCCTCTCATTACTGCAGCACTGCGAGCTGCGCGTGCTCTTGCTGCTTTCCGTTCCGCTCCCTGGAGGAGGCGGGTCCTGTTGCGGTCACGTGACATCACGTGACTTTCATCTCCTGCTTTAATTGCCGGCATAACCGCCCGTGCGGTGTTTTCTAAGGATCTGACAAGGAGCGCTTACACAGAGGAATGTTATTATTCTTTCTCCTCTCATTACTGCAGCACTGCGAGCTGCGCGTGCTCTTGCTGCTTTCCGTTCCGCTCCCTGGAGGAGGCGGGTCCTGTTGCGGTCACGTCAAATCACGTGACTTTCATCTCCTGCTTTAATTGCCGGCATAACCGCCCGTGCGGTGTGTTCTAAGGATCTGACAAGGAGTGCTTACACAGAGGAACATTATTATTCTTTCTCCTCTCATTACTGCAGCACTGCGAGATGTGTGTGCTCTTGCTGCTTTCCGTTCCGCTTCCTGGAGGAGGCGGGTCCTGTTGCGGTCACGTGACATCACGTGACTTTCATCTCCTGCTTTAATTGCCAGCATAACCACCCTTGCGGCGTTAAGCCCTGGAGGCAGTAAGGGCTGGAGACGCTGTTGAGCTGTTTGGCTGTGACCTGTGCCTGTCCTGTGAGTACTTCGAACTGGAGGTGCATCACATTTACATCAGCCTCACATCTGGATCGTCACTGGGGTAAGGGGGGAGAGTCAGACTCAGGCAGCTCCTCAAGCTGTCGGGCGTGCCTTACCCAGTGGCTGGACGTCATATTAACTTTTAGTTACACTCTGTGAGCTTTGCACTTTGTTCCGAAAATATTTATTGGACCTTTTAAGACATTTGAAGCAATTGAGTGGTGTTGTCTGATTTTTAATCTATAAGTTTATCTGTATCATAGTTTTAACACATCTTCTAATGCAAGCCAGACTTCCATCATTGAAAACGGGTATGCCGCCCTCCTTAATCCCAGGTGGTTTCAAGTCTTCCTTGAACTCTGTCTTGACTAACAGGCGTGCGCAACAACATACTGCGTACTGCTCGACACCGGTGATTGACAAGGAAGTACGGAGCAAAAAAGCTGGATTCGGGAGGTCAGCTGTTGCTGATATCCGTCACTTTTTTAGCAATCTGCCGGTCAGACAAGTGCCTCTCTCCTCCCCAGCAGCTGCAGTAGTACATCGGCTTGATAATTCTGTTCAAACAGTGCCCTATTCTCCTCAGACCGCAAAAGTAAATTTGCTGCCTTCTCATGCCGATGAGAATTCTCACATAAAAAAAACATTAACTGAGCCCTGTACTAAACCTCCCCTGCGCCTCTCCTTTGCCAATAATTCAGTGTCTGATAGTGTTTGTCTAAATAATATGCCAGCTACTGTTCCGGTCGAGGCCTTAAAAAACCTTAAATGTACCCCTCGCTCTTATGCGGCAATAATAGACTTGAGTAATAGTAAGTCAAACATCTCTGAGCATTTACTCCCTGATGCCTTACCGCAAAATTACTCATATACTCCAGTTTTGTTCTCAGACGACGATTTAAATTGTTCGGCTATTGCAGCATCATATCTTGCTCCCACTCCCCGTTGTCCACATTCCTCTCCAGTGGTGCCACATCATGACAGTGCGAATTTGATCATCACAAATCTCACCACTATGAATACAGCATTACATTCTTTAGTAAAACTATATGAATCTTTAAATAAATTGCAAGTTCAAACCTTACAATTTGACAAAATTCTAGCATGGCAACTTGATGTGAGTACACTTTTACAGCATAAGAATGTGGGTCCTTTACCATCAGTATTGGTACTTAAACCGACTGCTCCAACTTTTGTACCCAAATCTGTTTCAATCACAAACCAATCTCCTGTGACACTTTCTACAGATGGGCCCACTTCTGCTTCTGTACCAAGTTCTGCTCTCCCACAATTTCTAGGTATTATTAAGCCAGTTCCTTCCTCACCTAACGACGCAGCACCAAAGTTATGCTGTAATAAATCCAACTCTAATATATTACCTTTGTCATCGAAAACTCTGTTTACAATTTTCACAAAAAAACAAAGAAATGTTAACTCTGAACCCGTTAAAAAGGCAACTAAGAAGCAGAAAAGTTCTCAATTGCCCAAGAAGACTCAACCTTCAGCAACAAAAAACTTTTTGAAACACCTTCACCTCCCTCCAGCGAACTGCCAATCAGCCGCAGCGGCAGTGATAAAAAAATACACTCAACTGGCAAAACGACGTGTAGTTTTTGATATTAAGACCACCCCTAAAGTGATTCCGCCCTATGCCCCTCTAGATGCCTTGATTGAGGAAGCAGATGTTTTTAAATCTCCTAGTGTAACTTCCTCAGCTGTACCTGTTGTGATAAAAAGCACTGGTAGATTGACAGAAAAGGCTTCAACTCAGTCGATCATTGATTCACATCGTGAAGAAATCAGACGAGCTGTAGATGCCTATATGGACCAACAACGCCTTCCTAGAAATACGGGAAATAGTCTGTTAGAAGTCATTTCCTCTAAACCATACTCACTCGAATACCCAAAACCCAAACTGCTCAAATTCCAGTTGTGAGTTTACCAACAGCTCATCAATCATATCCTGTTCCAAATCTTCTATACACGCACTCTTTTTGTCTTTTTGGAAAACAAGACCTTGCAGATGAAAATAACCGCTCAATATTGGCAAAACTTACCCCTGAAATTCTTAAGCTAGTACAAGTTGCCTTACAAGAAGTTCCCAAAAACGAATCAACTTCCACCTTCCCAAATTCTAAAAACTCACTTCCAAAATGTGTTAATCAAAAACGACTGGCGAATCATGCTTTGATCCTATCATGTCGACCAAAACCTAATGTGCAGTATGCCTTGAATCGCCAGTCATTAATGTCCATTTTCTCAGACATTCCTGAATTAGAGGATATCAGTTCTGAGGATATTGAACTAGTGGAATTTTGTTATCCGTCTGTATTCCATGTTGTCAGAATTTGGCTGAATTCCAGAGCTATACAGAACAGCATCTGGTCAGCTAAAAGACAACATTTTGATCTAGGCTTCAACCTATCAGTAGATACTGATATAAAGAATGAACTGGTGTTATATCCTTCAAACACCAAGTTGTCCACCACAAATACGTGTAAAACCTCATTCAAGTCTGAGAGTGTGCAGCAAAGCAAAGTTCAGCAATATGGTCAACATTAGCTATCTTTAACGGAATCTCCCATTGAATTATCTCTACTCAGTTGGAACTCGAGAGGCCACTCCCGTTTATTGAACAATAATAGTAGTGCTCTAAACACATTTCATCTTGTATTGCTGCAAGAGACTTGGCTCACGTCAAGCCCCATTTGGGACAAACACGTGGTTCTAATTGTTCCGGCTAAAACAAGCCTACGGGGTAGACCCTCAGCAGGTCTCCTTATAGCAATACAAGAAAACCCAAATGTTGTCCTTACTTCATGGGCCTCTCCTAATCCATACATTCAACTGGCTCGGTTACACATTGGTTCCAATATACATGCCATCATAAACGTATATTGGAATCCGGTGGGGATCACTGACAAACGCTTTTTAAGAGATTTAGGTGATGCACTCAATATGATAACTATGAATACTGAAGTGCAAAAAGTATTAATTGCTGGTGATTTAAATCTCAACTGCATCTCTTCCAATTTCAAAAAGAGCTCGAATAGAGTGAGAAAATGGCTACAATTTGTTAATCACCATAATTTACAAAGGCTTAATGGAGCCTTTTCAACTGATCTTCCCGCTAGTCCCACTTGGCAGCGAGGAAACACCCTTTCTATCATAGATTATGTTTATACTAATGTCAATTTCTTCGCTGATTTTGTTGAATTTAAGATTGTACCTTCTGCCTTGAGTGATCATAATCAACTGACAGCTAAATGGTCACATCACGGTCATCTTCCTCAAACTCAAGATAAATTACCTCAAGGATTTTTGACTGTAAATAATGCAGGGAATAGACGCTGATGGTCAGCCAAGTCTTTGAGTAACTTTTATTCTTGTATCAGTTATAACTCCATTAGAGCATGTGCCAATGACAAAACTAACAATATAGTATACTCAGACATGATGCAAGCGTTTCGTACTATTCCGATCACTTCAGGTTTAACATATGGAAAACACACTCCCAAATTACATGTGTTTAATATGGAGTTACATCTCCGGAAAAAGGCATATAGGAAACAAAAACGTGAAGCAATGTCCCTGCCCATGGAAAAAAGGATAAGATACCTGACTAATATTAAAACTAAATACAAAAACTGGCTCAAGTATTATCGTGCGAAACTCTATCAAGTTGATGGCCAACTGATGCTTAACACCATTTCCAGTAAAAATGTTGCTAGAACATGGTCACTACTTAATGGAGCCGCAACGAGCAATCAAGTTGTTGCTCAAACAAATGAAGTGTCTGAACACAAATGGATAACCCATTTCACCAACCTCTATAAAATCCCTGATGGAAGATTCGCCTTAGAAACAGTTAACTGTTCACACAACTTTCATTTAGACTTTGACTTAGAAGATATTTGATTATTCATTAATAACGCTAGTAAGTTTGGAGCATGTGAACCGGATGGTCTATCCAACAAAATGTTTAAAGCTCATCCCGTAATTTGGTCAAAATTTTTGTTCAGTATTTTCACTATTGTTATTAAAACTCAAACCTTACCACCTACATGGACTCATTCGATTATTGTGCCTATTTATAAAAAAGGCGATAGGAAAGATCCATCGAGCTACAGGCCAAATGCGCTATTGGACGCGCCAGCAAACATTTTTTGTTGTATTATTCTCAGAGAGTTGAGAAAATGGACATCTAAAATCCATTTTAACGACCCCAATCAAGCAGGTTTTGTTGCTGGCATAGGCACTATACCCAACATTATATCCTTACACATGCTCCAGGCTGACTATGCCGCTAGGAAACAAAATTTGTATTTTGCTTTTGTGGACTTCAGAGTCGCTTTTGACTCAATAGATCATCTGCTTTTGTACAACAAATTAGTCGAATATCAGTGTCCATCATCCTTAATTTCTTTAATTGTTTTGCTTCATACTAATACATCAATGCAAGTTAGATTGACCATGGCGGGTGCCCTCACGTCAACATTTTACACTCATAGAGGCCTCAAACAGCGCTGTATTCTAGCTTCAATAATATTCAATTTATTTATCTACGATCTTGCAATAACCCTGAATAACATCCAGAGTGATGCTCCCTCTTTGGGCACTCATGAAATTGCATATTTACTTTATGCTGACGATATTGTTCTTATTTCAAAAACTCCAATAGGTTTACAAAAATTATTAAATGGTCTAGATATCAATGTAAAGTATAATCAACTTGTGATTAACACAACCAAAACCCAAACACTTATCTTTAAAGCGTACCAGACTGTGAAGATTAAACCTTTTACTTGCAGTACAGACGACGTAGCGTTAGACAATGTTGTACAATATAAATATCTGGGCCTATTAATTTCAACATCTGTCACCAGTCTTGACCATGAACTAACTCTACGTGGTAAACTTCATTCCTTGATTTCACAAGCTAAAATCCTGTTGGGTAAGTTTGGCAAATTTTCAATAAAACCTGTTCTTATTTTTTATCAGCAAAAAGTTATTCCAATGCTTACTTATGGAGCAGAATCTTTACCTATGAAAAATGTATCATTATGGAACAACTTAGAGGCCAGTTTTTGGAAACAAGTATTACCTCTTCCGAACAGTACCCCTCTCCCTCTAATTCGGTTTGAGTTGGGGTCTGTATCGATGTTTTTATATGTTATTTGGAAATGTTGTGCCTTCTTGCGAAAATGCTTGCTATCCTTTACTCAGCCAGATATCCTTGGTAAAGTGGCGTCTCATCTATTGTCTCAACAATCCGCCTTTAACAAGAGCTGGTGTAAATTTACTTTAGAGGCTATGACGGACGCATCAGTTGATCTTGATACATTGTTATTTCACCAAAATCGCGCCAAAATCAAAAGTCTGCAGTATGATTGGTGCAGCAATCAATCTAATTGTTTGCGATATAAGGACTTTGACCGCAGAACATTTGGCCACAAACCCTATAGGAGCACTGCAGATTATCTACTAAAATTTCCATCATCCACCTTCCGTAATAAACTACTTTGTTTTCGTTTAAATCTATGGCCAACTTTAGATGTTCTAGCTAGAAGGAAATTGATTACACAAGAAGAAAATATTTGCCGTTTCTGCAGGATATTAAATCAAAGAGAAACCTTAGAGCACTGTTTTGTCCATTGCTCTTACCTCATTCCCTTACGAACACTTCTTTTTGGTAAATTCTTTGCTGATTTGAATAACTTTCCTGTAATTGACATCTGGCCTCGACTATTTTCCTCACCTAGTCTAGCCATAAAAATCACAATTGTCCATTTTTTGGACGGGATTTTTCCTCAAACATCTTGCCAAATTATAAAACATAATTAGGTCATACTTTTTAACTGTTTTGACTGTTGATGTTGATGCTTGTATTTTGTGTAAAATGAATTGTATTTTATATAGTAGTACTGAATTGAGCTGAAATGTTTTATCTTTTGTAAATTTAAAAGGTTGATTTTCTCAACCAACCAAATTAAATAAAAAAAAATACTTTCTTCCACAACACTCTTTGTAATGACAAGGTTTTCTCTTTAAATCAACTGCTCCTTTCCTGGTTTGCTCGCCTGCCAGGAATGGTTTCAACTTCACACAACTGTTCCTTTCTTGGTTTACTCGCTTGCCAGGAACGGGATTCAACTTTAGACGATTTATTAATGTTTTTCTGCTAAAAAGTGGGTCCTTTCCTTGTTTACTCGCCTGCCAGGAAAGGATTTCAACTCCACACAACTGGTCCTTCTGGTTTACTCACCTGCCAGAAAAGGGTTTCAACTACACACACTGTTCCTTACCTGGTTTACTCGCCTGCCAGGAAAGGATTTCAACTCCACACAACTGGTCCTTTTCTGGTTTACTCACCTGCCAGGAAAGGGTTTCAACTACACACAACTGTTCCTTACCTGGTTTACTCACCTGTCAGGAAAAGGTTTCAACTACACACAATTTGTTAATGTTCCCCTGTTTGGAGCAATATAGGTTGCAGGTTTCTCCAAACTGAAATGTCATGTGAAGAGAATTGCACCTTTTTTGCCTTTTTGTCTCTTCTATATAGTCTTTGGCTATTGGCATTGTGAGTTCCAGGTTTCCCCCAAACTGATATCCCATGTAAGGAGAATTGTAACCTTTTAGCTCTTCTCTTCTGTTTGGTTTGTATTAAAAACTTGCCCTTTTCAATCGCTCTACAAGGACAGCCCGTGGGTTACCTCTATCACTAGGCCAACTCACCCGTTTCTTCTGGCATCTCTGTGCCGTCTCGTGTGGCTGTGGTGCGGTGTTACTGTGGAAATGGCTTTGGTAAGCTATCTGACCCTTTTTCAACTTCCCGATCAACCTTAGACCTCCTTGACGGTAAGGTTGCTGCTTCTCGTTTGGCCAGCACCGTTGACAGCTCTCCCGCGGCCGTCCCAGTCTGTGCAGCGCTTCCCGGGAGCTCACCACACTCCGTTGAATCTCCTGACACTCTGATACATCAGAGTACTTGTCTGCATCTCTGCAGTACCTCTCCGCTTCAGCTGGACTTCCTCTCACGCTCCTCCTTTCCTTCACGATTCCCTTCCAGCTCTGCATACTCTGCAGCACCACACAACTTCTCCTTCAGCCTCCAATTCAGCTGAAGCAGCTCCCCTCACCTGCAGGTGATTTCCCTTTTTAAATGAATAGAAACAACTAGACCGCACGTACTTCTTGGCAGCATTCTTGATCATCATTAACTCTTTCCTCCTCTTCCTTGTCCCAGTACCAAAGGCATTATGGTTATTGAAGTCCCTAATGGCTTTAACCTTTCCAAGGTTATTTTGCTTGTTGAACTTAGGTTTACCAGAACCAGAAGATGTTATGTGAATAGTGGGTGCAGTGATATGGGGTTCAGGGGTTTTACCCAGGACAGAACCATCATAATTAGGGAACATCCCATGTGATCCATATATTCTTAAGGTGGATCATTAATCCTGTCTAGGTGCTTCCTCATATACTGGTCTTTGGGTTTTAACATGGGAGGGGTTTGCACAGTGGCAGCATGCCATCAGGTATTTGGGAATTAGAGGATCTTCATCCTCACAAAAAGAGGAATACTGCGTCTCTCATAACGAACACCTCTCCCCGATAGCCATCTTCTTCCATGTGATCCTCCCTTATAGTGCCACCCCCAGGGCCAGGATGAAGTAGCGGCTGCCGTCCCCAGGTCACATGGGAGGAGACATTTGGCTGCGGTTCAGTGATGACTCCATAGGATTCATCACAGTGCCCTGAGCTTCATTAGGCCACCTTGCCATGTTGCCCTTCCCATGCTGTAGTGATGCCCCCCACCTCAGACAATGAAAAGTACGAGGGAAATCTAAGTACCATGGCAGTTTACATAAGGAGCATCATGATGTCAGCTCCTCTGATATCGTGCTCTATACATCCCGTGGGCACCTACCTACCAGCTCCAGGCCCAAGATGCACCAGACATAACCAGGCTTCCATGCACAGATGCCCAGCTTGGCTTTTGCCTTTCGTTTATGGAAGAAGAAACTAAAGCTCTGCTCATACCCCTTTTACTCGACATGTTTCTATAATGAATTCTATGGTTCCAGGTTGGTTTATTATGTGATCTGTATACTTAAAAGTTATCTCTAAAAAGCAACATAATCTTTTAGTTCTGGGAGGCCAAATATGAACACATGTCACTACCAACTAGAGCTGTTTAGCTATGTGGTCAAGTGCCTAGATTACATACTGTCAGCAAAACCTGGCTTCACCACTTACCCTATGTGTATGTATCTGGGCAATCACTTAATCTCATCATACCTTAGCTGACACCATTGGGAGTCCCTAGGAGTGATCTGGTTCACAGTACAGGCTACTGAAATACATGGACTCATGGTTTACTATACTAGTGTAGGATTGGTAAAGCCAAAGAATGCAGAGCATGAACAGAGAACATATTTTCTTTGTTGGAACGTATTCATCATAGAAAGACATGTCTGTTGTTCCCAAATGTGGGGGACACCCTTAGGGTCGTGGTTACAGTTGCTGATAGTTGAAAGACGTTTCAGTAAATTAAAAATGAGGTTATTAGCTTTATTTAAACTGTGAATTGAGAGTGAATTGGTTGAAAGAAAGCCGATAACGCAGCAGCCATGGACAGTTTGCCAGTTGCAACATTTAGGAGAGTGAAGTTTCGACGATGAACATACATGAGCTGATGCACGTGAATTATTTTTTGCAATATGGCTACTTTGCAGTACTCTCTGCATATTACTTGTTCGCACTTTAGTTAATAGTCAACAAAGCCAACTTTGTTTATGTTGCAATGATTTTATAATTTCGAGGCTGGGAAGCAGTGCAGGGTTTGGAGCAGGGGTGCATGCTAAAGTTTTGCACTTCAAGCTATATTGTATAGAAACTGTCCTGGAAAAGGGTGCACACTGTAAGTGAGGGAGTCGGGAAAGATTGATATTAAATAATAATACTGCACTCTGGGGGCCGTACTGAGTGGTGCTGGCCTACCACCCGGTGATGGCATTACTTGCAAGCTGATTTCACCTGTTATGGCCCGAAGAACAAAGTATTACCCAGGGGCAATCACACGGGGTCCGAGGGTGAGATAACAGATGGAAAACAATGTGAGATAACAGGTGAAAAAAACACCGGATATGGAGGCACGTGACCCTCGAATTCTGGATGTGAAAAAAAAGAAACATGAACGCCATGCAAATAAAAGCCGAGGCTCGGAGCGCAGCCCCTCTTCCATTTTTCTTACCAGCAGCTGCTACCCCTGACAACCCCCAAATGACGCCCCGGATCAAAGTGCGAAAACACACCATAAACAATCTACATGGAGCAGGATCAGCTCTCCAATCAGACTCCGAGTTTGCCTTGGACAGAAAAGCGGAGGGGCGTAGTACCAGAATCAAAAACAAACACATGTTAAGACATTTGTCTAAACGCATGACGCTGTGCAGAAGATCATACATAACTGGCTGTTTACAGGTGAAATTCTGGTGGTGGTGAAATTCTGAGAAAAGAAGCAGTGAAAAGGCAGCTAAACCAGCAGGAAAGAGAGAACGAGAAAGGAATAGAGGGCGAGAGGGATATAGGGGTAACAAAGAAGCAAGAGGCACGTGGGAAGAGAAAAAGAAAGTGGAAGAACTAGAAGAAAGAGAACGAGAGAGAATGGAAGAAGGAAAGGGAAGAGAGAATGGTTAAAAGCAATATGAATTAAAAAGAAAAATGAAAGAGAAAGATGCAAAATAAATAAGATGGAAGTCGAAAAAGAAAGTCAAAGTGAAAGAAGCAAAGAAAAAAATGAAAGTAAAATAAATAGAAATTAAGACAAATTAAAAATATAGAAAGAGAGAAAAAAAAATAAGGAAATGGAAAATGGGGAAGAATCACAAAGAGGGGGGAAGAAATAAAACGAAATAGAAAACAGGAAGAATAAAAGAAACGAAAGAACAAAAAAGCAGTGGCTGGAGCAATGGGGAGTGGTTAGGGTGGATCCATCGCTGTCCAGTGATAGGCTTGAAAAAAGTGCAAAAGACAGTGGGCTATTCATATTGTGCCAGTCACCAATGTAGTGGTCTAACAGAGCCATGGTTTGCTGCAGCGTAATGTTTGTTCCTCTTTCCGGGGTATCTAGACCATGGTCTCAGATGGAATAGAGAAAGTTAATTGCGCATAAAAGATATGTACTGATAAGAAATGGAACGAGGAGTATGGATGGAGATGCCTCCATAACCAGTGTGGCATTATCAAAGCCTGACACTGATCAGAAAATGCCAAATGGGTAATGCTCCTGCCAACAAGCATATACCCCTGTGGGCAGTTTCTCAGACTTACTGTGACGAAGTGAAATTAGTCAGTGAATGGTTGCAAGATGCTCTTCATATGTCATACAAACCTGTTGAACAAGAATAGTCAATTGTAGCTTTCTTGTTCCCATCCTGAATGGCAACCTACAGTTACCAGCATGCAAAGTAATGTGAGCCTGCAAATATCTCCTCTGGATTTTATAACTGTTTCATGAAGTGAAAAGATTGTCTGGTTATATTAATTGTTTAACAGAGCATGGAACTGTATGCACTCCTCCATTTCCAATCAACTGACATTCAAACCCCTTAGGGGACATGCCACAGACCATAGCCATCCCCATTTACCCACTCACTGCAGCATTGGTAGCCATCTAACTTCAATCCCACTTTAATGTGCTCAAATGCAAACAAAAAAAGAAACACTGGTGGCCTTGAGTGTAGACTCACTCCCGCCACCAAATTGTATTAGGTTTTGTGACACTTCCTGTGATGGCATTTTTGTGTGGTACCACTAAATGTAAACAATGAAAAGCCCCACAGATCATAAGGCCAGGCCTTTGTGCATTCTTGTGTATGCACGGGGCATAGGCTTTTTGTGTCCCAGGATTGGCAATCCAGGAAGAGGCATTTTCTGGAAAATCAGCCTTATTCTCACACTGATAATAGGTAAAGCACAGATTGTGGAAGGCCACGTTTCCCACATAAAATCAAAGAAAAAGAGAAGCACACTTTTCAGCTTTCCACGTTCTATTCATACACAGAATCGGTAACGCATTGGCAATGTTGGGGCAAAATCTCCCTTGGCACAGATTATATGTAGTATTAGTCACTCTAACCACCAGCTCCTCCCTCCCACCACCCACACATAATTGTTCTTTTTTTATAACGCGCTTAATACCAGCGAGTGGTTTCTAAGCGCAGGATCGGGATTCAAACCTATGTTGTGCTGCACTGTCTTGTTTCCAACACAAACGCGTTACCCCTGAGCTTTCCTTCCTCCCCCATAGGTCCGTCATAAGGCTATACTTTTCCAAATACTCAGAGACGTTCTGATCCTAAAATGCTCAATGCTTGTAAGATTTGTGGGTAGAGAAGGTAGGTCAGATCACTTTCTGCGGGTTGGACCCCCTAATCGCTGGCTAGTTTACAAGCTGACTCAGCAAGTTTCCTTGCTTCAAAGATCTATATGCATCCTGTGGCCACAAGTCTGATTCCTGGTAGGAACAACTCAGCCCTTCATCCTTCCAAGGTTCATAAATGTGGCACTATTAAACTGGTCATTAACAACACCTTTAGTACAGCGCTTAGAAGTGGTGGCAATCATGCATTATCTGCCACATACATAGTATCCTACTATATTCTGTGAAAAAACATTCAAACTTTAGTAAAGAGATGGTTTAGTGGACCCACCTTATCACAACAAGACCCATGAAATGTGGCAGATGTGGGAAGTTAGGAATCTCTTAACGGGAAGTTCTCCCCGTAGATGCTACCCAGGACGTGACTTCTGATGCCGTTGGGACTTCCTGTTGTGATCTTATGTAGCTTCTCATGGGCTGAGCAGCCGGGTGAACGTAGAGTTTACATTCTCGTCGCTTCGCGAACCCGCCAAATTTCAAGGGGTTTATTGCTCTAAGGTGCTTCATATTAACGCTGACTTAACTAAAGTTTTCTCGATGAGTTTCAAGGGCTTTGTTATGCTATATGAAGGCCATGGCCACTGTCTGCTCTGCTCCGATGAGTAAGAAAGACCAGTTCCCTCTGGCCATGGTGTTTGGCTATTGCCTCTCTGTGCCTCATGAAGAAATAACCTGAGCCCACCACCATCTGTGACCTTCAGCCATGGCCACTGGCCACATGGCCACAATTAGGCTAAAATACTAGAGTCATTCCCCCGGCAATGCAGCATTCGCCACTTACCGTAGTAATCGACAAACACGAAATAAAATAACAAATCTACCCCTTCTCCACTGACACCTTCCATGTGCACCCCTCCTCTTTTGTAGGCCCCCTCATCGTCTCGAACTGTGTAAGACCCCCATGGCCCTCTCCTCTTCTCCACTTTCCGCTGCTGCTTCATGTGACACACTTTTTGCGCAATTCGGTGAGTAAGACAGAAATGCTCTCTCGCCCGCCCCAAAGTACTGAACTAACTTTGTTCTTCCTACCAGGGGTGTGTCTAGGTTTGGAAAATATCTGGGGCTACAGGATTGTCATGACTCGGGGCTAGCTAGCCTTTTGGTTGTAGACCCTGAGATTCTATCCGGGGCTACAAGCAGAAGACCCGCGGCTATAGCCCCATAAATCCCCCCCCCCTAGCAACGCCTCTGCTTCCTTCCCCCTCGCTATCCCTACCCTGATGTGAAATCTCCCCTTTCCCTCCTCCGAATATCATTCTGTCGCCTTTTCTGTGTTTGGCTTTCCAGCGGATTAGCGTGGGAATCGCTTGCTTCGAGCAAAAAAAAAAATGGCAACGTTTTGAGCTCAACTTGTTTTTAGTTGATGAAAATCCATCCAATTTCCATGGAAGCACCTTTTTTCTCAATGGGAAAATGAAAGGGGGTAGGCTGAAAACAGCCTTTTTTCTTTTTTTAATAACGTTTGACCTGTTTTCGAATATTTCCCCAAAAGGTCCGTTGTTTTCCTGGGGGGCAGTGGAGGAGTTCATGGCAGACATTTGTCTTGGAAAATGTTATCCAAATCCATCCAGCAATTCAAAAGTTACTAGCTGTGGAATTTGGGAAAAAGTCAATGCAAATTGGTTTTCATCTCAACTGACAATAATAAATAATAATAATTTGGCATTTATATAGCACTATAATTACCCACAGTGTGTGGTGCTCATTTATTGAGCTCGGAAGGATCAAAGGCTGAGTTTGGGCCTGCTGGGATTTGAACCTGCGTCAGAAGGCTCTGCACAGATGTCAAAGCAAGTGCGCTACTCGTTGTGCTCTCCAACGGCTTGACTGTAAGGGGGCGACCGAATAAGTATATACAAAAGACTGAGGATGCCTTAGGGCAGTAGCAGTGGCTGCTTTTGGTGCCGGGTGGGGGCGTGGGGTGGGAAGCCACGCCCCCCCCCCCCGCCACTGCCTTTGGCTGCTCCTCCCACAGCGTACAGTGCATAAGCTCATGGTCATCCCATGCACACAGTGGATCATGACAGCCTGGCGCACGACCATCACCAGCACGCCTCTCACACCAGACTAGTGGCAACCTGAGTTCTGCAGCGACGGAGAACACTAAGCGCCCAGCGCTAGCAAGGATAGGGGTGGGTAAGAGCATCCCCCTAGCCTGGCAGGGCCTGCACAAAGCACATTTCACAGGAGCGTAAAGCGCGGCTAGCCACCGGGGTCCACAAGGCCACACAGCAGGGGCGTTGCTAGGGGGCAGATGGGGGGGGGGGGGTTGCCCGTGGGGTTGCCCGTGTCTTTTGGCTGTAGCCCCGGATAGAAGCTCAAGGGCTACAACCAAAAGGCTAGCTAGCCCCAAGTCCTGACATTAGCGCAGCCCCGGATTTTTTACAAACCTAGCAACACTCCTACCACACAGCAAGAAAAGGTGTGATGTGATGGGAAATTTATAACGTGCTACCCAGAGGTTTCTAGGCGCGGACCGGGGATCGAACCTGTCTTGCTCCGTGTGGTCTTGCTTCCAACGCGAGCATGTTGCCCCTGAGCTATCCTCCCGGGTAACAAGGTAGATCGGCCTATTATACCCAGCAGGCGCTAGTTATGATTCTAACTGACACTCCATGTCACTCTGTTTACACTCATAAAGCCAGCATGTTTGCTGGATGCTCGATGCACAGAAACTGCAAATCACACAAAACGTTCCTTCATTCCATGTTTGCAAACAGGAACAAAAGGCACGGCCACCACCCGGCTCATTCACAGATCCATTGAGACAGCCAGCCACACCTTAAAGCAAAAGCCTGTGGCACCACGTGCTCGGGCCCCAGGAACAGGCGTCCCCGTGGAACAAATACTGCTTTCTTCCAAAGAGAATCAAACGTCTTGGGTTTAAGGTCAGGTTAACTTCAAGGGCGCACCATGACCGCAAACCTCGGAGCCCTGAAGAATACATTGTGCCAGCAAAGCTCCGGGAAGCAGAAGTGTCTGGAAGGACAGCCACCAGAAAAGAAAGCCACTTGAAAAGTTCCTATCAATCTTCTAGAAGGTCACATGCGCGTGTCTGATGCCTGGGGCACTAGCACCCTGCAGTGTCGAACAAGCACACTAGAAATCCACTGAACTCTTACAGAAGCACATGCCCATGTCTGAGGCGAGCTCTTAGCCAATGAACTATCCGCCCAACAACAAAATGAATGCTTCTTTACAGACAATCCTTGGTATTAAAATGCCCAAAACTCACATGAAATCAAGGGACACCTCGTGCACAGGGGGCGTGGTCTCCATAGACACTGCCAGGAAGCCCTGCGGATAAGGGGTGTATCAGCCACCCCTTTACCCCTAAAAATAGGCAAATACAACCAAAACATTTAAATAGGGAGTAAAAATACTCCCAATAAAAAATAGCAAACAGGCACGTAAAACCGTGTGCCCCTACTTTCACCCACCTAGCTCCAAGGATCTGTTTGCACCAGTAGTGCACATAGGACCACAGGACAACACTACTATTGACCTAAGAGAAGAAGTAAAGATGTATCTTTTAATGTGCATGAATAACTGGGTGCAAAGGAATAATGATTACAAAAACATTTCAGTTTTCCAGGTAAAACATTTTTACTCACTTATAAAATACTCTCATTGGGAATTGGATTTACATTTTTACTCCCTAAAAAATAATTGTACTCCCGACTTTAAAAAATAGGCTGTAAAATACTTCCACTTCAAAGGCTTATCTGGAGCACTGCTGCCAGGCATTGCTTTTCCTTACTCTTGTAATAGAGGGGCATTGCTCAGGTGCAGTTCGAAAAGACAAAGGGCCGCATCATGAGTTGGGCGGTAGCCCTTAAATGCGGCGGTAATGCAATTAGTGCCACATCTAAGAGTCCGCCCAAACATGAGTCAGCAGTATTTACCCCCAGCTCTAACCCAGGGTTACATGCACTGGGAAAATGCAGATTTTCGGTGCAATTACCGTGCTTTAATATCACGAGCGGTAATTGCGCTGAACATTCCCCATTGGGTCCAATGGACCCAATGGGGAAATGTAGATTTAAAGTTACCACCCGACCTATGATCCGGACGGTAATACCGCCAGACGGTTGGACGGTAACGCAAATACAGTTGGGTGGTATCCCAGTCGGAATACCGTACAAACTCATGATGAGGCCCAAAGCGCCTTGCATCCCAATGGTACAGTGCTTTGCCTCTGTTTGTGGGCAAGGGGGGCCGGGTCCTTTGAGGGAGATGAGTGGGCATAAACATGTGTATAGCATATGGCACATGGAATAAACCCTCTATAGCGAATATTGCTTTCTGCTTCATGAGCGCCCCCTGTAGGGTGCCCTAAAGATCCCATCGCTGAGTGGCAGAAGCAAAAGGGATGCTGCAGGAGACAGCTTCTCCAATCAGCAGTAGCTCCCTCATATATACCTTTCCAGCTGCTCCCTGTGTGCAGGCAGCCCATGACTGCTATTATTTACTACTCTAACAACAGCCCTTGAATATTTGGAGAAAGTGCTGGATGGTGGGTCAGGATCGTCCCTGAAATTATGTTTTTTAGATGAAGTGCTTTCACAGGCTAAGGTCTTCTGTGAACAGACTAGATTGCTTAGGCTATGACTCCCATGATTCCTCACCATTGCCTATGCTGGCTAGGGTTGATGGGAGTTGTAGGCCAAAACATCTGGCAAGCTGCAGGCTCTCTTCGCATGGACTAGAGCTTATCCTGGGATGTATTTGATCGCATCATAGCTCTCTCCTGGCCTGCGTTAGTTTGATGAGGGATTTGTGTTAAGGTAGTAATGTTCCATGGTGGCTGCATGGTGCTAAGATTATAGAGCGATAGTCTTCTGAGCCATTTAAACAGTCGTTTGTATGTATGGCCGAGTTGCAGAAATTGTACAGTGACTCTTGACTCAACCCCTTCAGGGAAGACCGAGAATTTGGACAGTGTGGGTTTGGCAGTCGGTGGGAGGCAGCAGCAATGATAGGAATGAAGAGGCCAACTAACACCGGTGCGCATGCGTTACTGCGACCACATGGAGACCTTCCTCGTGACCAACTCTGAGGTTATGTAAAATCAGCGATGGCATTTTTGGGTGAGAGTGCTAGGGAGGCAACATACCGTGCCTCTATGTCCTGTTTCTTCACTCAAAGTTGAAAAGAGACCCTCAGATGATTTCAGGGATTAGGCTGGAAATTGGGTTCTAAGCCTTTTTACCGACATGAGTTTTGAAAAAATATTTATTTTTGAGGAATTTTTTTTTAAACTCATCAAATTTTGCGTTTTTATATTTGGGGGGTCCCCGCCCTAGTACCTATTCCCTATAATATAAACCCATACCCCAACCACCTCCCCACTCCTTGTAACCCCTCACCCCACCCCACCCTCCAAATATTGAAATTAGTTTTTTCCATATCATTATTTTGAAAAAAAATTACATCGGAAAAACACCTGTCGGCAAATCAACACTATACCGGAAATTCTAGTGCTTGACCCCCCCCCCCAAGTAATCATTTTATTGAGGTTTTACAAGTTCAGTTCAACATGGGTTGTGAAAACAAACAATAACAGAATCAAACCTGAAGGTTTTGTGGATTTCTCTCCCATCTGCGTCATTAACGCTTGTTTGGACTCATTGGTCCCGATTCTAAGCATTTGCAGTCAGAAAAATGTGCAAGTTGTGCATGCCGCATTTTGGGGCTAAAACCTCCAAAATACATGGACAGCTTTGAATTAATGATGACCACTGGCACTGCTCCAGCAGCTTCCATTGAATCATCTTTTAGCTCACAGAAGGTCACTAGACATATACAGATCAGTATTGATACTGCGACCAATGGGAGCAGTCCAGCCTGAACCGCTGGGCCAAGTCCACTCTGCACAGGAATACAAGCACAGCAAGCAAGAGGCCCATATCTGGCCATACTCCCTGCCACTAAGTTAGATTCACAATAGACACTGATATCTTATAAATGAAAACTTTTAAATAAATCATAACCTCTGGCATTGCTTTGGGCAGAGTTAGAAGTGTAGTGTATTTCATTGTTACGGCCTACCACTGGTGCAATTCATTTTTACAGAGCGTACCTTTAGTTAAAAGGCTCAAAAAACACATCCTGAACACTGCCGAGCCAAATAAAGAATTGGCTCAGGCCGGACATTCAAACACTGCCAGGGCCTAGGCAGACTCTCTCTCTCTGCAGGTCGTTAAGGTGCTCAGGTTGCAAACCCATTTCTGTTATCAGTGGCAGAGCCTACGCATTATGGAACATTTCCAACTCAAAAGAGCTTGCAAAGGACCACTTACCTTACAAATCTGCACCAGTGCAGGAAATTGGACAGAACAGTGCGCTGCTCCATTCTGCAGACCCATCCTGTGCCTCATCGAGCAGACCCGTTCGTGCTGAGTCTTCTGAAAGTAGTCTGCTCATTGTAGCAGACCCGTTCGTGCTGAGTCTTCTGAAAGCAGTCTGCTCATTGTCTGCACAACCCATTCTTCAACAAAGGTTGAGAACACACAGCCCTGGAGCCTTCAAACAGAAAGTGCTGCAACCTCACATACCGTTTTGCAGCTGTTCGAACTGGTGTATATGTCTTGCATTTTACAGACATCTCTTTTTTAGGGTGAATATTGTGACCAATCAAAACAGAAGACTCCATTATTCGCTTAAAAGTTTTTCTTAATGAATCACTATAAGACATGTTAACATTTAAAATTGTGGACAATGTGTTGTTCCCGAAGAAATGCTCTTTGCTTTTATGCAAATCGCCAGGATTGGTTTCCATATAGAGATTCTGTGTTGCGCAACCTGGGCGGGGGCCACACCCCATGGACCCACCCCCTCCTTCCCACAGCCCCACCCCTAAGAAGTGACGGTTCACCCAATAAATGTTTTCCATTTCCAGCACTGCAAAGCACCCATTTAAATATTGGTTTATATCATGATGCCTACTATATTGATATGCAAAACAATGAAGTTGCTATAAGTCACTAATAAAATATTTTCAACATCATCAATAACAACGTTCTGCAAGTTTGTAACAACTAATCTGCATATGTATATTTATTTCTTACAAACCTTTTATTACATGTCTTTAATCATTGAAAGTACTGTGGGGTTAACTATATTTTTCAGGTTGGCATACTCTTGCATTCTGGGACTCGTAGTTTACCATTCAAGATGTGAAAATTAAAGGCACAATGATTTTGTTTGGCTTAACATGTTGCTATAAGGAATTACATGCTATCATGTGGCTTTATTACACCATGTGTGTTTTTATAAGTAAACTCTATAAGACATTATTACTGTAGACCTTGAAATGCAAATATTTGAGCCAAAGTTTATGATCCTGTTCACCGTTCTACCCCCTCGCCCCCCAATCGACATCCCTCCTGCCCTCCTGGCCATCTGTCTGACCATCCCACTCCCTCCTTTTTGGATGCAGCCAGAGTACCACTAGTTCCTTTTCCCCCTTCCACAATTGGCTTTGGGCAGTTTACCTTGTGTTGTATTTTTAGTCTCTCTGTCATATGCAAATCAGTCTCAGACCTGCACCAATGGGAGCACTCCAGCCCAAAGTGCTACGTAGCGTCCTCTGTGAATAGGAATACAGGCAATACAAGGCATATTTCAGCCTTGTTGGGGATCAATTGTGAGGTAAATATTGACTCATTAGGCACAGCGAGCAAGTGCATTTGTAATCACTGGCATTGCCCTGGACAGATTGCCTTTCAATTATTTGATCACGTCTGCACCATTAGAAAAGCAAATAAGTCTTAGTCAAATAAGTCTTAGTCATGCCACCAAAGGGAGCACTCCAGCCTGAACTGTTAGGTCAAATCCTCTCTGCACAGGAATACAACAACAGCAGGAAAACGGTCATTTGCGACCACACCCAATTGAAAAATGGCTACCTAGACCAGAATGAGTGGGAGAGGGACGCAGCACCAGACGCACCCACTTTGAATATGCAAAATGGTTGTGTCTTTATGTGTGGCAGTGAGGGGGGGCAATTAAAATGCTGGTCACAATATAACATTTACACAACAACAAAAAGTCTA
Source organism: Ambystoma mexicanum (assembly GCF_040938575.1). Taxonomy (NCBI): domain Eukaryota; kingdom Metazoa; phylum Chordata; class Amphibia; order Caudata; family Ambystomatidae; genus Ambystoma; species Ambystoma mexicanum. Next base: position 1,559,714,926 of record NC_090929.1, on the reverse strand, counting down.
AGGGCCCGATTTATGGAATATTGCACAGAGATCCTGCAAATTCTGCGCGCCGAGAACAACTCTTTTTCTGCATGCTCTGCGTATTCATGGAATCGTCTGTGCAATGTAACCATACATTCTCCCACACAAAGCAAAGACAGCCATAAACAGCTACCTTTGCATGCGCCCTGGGCCTGAATGCGTGCACCCTGAAAACACCCGATCTTACCTCTGCGCAGTGAATCATTTGCGCAAGTGTCTGTACGCCTGCCTTCAGGTGGTGTATAGTATGAGGGCTTTGCATGGCCAGTTCCCTGCTGGGAGGTTGCACGGTTGGATCCCTGAATACGTATTGTTCCGCGCAATAGCGGGCGTGCGATGGACTGCTTGCGGGCCGTACCTCGTAACAGCCACATTTTCCCTTGTTCTTCCTAATTTTCTGAGTTCTGCCCCATTCCCTGTTCGCTGCGCAAGCAACGCCCATGTTCTGCGTGGAGTCTCGCGCAAGGCACTCAGACACTCGCAGAGATGTGCTGGGCCTGTGCGAACTCCACGCAAGTCCTGAAAAAGTCCAGCGCACTCGTTTCCATGAATCGACGAACGAGGATTTGCACGAGGATTTGCACGCACATTGGCACTCAAAGTCCTGATTTTCCACGCAGGTTATCCCATCAATCGGCCCTTAGCATTTTGCCATTGTTTCAAGATGGCATGAGTCCGAATTTGGAACACAGCAAATCTACAGGAACACGTTTGATTTATTAAACATCACTGAAAGTGGTTTGTTAATGAATCAGGTAATTTTGTGGCTGAAAAGTGTGGCAGGCAAAAATTGCTTCTGCTACATTTATGATCCTTTGTCCATCACCAAGTGTGCTCAATTTGTGGATTGTGACAAGTGCAATTTGCACCTACTGCACTTTTCAGCACAGACTGCAGAAAGCCAGAATGAAACCCCTTCCTTCACTACCTTCCTCCTGCATAAATGCCAACTTTCCCCACTCCAGTCGGGAGATGCTAGTCCAGTCCTGGTTTTAACTTTACATTTAGGGACTTGTAGTGCAGAGTTTATGAAGGGGAAATCAAGGACTACAAATCCCAGAATTCAAAGTTAAAATCAGGACTGGACTAGCATCTCCCGATTGGAATGGGGCAAGATGGCATGTATTCTGCTGTGTTAATATGGTTGGTTCCCTACTCATCCAGGGACACCACTGTGTGAGAACAACACAAGTCATCTTCCTCGTGGTGGTACTTGGGTGGGAGAAGAGTGCTCCAACTACCCGGATGCAAAGAAGAGGGTACTGGGACCCACTACACGAGTACCACACGAGTCATCTTCCTCGTGGTGTTACTTGGGGGAAGAGGGCTCCAAGTACCGAACATAAAGAAGAAGGGTCTGTGACCCACTCCCATGTGAAGAAGGGAAACCAAAGAGACTTTTTCTAAGGATCATACTTGGCAGGGAAGTGAACCAAGTTGGACCAAGCAGTGGGAGAGAGACACAGAGGTCTGGGTCCTCCACAAGTCTTTTACTAAGGACCATATTTGGCAGGGAACTAAACCAGGTTGGCCCATGCAAAAACAGAGAGAAGCAGAGGTCTGGAACCTATGACAGATTGTAACCAATGGAAGGGAGTTATTCTCCCTGGTGGTGTTTGTGAGAACCCTAAGAAGCCAAGGCAGGACAAATGTCGTCTTGGCACTGTGAACGTGACCAGGGGAAGGGCGTCACTCCCCCGTTCAGACAGTCCTAGCTTTACACATTGCATGGTAGGACCTGAATTATTAAAGGAGCGTTATCTAAACAAAGGAGACTGGGAGATTTCTCTGTTTTTTTATAGTTAATTAACCATGTTTATGAGTGATTTTTCTGTGGTTACCACATATGGCCAGAGTTTGTGTGTGATATGTACCGTCCTATTGTGGAAACAGCCTAATGAAAAAGAAAACAGATAAATTGGTAACGTCAGTATTATGGTTTTATTGGAAAGAATTGACACTCGTTTTACTCGTCAAATGATTTGTTGAACTCATCTGTAGTGTAAAAACAACGGAAAGGAGAATGAAATAAAATTAAAGAGGGAATCGAGAAAGTATGCCTTCCAAGGGTATGCTGCTTCTCTTAATTTTAATTCAGGGACATGTTTTTAAGGGGTGGGGCACATTATCATTTGAATTTTGAGTGTTCGTCTACCACTGCCCATGTTTAGTATTAGAAAATAGCCTACAGAATTTCCCCTCGGAGTCCATTCATCCTTCTCCCAGTCGTAGTCTTGTGAAGGGTGCTATTATATTTCAGTGGTGGAGGTAGGTGAGGCAGCTTTTAGTGCCAGGTGGAACAAGGTTAATAAGAGGGCACCTCTATTACGAATGATACCTGGTGAGTGTCAGTTGTAGATATTGTCATTTATGGTGGGTTTCTCCACAAGAGGAATTTGTTTAGGTGAAAAGGTGAAAATGGTGCACTTCACAGCGCAATCTTTTATAGATAACTTTGTAAAACATCAATACAATTTACAATTAGTCCTTTGAAAAAAATCCTATTTATGGATGCCAGGACACAAAGTGTACCCAGGGCATTGTGCAATTATGGCAGCATTGCCACTCTAAGCACCTGTTTATGAGGCCTATATCTGTGGTGTATGCTATCATTGCCCTATCAAACACCTTTCCACACTGCTGTTGACCAGATATATGCCAGTATTGCCACTTTGAGACACTTTCATGATGGTATCCAACATATATGCCAGTACTGCCACTATGAAGTACATGTTCATGGTGCCAATGTCTATGAATTATGCCAGCGTTGCCTTTAAAATTTGTTTTGATGTTTCCTGTGATGAAACACATGTCAGTATTGCCACTGTAAGAAACTTTCATCATAGTATCCTGTTCATAATATTTGCTAGCACTACAAATGTAAAGCACATGTTCATGTCAACTGTGTCTATGAAATATTCCAGATTTGGCCTGTAAAACACTTTACAGTAGCTGCGCTCAAATATATGCCAATATTACCACTTTAAAACACTATCACAACGATGTCTAGAATATATGTCAGATTGTGTCTGTAAATCCCATTCAAGGACCAGGTTCTCACAATTCATGGTGTTTGTGCTGCACACCCAAACATTCAGTCACTCACACTATTTCAAGAACTTACACGCATACACACATACTTTTAAAAAAAAGAATCCTCTTACACGTGGTGTTGCCAGACTCCTTTCAACCTCCAGTCTAAGGCTTCTGTCAGTCCACACAAGTAATGCAGGTGGTGGAAGCTGTGACGTGTGGCCCATGGTACGGGGGTTTAAAAAATAAAGGCACACGCTTCTTGTTGCGAGCGCATGCCAAGATGTGCTGTACCATAACCCCATGTAAACCTAGCACTATTGTTGGAATATATTTGAAGTGGCAGTGGGCCATCAGAAGGATGGTCCCCGGCCACTGGCTACAACCTATGAGCCCAGAATGTGTGCTCTAGCATATGTAATTAATCCTGCGGACACACTAGAGATGTCCTGACCAATAGGCGAGTGGGTTCAGAGTAGGAATGCTAGCGTGCCTTTATAAAAAGTAAATGGATAAAGACAAATTTAGAATTTCAGAGGCAACGTGACACAGCCAGTCACTGCTCTCCTCCTAGCTCCAGCCCGAATCAAGGGGCAGGGAGTAGGGATTGGAAAAGGCTCCACTGACCTTGCTGCCATGCTTGGGTTGGATGCACTGTAGTTGCAAAACATGTTGGGCATTCCTCTTCGTAACTGCAAAATGCAATGCTAATGCAAGACAGGGGTAAGCAAGCGGTTAGGGGGTGCACTGTGACACATGGAGGGAACCTAAGGGAAAAACTGCTGCACTTAATTCCTATTCCTCCACCACTGTTCCTCCGACAGCCCTAACATATCCCTTTTAAGAAAATAAAAATCTCCCCTCCCACAAAAGTTTACAATGCCTTAAGGCTTCTTGTTGCGAGCGCATGCCAAGATGTGCTGTACCATAACCCCATGTAAACCTAGCACTATTGTTGGAATATATTTGAAGTGGCAGTGGGCCATCAGAAGGATGGTCCCCGGCCACTGGCTACAACCTATGAGCCCAGAATGTGTGCTCTAGCATATGTAATTAATCCTGCGGACTCCTCGCAGACTCCCATCCTACAGTCTCCTCCCATGTGGCCCGGGGAAGGCAGATGCTACCTAATCCTGACCCTGGGGGTGGTATTAGCTGCTGCATGGATCACATGGGAGGAGAAGGCCATCAGGGGAATGTGAGGACTCTGTCAGGGAAACCACGATATTCATCATGTCCCGCGGGTGAGGACTCCCTGGTGCCTGACTATTTAATGGCCTGTTGTTATTGCACAACATCCCCTTATTAGGCAGAATCATATGCAGCGCCCTTTGGGAACACTACACACAATTAAGATTACAAGTGTAAGTACAATTTCACCTTTGGTACATGCCTGTACTACACAGTAAAGTGGTAGCGATGGCTGAGCAGCCAGACTTATCTCAAGAGCAAGTGAGCAGGATCAATAGTTACACAAAGGACAGCAATTACTATGATTCAGGCTGACTAAAGGTTTCTAAGTAAAAGAATATACATTTATTTAATTTATTTACACCATCAGTTATAAAACAATTCACTATCATAAAGCAGTCTTAATATACTACAACAACACCCAATCAATTCTGGACAAGTTTAGCTCAAAATGAAGTGTGAGCTAAATGGCACTCCAGCCATTTAAAAGGGAGAAAAGACAAGGTTATTCGAAATCAGTAGCACCAACAAGTTATAGGAAGGATAATCTAGAAAAGGCTACTACAACTCGGATTCAAGTTAATAGGTCTGGACCAATGTTAATGGTTCAGAGTCTTTGCAGAGGATCACACAGTTCAAAGTAGTTTGTGGTTAAGTCGTTGCTAAGAGTTCAAAACGAAGTTGGTCGGAGGAAAAGTTATTTAAAGGAAAAGAGAAGGACAAGCCTTCGGAGAGGCGAAAGATTTCAAGCACTTTCACTGCGGTCGGATGGAAAAGAAAGGCCGAGTTTGCACAGTACCTTAAAAGAAGAAGAATGCTGTAGCTGAGGCAGTTGTTCCTGCCAGTTCCTGCAGGCTCATGGATCCTGAAGCTTCAGTCGTGGTGACAAGAAGGAGGATGGCTGAAGAGTCTTGCATTGCCAGGGAAGAAGCCAGCAGCGGAGCAAAACGACGAATAAAAGGTGCGCTTCTTAAAACCCAAACTAAACTATTAGTTTAACTATTAAAACCCATGGTTCTCTTCCCACTGGCTATCCGATCTACTGCAGCGATGCACAGTAAATTCAACCAAGATGAGGACCGGTGTCTGGTGTTTGGCGAGCTGGTTGTTTCCACCAAGCTCAAGGGGAGTTGATTCCTTGCAGATCTCCTCTGTCGTCAAAGTTTCAGGCGATTCGGACCTGCAGCACGGCTTCACCGGGTGTCCAGTAGTTGCAGCAGTCGTCTTCCTTCAGCTTCTCGTTGGTTCTCCCGTTCCAGTGGCGACTCTGCCTTCCAGTCCCAGAGACTGGCATTTTATGCACCAAATCCCCCATACACACAACCTGGCTGTCAATCACACAGCAGGGTGGCTGTCCTGGCAGGGCAGCCACCTAGCCAATCAAACAGGAGTGTGACTTGGGTCTCCAAGGAGACCCTGTGCAGGGGGGCTCAAACCCCTCCCTCACATCTTGCCCACCGAGACACTCAGGTGCCTAAGGAGGGTTTCTTTGCAGAAGCCCGCCAAAGGACGGAGAACAAAGGAACCAAACCTGGTTTGGCGCGCAGAGTAAAACACTAGAAAGACCTTTACAAAAAGAAATGGCAAAAGAACTCAACAGGAACCAAGTTAAATGAAACGTGGATTACGGGGTTTGAGTTTGAGGCTACCACGATAGCCTCTAACGGTACTGAGGCTATTTTCAAAGTCTGCAGTAAATTAAAATTGTTGATACCACTGCCACCAGCCAAATCTTAGAGAAAGGGGAACATAACAATGTTCCATGAGAATCAGACAAAAGGGGATAACTATTAAACCCTCCAGTACTCTATTGGAAGATAGGGTGTACTGGGTCTGTAAATTTAAAAAGACTAGTAAAGTCAATGGTAACTTTACATGTTCTGGGAAACAGTAGTCAGTCCCAGAAAATTGAGTTTAAAGTGGGAAGTCGGAAAAGACAACACTGTGTCACTGCACTAAGCACAAAGGTGCTGGGTGACACATAGTAAAAAGATGATGCCTATTGGGTGGGTGAGACTCCATAGTCCATGAGCAAGAAAATGTACAACACACAGCAAAACACATGTAAGAGTGGGAAAAAAAGGCTCACAGTCTTACCAGGTAAAAAAATCAACCCTAGAAATCCAGCAAAGCTGCTGAGGGACTCAAAAGGTACAGGAAAATAGCCATTCTGGAGAATTCTCCCTAACACCCCTTCAAAACGTTCTTTGAACATAAAGTGTGAAATCCTTTATGATAAACATGGAGACCGAAATCAAGGAACCAATACCACTTCAAATGATCATAGTTCTACATTGTATGCAAATTGTGAGGTTAAAAAGCGACTATTGGTTTCCTTAAAACCTCCACCTCAGTATACATCTTGGAAAACATTAAAGCAGAGTAAAATAAATGAGTTTACACAAACTAATAACATTAAGGACTTCAAGTCCCATAATTCCGTAAGTACTGCAACGAGGAAGAGGGGCTCAAAGGTGCAGAATTGCAGTGTGCAGTCTAGTGTTTTTGATGACCCACATTTGAGCGGGACATTTAAATGTTTAAAGCCCCTTCACCTGCAGGCCATCAAGAGGAAGAGAAGGAGAAGTAGGAGTCGTGAGAAGCAGCAAAAGCAGCAGTTTAAATGCAGTGCAGGAGACGAGGCCGCAGCTAACGTAAAGGTAGTATGCTGTGGTGAAGCTGTGGCAGAAGTTGTGAATCTTGTAAAATGCAGAACGTGCACAGTGGGAAGCGGTAAAGAAACTGTCTGCCCAGATGGAGAGAGATGCTATGTGGCGCTCGATGTTTGGCGTTCACCAGAGCATACGTGGTGCGAAAGTAGCTCCATCTACAGAAGTTTGCCCTGCCGTAAGCAGGAATACAGGCAGCGGGTCCGGAGGAGATGCGTAAGCAGACCGGGGAGTTGGCCTTGCCTAGGTGACCCCTATGTGCTCCTAACCCGACCGCTGACATCGCATAGCGATTTTGAATGCCGAACTAATAAACAAGAAAGGTTTTGAATACTGCGATAAGAAATTTAAGCAATTTGGGCACAAGTCTCATTTTAAGAGGGAGAGTGGAGAGAGCCCTTACGATCACCATTGTCCAAGCTAAGAGAAGGCAATCTTTTGTAACCACCATTGTCCAAGCCAAGGGGGGGTCAATATTTTGTAACCACCATTGTCCAGGCCAAGAGGGGACGAAACAAATAAAGATGCAAAGAAACATTGGTTTAAACAAGGTGAACCAGAATATTGTAACTACCATTACCCAAGACAAAAGGTAACAATATTCAATCCAGGTGAAGGTGATGTACAGAAAGAAAGGTTGTATTTAGAAAGAGATTGTACCAAGTAGTGCCTAAGCTAAAAAGAGGCAAGCAAAGGAAAACAAAGTTGGCAGACCAGAATCCCTCCTTGTGATAATTATCTAGTGGTAAAGAAATATAATCTGCATTTCCGGGGGCAAGCAAACCAGTGTGAAATACATTGTGCATGCATGAAACAATTATAGATGTAATCTTCCCCATTGAGGATTAAGTGTGGGAAGTTTTGAAGGAAGATTCAACACAAGGTACTGATAGTAGTTGTCGGAGCTTTGTCCTGGCAGGCGAGAAGACCAGGAAAGGTAAACCTAGTGGTTAGTCCTGGCAGGTGAGTGGACCAGCAAAAAGTTGAAATACTGCAGTGTGGTAGAAGGTTGTGGTTGAACGGAAGAGTACATCAGATGGTGTGCTTTGCTGAACTGTTGTGAAACCATCCTGACCAAATTGTGTTTGCATATGAAGAAGTCTTTTTGGTTTATCAAACAGCAGTCTGTGGATGTTTTGAACATTGTCTTGACCAGCAAGAAGCAGTAGAATACAAGCAGTACATCTGATGATATGCTTTGTTGAACTATTAGTAAACCATCCTGACAAGACTGTGTTACATGAGAAGTACTCTTTTTAGTTTATCAATCAGCGATTTGTGGACCCTTTGAACATTGCCTTGGAGACAGAGGAAACCTATTGGGCAATAAGACAATTGCATTGGCAAGTAGAAAACCTGCGGAAGGAGTAGAACTTTGTGCCACACTTTGAGAGGAACTTGGCTGGTGAAAGAACATGCTTACTTTTGACTTTTAGTTGCAATTTCTCTGAATAAATCCAGGGGAAGGGCATTCATCCTGGATACAAGGATTTGTGTTTGTGCTTTCTTTATGCACACTTAAATATTGTGTTGTGAAGTGTGAACAGCCAAATCACCCCTTTATGGGTGTGTTGTATGTATGAGTGTGAGGGACAGAGATGTGTGGACATTAGGTCCGTTTTCTTTAGCTTTTAGCTTTGTTAGGTTAGGGAGAGTTAGGCGTTTGCCCCTCCCTTACTGTTCAATAAAATGGCTAATTGTGAGAAAACTCTATGTACTTGTCCGTCTCACATTTGGGAGTAGTTTCTTACCTGTAACTCCATTTCTCCAGCGTTGGTATCTTTCATGGATTCACATGCTTAGAATATTCCCCGTCGTCAGACTGGGAACCCTCGGTACACATATATAGTCGTTTCCTATAGGAAAAAACTTCAGACACTTGTGTGTCCTATTCACATCTACGTCCTCTCTGGAGCCGTTCACGCATGCCCCGTAGGACGTAGCGGTATAAAAGCCCCGCCCCCGCGGGTCCCGTCAGATTTCGGCCCCTCCAAAGTAGAAAGGGGAACCTGCTTATGCACATATCTTGCACATTGCATTCCGGGGAGGCTGGTGGGCGCATGTGAATCCATGAAAGATACCAAAGAGATCGGCTGTCGATCTCGTGGAATGGGCTCTAGGGCGTCCTTGTAGAGGTCTCCCAGCCTTGGAGTGACTAAAAGTAATTGCCGAAGAGACCCAACGAGCCAGGCCTTGCTTGGAGATTGCCCTTCCTCTCGCCGACGGACCGTAGGCAATGAACAACTGTCTGGTAGTTCGGATATCTTGCGTCCTTTGCAGGTAAAATTTTAACGCCCTTTTGACGTCCAGAGTATGAAGGGCTTTTTCCGCCGCCGCCGACGGGGACGCAAAGAAAGTAGGAAGGACCAGGGCCGAGTGCTTGTGATAGACAGTCTGTACTTTCGGTATGATAGTAGGGTTAGTTGATAAAATTACTTTGTCCTTAAAGAATCTCATATATGGAGGATCTATGACCAATGCCTGTAATTCCGACATTCTCCTAGCCGATGTAATGGCAATTAAGAAAGCCAGTTTCCAAGATAGGAACTGCATGGATGAAGAGGACATTGGCTCAAATGGAGGCTTCATTAAGGCAGCCAACACCACATTTAAACTCCACGACGGTGGGAACCGCTTCGTAGGAGGGAAAGTTCTAAAGAGACCCCTCATGAAATGTTTCACCAGTCTGTCACTGAATAATGGTGAAGACTGTCTCCTCCTCGTAAATCTTGAAATGGCCGCCAAGTGCACTTTGATGGACGACGATGACAGCCCACTCTCAGCTAGGTGAAGAAGATACGGAAGAATTTGCTCAGGGGTTACTTCTAAAGGCTGAATTTCGTGCTGTGTTTGACACCACGTACAGAACCTTCGCCATTTGCCTATGTATGATTTGTTAGTCGAAGGGGCCCTAGCCGCCTGCAGAATTCTCCGGCAATCCGACGAGACTTTCAAGCTGCCGAACTCTGAAAAGTCAGGAGCCATGCTGTTAAGTTGAGGCTGTCCGGATTGTGGTGCCACACCGTTCCCTTGTCCCTGGACAGTAGGTTCGGCACTTTCTGGAGAGTTATAGGCTGTTCCAACGACAGATGTAGGAGGTCTGAAAACCATGGTTGTCTCGGCCAATACGGTGCCACTAGGATGACCCGGCATTTGTACCTGCGAATCCCCTGGATTGTCCTCCATATAAGGGGGAGCGGAGGGAAAGCGTACAGGAATTAGTCCGTCCAAGGAAACGAGAACGCTTCCCCCAGGGATCCTTTTTGAGGCCATCTGCTCGCAAACTGTTCGCATTTCCTGTTTTCTTTCGTTGCAAAGAGGTCGATTGATGGGGTCCCCCACCTTTCGAAGATTATTTGTAGCTGACCGGTGTCCAGTTCCCACTCGTGTATTTGAGCCATTGTCCTGCTCAGGGAATCCGCTTGCACATTCTTCACACCCGGAAGATGGTAAGCCACTAAGGATATGTTGTGTTTCAACGCCCAGTGCCAGATCTTTTGAGCTTCCGCCGAAAGGGTCCTGGATCTGGTGCCGCCTTGCTTTATCAAGTAGAACATGGGTGTCGTGTTGTCTGTCAGCACTCTTACTTTTGATCCTTTGATATGTGGAAGGAATGATTTCAAGGCCCATCTCACTGCCCTCAGTTCCAGCACATTGATGTGTAGGTGCGATTCGGTCGAAGACCATCTGCCCTGGGTTTGATGATCGTTCATGTGTGCTCCCCAGCCTGTCAGGGAGGCGTCCGTGATGATGGTGTTCTGAAATTCCGGCTCTTGTAAAGGAACCCCTCTGTCCAGGTTGTGAAAGATTTTCCACCATTGGAGGGATCTGATGACACCCTCGTCGTCGACGGTTATCCTGTCTGACCACCGGCCCGTGGCCTGCTTCCATCTGTCCGACAGGAACTCCTGTAGAAGCCTCATGAACAATCGGCAGTTTGCTACTAGGTGGATGCACGAAGCCATGGAACCCAGGATTGCCACATATTTTCTCATGGAAAATGTGCTCTGTAGGCGAAGTCAACTTGTCAGTTGTTCGATCTTCAATATTCTGTCTAGGGACGGTTTCACTATTCCCGAGTGGGTTTCGAATTGAGCTCTCAAGAACTTCAAGCTCCTTGAGGGCTTTAGAGAAGACTTTTCGAATGTTCACTGCGAACCCCAGTCGTTGCAGAAGCTGTAAGGTGGCTTGTACGCTGTCGTTGGTCGACGCCACAAGCCAGTCGTCGAGGTACGGGTATACATGATGCCCTCCCTTTCGCAGCCAGGCTGCCGCAGGTGCCAAACATTTTGTAAACGTTCTTGGGGAGGACTTTAGACCAAATGGGAGCACTGCAAATTAGTAGTGTGTCTGACCTACCATGAACCTCAGAAACCTCCTGTGTTTTTGACACACCGGAATGTGGAAGTACGCGTCCTGTAGATCTAGTGACGCCAAAAAATCGTCCCTTTGGACGGATCTGATCACCTCCTGCAGTGTAAGCATTTTGAATTTTTGACTCTGTAGGGTCTTGTTGAGGTCTCGCAGGTCGAGAATAGGGTGCCATTTTCCGTTTGGTTTCTTTACCACAAAACACCGTGAGTATACCCCTAGGCCTTTCTGCGATGCAGGGACTAATTCGATGGCGCCTTTCTGTAACATGAGTGTTACTTCCTGCCGCAAGATGTTTAGATGTGGCTGGGATAGGTGTATTGGTGGACATTTTGGAGGTTTGCATTTGAACAGTAGGGAATGTCCGTACCTCACAGTGTCCAAAACCCACTGATCTGTTATGATGGTCTCCCATTCCTCGATGCAGCTTGACACTCCCAGAACGGTACACTTCCCGTCATTGTTGGTCTTTCTGTTTGCTCGTCGACGACGAATAAGTTGGTCGTCTCTTGGAAGACTGGAAGTTTCTGTGCCGGCTTGAGGTCTGAGATGCGCGTCTATATCCTTGGGAAGGATACACTGATCTACCAAAAGATCTATCCCTGGTTGCTGAGAATCTTGAGTTTCCAGATGCTCCTCTAAAGGGACGAAAAGAACGAAAGGGCTTACCGCTCTGGAGAGAACCCAACGAGCGTACTGTATCTGAGTCCTCCTTCATGCCCTTCAAGGCCTCGTCCACCTTTTCTCCGAAAAGAAGATCACCTTCGAAGGGCATGTCCAAAACTTTATACTGTACTTCGGGTCTGAAGTTGGTGCACTTAAGCCAAGCCTGGCGTCTTAGAACAACTCCGTTATTTATTTGTTTAAAACCCGAATCTGCCAGGTCCACCGCTATGTTAATAGCATGATTAGATGCTTCTTCGCCTTCTCGAACCAGGGACATAGCCGTTCTTCTATGTTCTTCCGGGAGGTGGTCCAGAATAGGTGCCAGTCTGTGCCACATCTCCCTGTCATATCTGGCCACAATCGACAGGGAGTTAGCTGCTTTCACCGTTGAGGCCCCCACAGAAAGAACCTTCTTACCAAACACGTCTTGGCGCCTCGCCTCATTATCTGGAGGGGTAGAGCATTTATGTTGGGCCTTTGCTTTTCTCGTCGCCGCCGACGACACCACCGAGTCCGGTGTAGGCTGAGCCGAAAGACACTTCGGTGTAGAGTCTGGTACTTTAAATTTCTTTTCAATGCGGCCTTTGACAGCAGGCTCAGAAAATGGGTGACACATGGTTTGAACACCTTCTTTCCAGACATGGTCTAAAATGGGTATTGAGAATATTGAGCGTCTACTCTTGCCCATATGGTCAAAAAGAAAACAGTCCTTTTTCTCCTCCTGTTGGACCAGGCCAAACTCCTTGCACGCTTTTTCCATCATGGAATGAAAAGCACCTATATCGTCCGGTGGTGACGGGTGAGTGGGACTCTTTGGTGTTTCCATTTCCACATCCGACACCCAGGATGGATCCCTAGATGGTGAGAGGGATATATCTGAGGCTGACCCATGGTCAGATAGGGAGTCCGAAAGCTCACCTTCCTCCTGGACTGCTGGAACAGGTGGAACCCTGATCGATCTGGTCGGGCGGCGTGAAGGGCCGGGCTCGTCGACGGGGGGTGTCGACGGTACAGGTGGAAGCCTTTCGTCCAGCGATTTCAGCAGCGAGTGTAAGGAGGACAGTACCTCCATGGACAGGGTCGCCTGAGAGCTTGGAGGTTGAGTAAACACCTGAGAGCAGGTTGCTCCTGATGGAAACCTGGCTCGTAGACCGAGGTCCTCAGGGCTCACAATTCTGAAGCCGTCGTCTTCTTTCGAGGCAATTGACGCTGCCTGTTCCTGTAGCAATGTGTCAGGCAACCCCATATCGAATACTTCTGGTCTCCAGGCCAGAACTTCCGTCGACGAGGACATCGTCGCCGAGGTCGTCGCTGGGCTGATGACCGGTGAAATCGACTGCGTCAGAGGCAGTGAGGACACCGACTGGTTCGGCGTCGTCGACGTTGGGCCTGCAGGTGGTTTAGGCGGTCCCGCCTTCACAGCGCTCTCCCTGCGTTTATCCGAATCTCTACTCGTGGCTGATCTGTGTTGATGGAGGATTTAGGCCTTTCCTTTCCTTTCTTCGACGAAGTTGACGACAATGTCTTTCTTGCAGAGTCTTTAGAAGAGTCCTTAGAAGAGTGACTTCGTGGAACGTCCTTTTCCACAGGTCGTGACTTCTTAGCCAGAGGTTCCGACGAAGTTGGGCGTCGAGGGGCTCCTGATGTTTTCGCAGGGGCCACGCTGCGCACAGAGCCCACTTCTGACTGAGGGTACGCTCCCGCACCGTCATTTAACCAGGATACCAGCCGTCGATTTCGATCCTTCAGGGTTTTCTGGGAAAAACCTTTACATATTTCACACTGGTCTGCCGAGTGATGAGGGTGGAGGCAATAAATACAGTCTAAATGGCCGTCCCCCTCGTAAACCTTCTTCAATCCGCACGTGGCACACGGACGAAATAGAGGTTTTCCTGACATTCCGAAAAAATTAACAAACTCACAGGAGTTCGACAATTCGAAAAATCTAGCAGTAGAGACTACGCGAGGAGATCCCACTATCTTTGGAGACGGTTGAAATCTGACGGGACCCGCGGGGGCGGGGCTTTTATACCGCTATGTCCTATGGGGCATGCGTGAACGGCCCCAGAGAGGACGTAGATGTGAATAGGACACACAAGTGTCAGAAGTGTTTTCCTATAGGAAACGACTAGATATGTGTACCGAGGGTTCCCAGTCTGACGACGGGGAATATTCTAAGCATGTGAATCCATGAAAGATCCAATGCTGGAGAACTGATACCTCTTGCATAGAATGACTTAAAATATCATTGCATAACACAGCATTCCCATGTATTAAAGCTGTAGAAATATGTTTTTATATGGATGTAAACAACTACATGCAACCTTCTCTGTTATTTCCATAGTCCTAAAGGTTTTTCGTTAGTTAATGGGTGGACTACTGGACAAAGTATGGCAACAATAATCACCTGTAACGTAATCTTCTTCGGGTCCTAACCAGCCACATATTACTGCAACACTGAAACAACACGCAATGTTAAGTGTAGTTCATGCCACTGTTATCACAACTGCAATGGTCTTACGGCACTTAGTCCAATAAATAGGGGCCGAGTGACCCTACCAGAGATACCTACGCCATGGTCTAGAGTAAGTAAGCGAAGGAAGGTGAAACATAACAACAGAGATAGAAATAAGGAGGTAAAGAGATGAATTGAGGCACAAAGGAATGAGCACGATGGGGATGGGAAAGCAGTGGTGTCATTATGTGTATATGAATATGTATTGTGCAATGTTGGAAAAATTGACATGATGAAAGAAAAGGAAAATGTGATTCCTCATGGAAACTAGCTTTTTCCCATCTAGGCACTGTTCCAAATCTTCAGAGAGAAGGGTTTCGGGAAAGTTAAGCATGGATGGGTGATGGACCAATGTAGTGCTTGAAAGTTCCCTCGAAATGATAGCACAAGGAAGCATACACCACCCTAAGACATGTGTCTACACTAAATTCCACTAAGCACCACACCCAGCCACCACATATCCACCAAAACAGCCCTCCACAATCTCCTCACGCACCACAGACAATCACACACTATTGACATCACCAACCCGAAGCACACACACATTAACCACTGCGCCTGATAAATTTCAAAATACTTAAATGGTACACAGCACACAGAGCCCTACCTTTTCAGATCACACGTTAACACTGCAATAAAGCTGCCACGTTTCTTCCACTTCTACGTTAGTGCCCTAGCCAACCTCTTGCGGTTGCAGATCCTGAAGTGCCAAAAGACCATGGCTAAAGATGTGCTTTGCAAGATCCAGTAATAACATAGTTACACAGCAAATAACTAATCAAGCTACTCTGGTGACTGGCTGTAGCAGAGGAGGAAATTGAGTTTTCCACAGTAGAATATCTGGTGCCCTGACTGACTGATCAGATTATATATATCCCCAGCCAAATCAAGTGAAATGGGACTGAGACAGGCCAAGTGTTCCAATAACACAATTTTCTCTTTAAACATTAGATCTGCCCCATTGTAATAGGCCTTTTCTGAATTAAGTCTAGCTACTCGAAATGTTTGCAGATAAGACACTGTGACATTAAATAATTTGCCCAGGATCACACACTTTGGTTAAGTAGAAGCCACGATGTTAACCTGCTCTGCAATTTAACCACTTGACAATACATTCAGAGCTGTAGTTGGTACAAATATTTAGGTTTTGCCTTTCAATATCTACGTTAATACTGCCTTATAAAGAATGCTTGCAAAGTGCACAAATCACATAGTAAAGCAACCTAAAAATATGTAATTCCTTAGAGACCAATGTTAAGCCAAAAGAGAATGCTTGTTGCTTTATTTTTCACCATCCTAACTGGACTACTAAAGGGCGGTATGCTCATTCTGATGCAAATCAGAAAAGAATGGCGTTAAATGTGTACCATCTGCCTCCTTTTGCTAAATTTGTATTGGGCATTTGCAATCCATTGTAAATGACATCTGCAAAGCATACTTTACATGCAGCATTTACACTTTCCCACTAACATGGTGGAAATGTGAGGAGTAAAGGTGATTTTACCTATGTTTTACTCCTCACTTTTCCACCACTTAGTAGAACGGAGGAACATTTCACAGACAGGACATTTTGCATAATAGTGCAAAAAAAGCCTGTCTCCTCTGGTGCAATTCGCATGGCAAGGACAATTACCCACTCCAATTTCAAGAAGATAAAGATTTGCAACTGTGAAAAGTCTCCTCTGTTTAACATCACTATAAGGTTGCATTACAGTAGTTGTTTAGCACACACACCCAGCTTGCTGATTTGTATAGTGCAAACAAAATATGAATATTCAGAGCTCTCAAGTCGCCATGAGTTAGAAGGCCACCCAGTAATGTTTCTATACACTTTCTATCCAGGACTTTTAGTTTTTTATTTTCCATTTAAATTTGAGGAAAACTACAAGTTCCAGAACCCAAAACAAAAAAGGATTGGATGGCCGCCTCAAGCAAGGCCAAAGGAAAATTGAGATCTTTGTATTCTGAAAAGAAATGTATTTTTGTGTGTTTTAAAATAGCAGACATCATGCTCATACACTAAGCTTTACAAACTTCATTTTTCTTTTTGACTCACCTTTTCTTAAAAGAAGGCACACATTTGCCAGGTTACTGGCTATCTCCTGTAGCCTTTCACATGGAAACGCCTCATTATCTTTTCCCTCACCTGCTAATTAGGTACTTGCCAGGCCCTTATTAAGCGCTTCAACAAGTGTCCCAGACATTGTAAATGTTCTGCCTCTTCTGCAGAGAGGTCAATGGCCTGAGGTGGCAGGGGGTGGAGGAGGACTCTAAAACACAATTGTGTTGCTGGCCCAACAGAACGGGTGCACAAATAAAAGGTGCAACACATGCTGCAGGTGTTGCACCTGGAGAGCCGCTAGTGCAATGTCATGAAGTCACCTTTGCTAGTACTAGTATTCTAGCCAACAGCACCCTGCATGCTGGGACATGTAGTTTCACGTATATGAAGGGAAACTTGAAATGACTGCTTTCAGAAATCAAACTGTGGTGGTTTATTGAGCCAGGGCTGGCAGGCAGTGACCCTCATAACGTGATGCAGCCATCTGGCAAGTACATTTACATATTCAGAAATGCACAGTGCAGAGCACCCTTTCCACAGCTGTTCTTGTTTGAGCCTTCACCCAGTGAGGCTTTTTAATCAACAACACATTGCTAGGAGGAATTGCCATCTGGCAAGATTGTAGAAACCCTGGCTTTTTTAATTTGTATTAATAAAAGGATGCAGGTAATTCTGTCTCAGAAAGGGTGGCCTGCTAACATGACCCCCGTACACAAACTCCATGTCAAATGCACAGTGTATACCGGTGCCTACCTGCATCCATATCCTGTTCTGCTGCACCTGCTGTCCATTGGCACAGAGCATGTTCAGGGGTCACCAATGCCCTCTTGACAGCAGCAGTGGCAGCGAAGTTACCTCAGCATAGGGGCTGCATTTACCATATGTTCCCAAACCACATAACTATGAGAGTTATTGTCCTGGTGGCGGTTGTAAACTTTAAATATAAGCCACCCATGAGTTCAAGGTATGGTGGCTAGCATCCCTCATAATTATTAAAGCATCATCAAATTGTCTTGCTCTAATCCAATCACCTTGGACTTTTGACTATAAAAGCGGGGGTCTCCTATTCCTTTTTCTTTTGGACAAACCCTTAAGGAAGAATTTGTTGGACCTCTTTTGGGAGAGATGACTTTCCAATGCCCTCTGCCAGTGAGGTGAAGACGGAGTGCCGAAGGTAGAGGGGAGCTCCGCTCCTTAACTATCCGCAAGGCACACTGGGGTGGCCAGTTTCTGCAACAGGACCAGCTTCTCTGCCAGCCGCAGCAGTAGAAAGTATCTTACTGGAGGTGAAGCACTGCTGCAGGTGTTTACCAGCCTCCCTCATGTTTGGGAGAATGAGCACCTGATTCCCCGATTCCCTGGATTGGGGTTCACAGCAACCTGACACCCAAGACAGCCAGGATCCCTATGTTTTGCCATTGAACAGCTGTGAGCTGTGTTTCAAACTCGTTTGACCCATTTTAAACACCAGGACCCTCCGGTGCTGCTTTTGACACTCTCCTGACCCTCGAGCCACTGCGCTCAAACTAGTTTGTTGCCACACCGCACCAGCTGTGCGTGTCATTTGGTTGAACAAGAAGCTCATTGCTGCAAGAGCCACATTCAAACCACCTTTTGAACGGCCAGCATCTTTGTCTCCGATCCAAATCGACAGTCTAACCAACCCTGAGATTAAAGGTGCGGACCAGTGCCATGCAGGAGTGGTTTCATGAGTCTGCTTGGTTTTCCACAGATGGTAGGACCAAAAGTTTCGAAAAATGCTTGTCGTAAATCTCCTTGGCCCACGTTACCACAAAAGGCGAAGGAGATATATCTCATAACTCGCCCTGTTTTGCCTTTAGGATTGGGATCACTCTTGTTTTGTAGACGTGTGAGGGCCAAGTAGGCATTTAAGCTACTACCCATCGTTGTACTCCTGCGGGGCAGAAGTTATTATATCACAGTTGAATTCTGGGACTTGTAGGTCCAATTTTCACATTGCAAGTGTGCTATTTCAAGTACTAGCATTCAAACTGCTGTCGATTTAATATCCAGAATTGGATGATGGTGTTATGATGTGTGTTATTTAAATAGCACTTTCGCCAAACCGCTCTATTTACAATATATTTACACACAATATCACCCAACCGAAGTTGGTACTCATTTATCGACGGATGAAAGGTTGAGTTGGCCATGCCGGGTTTCAGACCTGTAGATCACACACAGTTCGCAGCAGCGTGCGCTCACCCCGCTGAGCTATCTTATCTTAGTGGTGTCACACCTGGCGTGGGGTTGGGTGCCTGCAGGTATAAGGATTGTGTTGAAACTAACATCGCAGACCAGTCCATTTTGTTAAAGGCAGAACGGGGCGCGCAAAATGTCGTCTGGAGGTTCTCCTAGCGGCAGTTGCGACTCCTTTGCAAGCTAGAGGCAGTCCAGAGCAGAGTCTATCCGCCCACAGATGCTGTTCCCTAAACTCACTTTCCAGAGCTGCCCCGGAGGAATTGGCCATCGTCCAAGAGTGACCTTGTGCTGCACATTCTCGGGTAACTCAGCAATGAGCTCACGCACAAGTAATCTTCAAGCGCAGAACGTGATGACCTGAGAAACGAGCAGGCGGGGTAAAGAGCTGGCGCAGAATGAAAGCAATAAGCCAAGCAAGCTCACATCAATACCCAAAGCCGATAAATATGATACAAGACCACGTGCAAAACTCACTTGCGTGGTAAATGGAAGAGGCATAACCTGCAATCCCAATTATCGCTAAGTGATCCCAGCTTTGCTTTGCTTGGTTTGGAAGTGTCAAGAACAGTAATGTTACCTTTTATGTGTGTATGACTTGTCACGCTAAATCAGTGGTCTTCAAACGTTTTTGGCCTGGGCCCCCCTGAGCAAAATTCGTGCAGGCCGGGCCCCCCATGAAAAATGCCAAATGGACAGTATGTATAGCTCGCCGTTACCTGCTCCCATCACAGTCACTGGGCTCCCTCATCCCACTCCAACCCAGCATCACACACCCTGGGCTTTCCCCACCCTGCTCCCACCAAGCCATGATTCCCATCCTGCTCCCAACACAGTCCCTGGGCTCCCCCCAGCCCGTTCCCAACACAGTCCGAGGGCCAGTGGCGGGTGGTGAATTTTTTAAGTGGAGGGGCATAACTATTTCCCCTAAAAATGCCATAGCGACCGTGCACAGTGAGGGAGCCCAAACAATCAAGGGAGGTTCGGGGGAGTTTTCCCCAGTGAATTTAAAAAAAAAATAATGGGTTAAAATGTTGAATTGTAGAGCATACTTAAAAGAAAAAAAATGGGTAAATAGCCAAACAGTTTACAATTGGTGCTGGGGGTCCAGGGGGCATGCATGACATTTTTCACTGGACATCTATGATAGATGTCCAGTAAAAAGATACCATCCCTGTCCCCTGGGCCCCACTGGGCCTAACACAAACAACATGATTATGTGTGTATGCAAGGCGCTGGGGTGCCAAGCGGGAGAGCATAGTATTTTTGACTGGACATCTATGATAGAAATCCAGTAAAAAAAAATACAATCCCTGTCCCTTGGGCTCCACAGCGCCTCAGAAGGAGAGCTGATTTTGGCAGGTGGGTAGAGGGATTGTGCAACAAAGGCACTGAGGCATTTTTAGAATGCCTTTGTTGTACAACCCTTCTTCCCCCCTATATCTACCACTTGCCAAAATCAGCTCAACGGACCAAAACAAACTAACACAGACACACGCACAATTCATATAGCAATCAATCTATCATTCACACGAGCACCCATCAGCATACACTCACTCATAACATAAGCATACAAGCATCCATACACATGTTTTAATTTAAAAAAATGAACATAAACCTACCTTCTGCATTGGCTTGCATGTGGGTGCTGAAATGCCCTGCTCCAGGCTGCTCTGTCCGTATGTGCGAGGAGGCGCAGGAGCTCCAGCTCGAACATACAGACATGCAGTGCCCCAGCCAGCATTTCCAATTAGCTATGCAATGCTGGCGAAACAAAATGCCCCAGCGTTGCATGGGCACCCCCTCACCATTATAGATGAGCCGCCAGGCTCGGACTGGCCTATAGGGCAATAGGGTAATGCCTGTACCAAAAATGCAAAATGATAGTGTGGTCCAGTCAAACTGGACAACTTTTTTGGCCAAGGTGGGCCAGTTTCATGAGTTATTTCAATATGCAGTTAGTAATTTGACCATTGTTGCTGAATAAATATCCTTTAAATGCCACAAGTTACGTTTTAACACAAAGCACCCCCCTGGGTACTATTGAAACAGTCTGTGCCAGCAGATACAAAAGATTGCATGGATGCACAGGGTTTCCGGTGTAACTCGCGCGGCTCCGCGCATGCGCACACACTTTCGCATAATAGTCCAATAACGTCTAATCACGTATTATTGCTTGTCACAGTGCATTGCATTTCACAACGCCCCTTCCCAATACTAATGTCAAGTGATTACCTTCATGCATGGTTTGGTCCTGGGGACAGGTCCCACTCTTCTTACTCAGATCAGCTGGAGCCCTGAAGCTGCTTGGTGGTCCTTCTCCATACTCTGCTGGGGGTCTCTGCTGTCTCCTTGTCTCCTACAGCCCCGTCGCCTCACTCCTTGGGGCTTGGTTGAGCGGTTGCACCTCTGCCAGGCTAATCATTAGCACCTGTGATCTTCACTCTCTCTTTGTGGTTCCTCTGCATGCAATTCTCCTTCATTGCCTTAATCTCCCCCCTCGTATTGGGGCCTTCTCTTCTGTGTCCTTTTATGTATCAACTTTGCAGAACTAGCGTGTGTTTCTGGTGTTGTGACCCCCCCCCCACTACACGCTGTAAGCATGCAGGCTTTCCCTTCACCATCGTCCATGGGTGCGGTTCAATCGCTAGGCTACATTTGTGGCGGGTATATCTGTGCCGTACCAGGCTTTTCTCAGCCACTCAAATGGATACCTTCTTCATCTTCCGCCTCTACTTTCACTACTGTTGTCCTTTTCTTCCTTGTGGCATACGGCTATCCCAGCAACCCCTGGGGCTCTTCTGGAGGGGGTGCCTGAATGCTTGTTCTTATCGTCCTACCTAAGAAAGCCTCTGCCGCAGATGCATTCATAGACATGCGTGGGGTCGTTCAAGAATCCGCACAGTGTGTTTACAAGGGATCCCCTTGCTCATGGCCTATCCAACTTTATTGATCCTTCTCATGAAATGTTCTGCAGTCCTAACGGCCCTTGACCAGCATTGATCTATTTATTCATTAATTGGTAACACACCAAAGCCTGTAGGCATCAAGGCGCAGAGAAAACAGTTCTTGGAATCATGCAACATGTGGTCCAGCAAATGTGGTTCAGCAAGGGAACTTTGAAGACTATATTTAAAAGAAAAGAATCGTTTTCATAGCTTTTTTAAAAACAATTAGATTTCCTTCACATCGTAAAACCATAGGCAACTTGTTCCACGCTATCACCGCTTTAACTGGGTAAGAACTTTCTCTCCCTTTCACTCGACGTACTCTTGGACGTTGTAAACGCATGATATCTTTAGACCCAGTATTTCTGGTTGAGGATTGGACAGTGATACGCATTTTAATATAACTTGGTGCATCACCAAACAGACATTGGTGGGTCAAGACACTGATTTTAAACTCAATTCTTGCTTCCACCGGGAGCCAATGCAGGTCTCTCCTATGTTACCTGGTGTGACGCATTTATGGCAAGTGTCCAGTCGTGACCGGAACGTCTTGAAGGTGGCAATTCGATAGCACAGCCCACTGCCCATCCATAGTGGCTCGGGTATATAATGTGACGCACCTGGCCGTTCCAGTGCTGGTATGAAGACACTGTCTACCTCAAGATATCACGAGAATTCCTCAATGACCACCAGGAATTTCTGGTTTGTCTGCACTGTCTCAACGTCCATACTGATTGCTTGCCAGGAGAATATACTACTGCTACTCAAACCTCTTTCCAAATGCTGGGGGGATGTTATTATCAACTATATGTGATAGGGCAAATGATTTTGCAGAGGTCTCATGTTTCCCCATACCACACTTGTGAAAGCAACCTAGTACCTTTTCTTCTAGGAATCCTGGGATTTTGAATCAAACATTTAAAATGGAAAAGACAAAACTGCAAGTCCCAGAATTACAGCTAAAAAATAGGACTGGGTATCTTTCTCGTGCATGGAAAGGGGAAACTTGAGAGCTCTGGATTATGTATTCATAAAAACCTGGCTGTTTGCCCTCTGAGTCTCTTTTATTAGCTGCAAGTGCATAGATGCTAACACGCCCCGTTCCAGTCTGCTGGTGTTTTCCCAGTCGTGCTTTCTTTGCATTCTCTGGGAATATATAATTGGAAGAAAAATCGGGACCAGACAAGCATCTCCAAAAGGGAATGGGACATGGTGGCATGTTTTAAAGTCTGATAGTCAGATCCATGAATTTGTGGACATGGCCTTAATGCTAGAAAAATGTTGGATAACATTGGGCCTCATTACAAGGTTGCCGGTCCGGATACAACGGTACCGGTAAGCGGACCAGGCTGACCCGGCGGAATGAAAGGCACCCGCGAGCACAGCAAGCCTGTAGCACCGGCACCGTTATGCACGGTGCCGGTGCTACAGGCATACCCATTCCCATTGAGCCCTATGGGGCTCAAATGGGAATGGGGATCACCCGATTCCGGCACCCGCGAAAAGGCAATTACCGGGTCCGGCGGGCTGGAATACCCCAGTAATTGCCCATTCGCGAGTGCCGGATTTTCTTGCCGGTTTGGAGGTAGCCTTGCCGGTTTTTCCGGCAAGGCTACCTCTAACCTTGTAATGAGGCCCATTGCCCTGGAAAGACCCTTATGGTCCACAGCTAGTGAGGTGGTCAGCTGGTATACCCAGATGGGTGACTGGTGAGACTGGGACTCTAAATAGGTCACGGGGAGGGATCACGGGGCTGAACATGAATGGAATGCAATAATGAGCATGGTAAACTACCAGCCAGAGTGAGCAATTCAGTGTGCTCTAGTTTTCAGTGATGTCACTAATGATGTAATAAGTGATGTCATATATGATGTAATTAGTGATGTCAGCTGTGATGTCTGTCACCAGCGTGTTTATGGGCTGCACCACGGCGGTGGGGGACTCAGAGTTAAGGCGGCGTAGCTTCCAGCACTTCCTGTATTGAAAGGTTGTTGTTGCGTTCAACCATCCCCTTAAAATCGCTTGAACGGCAGTGTTTTCAGTGAATTTCAAGGGTTTTGTTGTTTTGAACTGATTCAATGTAACTCTCTCTTAAGTTTTTTACTACATATCAACTGGTGTGTTATGCCATATGTCACATCACAAATGTATTTCTGTGCCATCACAGATGTCATATTCAATATTATCAATATGTTTCTAAGCTACTCCTCATGGGATTTTTCTTCGTTACTGGTCTGTGGCCCAATGGCCACTTTGCAATAATGAGGGACTAGGACGAGAATGTGTGCAATATTTAGGATGTTTTAGCAGACTCCTTGGAAATGTTTTTGTGCACCTCCAGTCCGCTTGAACTTGTGAGATTTCTCGCAAGATTTTCCCACAAGGTTTTCCTGCCTGAACATGATCATTTGGCTCGACACGGAAAGGCAGCTTTGTTTTAGGCCAATTTGGAGCAGCCTTCAATGTGCCGGAAATGCTGTTTTCATGGGGGTTACTGGTCCCTCGCCCACACTCAAACCTGCGGCCCCACTTTTCTCCCGCATTTGCAGGATTTTCCTTTTATCGGGGTCTTTCACCCCCTGCCCTTAGCTCTCCCTCCCCCCCACAAACACTGTGCCTCGACCCGAAACATGCACACAGACTCACAAAGATGCCCATACATCCACAACCGCGAACCCACACGGACCTGCTCTCCATGCCGTCCTTCTTTGGGGCCACACGCATTTGTGTGCAGCATGGGGCAGGGCTCTTCCTCTGCAGCACGGAAGACTACAGTGTCATCACAAAGTTCAATGACTGCACATTTTCTCTATGGGAAACCCAATGCGAAAAATAAAATATAATCATTTTTTCCCCCACGTTATACATTTTAAACCGTTAGATGAATTTGTACCAAACGGTCCCATTTTTGGGACACGGGACAAAAATATCTTTCGAAACTTTTATGCAAATGAGTCTAAAGTTGTAAGCAATACAATTTGGAGAAAGTCAATAGATGTTAGGATTCACCTTAACTATAGGCGGCCATTGATGCCCTAGAGTGCGCTTCACTATAGGGCATCAGTGCAATCCATGAACTGCAGTAGTTATCACAAAAAACATGTATATAATTCCACATCTCAGACCATCCGACCCCTCCAGGCACCCATACAGTCCATCAGTTAGGTGTACTGCTCGGCTCACATCTGACCATCACACCATAGGTTTGATTGCCAAAAAACACTTCCACCAATTTAGGGAGATTAAACGTATCCGTATCCTTTGCTGGCTAATTATACTAATAAGAGTTGCAACTTTGTTGCTAGGTTACTGCAACCATCCATACAGGAGATCCAACCAAGACAATTGCAGCCTCCAGAGGTTCCAACACTACACAAGCTACATCATCACACTGCGCCGCTGCACTGATCTCTGCCGGGCATCACTTCAGTCTACATATCCTTCCATTGGCTATCAGTAAACAAACCACCTCATCATCACACTGCGCAGCACTAATCTCTGCCGGGCATCACTGTGGTCCACATAGCCTTCCATTGGCTATTATTACACAAACCACCTCATCACCACAGTGCGCTGCCCTGATCTCTGCCAGGCATCACCCTGGTCCAGATAGCCTTTCATTGGCTATCATTACACAAACCACCTCATCACCACACCATCACCACACTGCACTGCCCTGATCTCTGCCAGGCATCACCCTGGTCCGGATAGCATTCCATTGGCTATCATTACACAAACCACCTCATCATGACACTGCGCTGCCCTGATCTCTGCCAGGCATCACCCTGGTCCGGATAGCCTTCCATTGGCTATCATTACACAAACCACCTCATCACCACACTGCGCTGCCCTGATCTCTGCCAGGCATCACCCTGGTCCGGATAGCCTTCCATTGGCTATCATTACACAAACCACCTCATCACCAGACTGCACTGCCCTGATCTCTGCCGGCATCACTGTGTTCCACATAGCCTTCCATTGGCTACCAGTACACAAACCACATCATCACACTGCGCTGCACTGACCTCTGCGCGCTCCGGCTGTTCCAGGTAACCACTAGCCTATTTCGCTGTTGCAGGCCTTGATGAAGATTCTTGAGGCCGTTGTGACCCCGCAGTTGAGAGCTTTCTTGGAATCTCATGCTATTCTGGATCCCTTTCAATCAGGGTTTCGCCCCATGATGAGCACAGAATCAGTGTTAGTCTCAGTCATCGACGACCTCTCCCTGTTATTAGATCAAGGTGGCGTAGGTGTTCTTATCTTGTTAGACCTCTCCGAAGAGTTTGACAACATCAAACATGGGATTCTCTGTCAATGCCTATGGGAGGTCGGCATTGGTGGTCCAGTTTTCAACTGGTTACATTCGTTTTTTGTCAGATAGGACACAATCTCGTTCGTTGCCTCCCTTTTCTTCTGCAGCTTTTCCTCTTACCTGTTACCTGTGGGGTTCCACAGGGGTCAGCAATGTATCCTTTTCTGCTTAACATTTATCTGCTTCCTTTGGCCAAACAAACTCATGCACATTGCAGCAGATTCTATTCTTACGCTGATGACACGCACCTGGTCTTGCACGTGGACCACGCATTAGGAGTTGCTTGTCTGACATTGGGGGATGGAACTGGCTCCAGCTTAATGGAGAAAAAACCGAGGTCATAGTCCTGGGTGCTGATAAGTGTGAGATTTCACCTGGGTCAGCTGCTTTCTGGCCCCCCTCTTTGGGCCCTCTACCTGCCCCAGTTTGCACTGTGAGATCGTATTCTCCGTTTCTGTCGAACCTCAGGTTAGGGTCAGATGTAGCGCTGCCCTCTTTAAACTCAAGATTTCGAGAACAATCATCCAATTTATACCAGCTAACTTGCGTGGGATGGTGGTGTCTACCGCAGTGATGGGCCCCTTGGACTTCATTTGCGCAGCCAAAAACTATTCTTCTGCATTTGCAAGTCGTACAGAATTCTGCTGATCATTTAGCGGTGGGGCTACTGAAGTTTGCAAAAACTGTGTCTGTCCTTCGGACGGTGCAATGACTCCCGAATCACAGTCCTATTAAGTGTAAAGTCCTATGTTTGGTCCATCTGGCGTTTCATGGATGTGGGGCTTCTAACCTCTGTCACAAAATTAAAAGATATCTTCCTTCTCGTAATCTTCGGTCAGCTAATCTATACTTGCTTTAAGTTCCCTGGGTCCGCAAACCTACCAGGGGTGGCAGAGCTATTTCCACTGCCGCCGCTGCCCTGTGGATATCTCTTCCTTTGGGTGGGATTGCCTTCAATAGATAGTCAAGTTTCGGAAGTCCAAGGGGGACGCTAGATCGGAAAATGTTCTGCCAAGTGACAGCCACCCATCAGGTCATAGGTTGCTTAGAGAGGGGAAAAAATCTCTCTCGTTGTAAGGACTCAAGCGCCTTGTAACTGACATGAATGGTGCAGGGGCATTGGGATTTACATATGCTTCCTTTATTTACCCAAATGTCTCGAAATCCTTTTCATGTGGGTGGTTGTCTTCGGTTAAAAGCGTTAAAAAAAGGGTGATCAGAGTAACCACACAAATAGTTTGTTCAAAGAAAACAAAATCACTATATCCGCACTTGAGGTGCTAGAAACCCATTGGATGCTGGGTTGTGGTCTTTAGTGTTTAGATATCGCCTCCTTCTTTCGGAGATATTTTTCGATGTTGTGGAGGGGCCACAACAGGTCAGGTCGACTGGTTTCGATGGTTATATATAATTGAAAACCATCTTCTTCAGGACAATCGATTGCTTCATATGGTGGCGCATTCACTCGCTATCCTCGGGTTTAGGGCAGCGTGCACAGCCTGAGCAGGCTACACAGGATCCTGGTGTAGTGTAAATCTGAGTTCTGCAGAAGCCGTGAAAGGACTTCTGAAACACAGAGGGATGCCGTGGTACTGATTCAGGTGTGTAAATCGGAGCAGGGAAGGCTGTGGAGTGATGTATCAACTTCCTAAAATGAAATCGTATGTGAAGGACTCAACAGCCATGCTCGTTCGCCTCGACTCTCTACCCTTCAACCCTGAACAAGATTGGCTAATAACTATTGACATAGAATCACTTTACACCAGAATTCCCCAGCAGGAAACCCTGGAAATGCTAAAAGACCTGCTAGACTCAGGAACTGATCTCCATGGAGTACCATCAAATGTAATCCTATCTCTGGCTGAGATAGCATTAACGAAGAATTTTTTCGTGTTTAATGATCGATTTTTCCAGCAAACCTCAGGCACTGCCATGGGTGCGACCTTCGCACCCAGTTTGGCAAATTGATATGTCAATGCTTTTGAAATCCAACATATTTACCCAGCCACCAATCCTTTTCAAACCAAATTGCTAACCTGGTGCCGCTATATTGACAACATCTTTGTCATCTTCAGGGGCATGGAAGAAGAGGTCAAGGAATTCCATGGCTGGCTTAACAGACGGAACATTCACCTTCGGTTTATGATGGAGAAAGATAGGGTACTTACCCATGTTTTGGATCTATCTATTGCAGCCTCAGAAGGAGGACTCATCTCTAAAGTCTACCGAAAAGACACTGATAAAAATGCCCTTCTGACGTATTCCAGTTACCATCCTCAATCCTTGAAAGATAACCTCCCATTTGGCCAATGTTTGCGCTATAGACACCTCTGCAGCAGAACGGACGAGTACATCAATCAGGCCAAAACTCTAAAAAATCAACTGGCACAAGGTGGGTATCCGAAGAAAATTATTCACGACACCTACAAGAGGGCCAAACATATACCCCGCTCATGCACACTGGAGCAACATCAAAAGCCACCAGAAGACAAAATAAAAACAGCAGTATTCAACTACTCACCAGTACTCAACAAACTAAAGAAAGAGATCAATTCCATATGGTCGATTCTGAGTGCAGGGACATCAAACATTGCACCGCCGCGCTTTGTGCTCAAACGAAGACGCAACCTGAGAGACACCCTTGTCAACACAATACGCCCAGAAGCCATCACAGCACGAGTCACGCAGAATGCTCTATGGAACCAAGCCCATCCCACAGGACACAGTCCATGTGGAAAGTGTTCAATGTGCACTCAAACTGCTCGCAGCACTACCATCGACATTGGTTTGACCTATCCATGGGTTCAAAAAATCTTCACCAATTGCAACACAAGAGGGGTAGTGTATATGATCACATGCCCATGCAACTTAAGGTACATCGGAATGACAGCCCGTGAAGTAAAAAAGCGCATGATTGAACACAGATCATGCATCAGAACCAAAAAAATAACAGCACCAATGGTCCCTCATTTTTTGGCAGAAGGCCACACAGCCGAGTCCTTCAAATGGATTATCCTTGAAAAAATCAATCGGCCAAAGAGGGGAGGAAACTATCATGCCATGCTGTTCACACAAGAACAGAAGTGGATTTTCCGCCTGAACACATGCAATCGAGGCCTTAATGAAGCAATGCAGTGGCAAGAGCTCGCAGTGCTGCAGCACTAAACCACCTGGGGCTGCCTATATTACACCAACTGGGGAACTTTTTGATGTCAGCGTGATGTGCACCTAAGCGATGTAGTGTCATGAGATTGTAGTTCTGCAGTACCAATCTTCTTGATGAGGACTTTTTGATGTTAACTTGATGTGCATTTAAGTGACGAAGTGGCATGAGCTTGCAGTTTTGCAGCACCAAACCATCTGGTGCCGCATACAATGCACGAACTGTGGAACTTGTTAGATGGTGAATGTATGTGCATTTAATTGAGAACGCAACTATTGTAAGTTGTCTCCAGATGTATCAGCGCTAACAGCATCCTTGTCCTATTGCATTTCTGGGCTTTAACCAACCTCACCGGGCGCACACAACATCACAGCCTGACATATGGACATCCGTCTTTTCCAGACATGCCGACCTTTGGGTCCACCTGGGTGTCCTTGCCCACACAAAAGTCCCGCAACCCTCAGTTGCGGACTAATAAGTAGTGGTGGAGACACCCACCCAGACACTCTTCCCTTTCCCCACCCCCCGTTTTATAACCCATCCCCATCCCCCACCCCGTAGACTACCGTCCCTGGAGCTCCCTCTTTACTTACACCAGCCGGGCTCCACCCACTCCGAATGGCAGCACTAACCACGAATGACAGTGCCTCTTACCCGGTCCATGCCCCCCGAGGACTCGCCTTTTGCACACACCCGTGGCAGATCCCCTGCCAATGGATGCAGTCGGCCGTGATGCGTTCACACACACCTCCAAGCCCGGAGATCCCATTGGACCGCACCAGGCGCCCAGCCATGCTCCCCTTGACGCATCATACACGGAAGTAGTACATATTGCTTCTCGCTTCCCTCGCGCTCAGAAATTGATACATCACTCCACAGCCTTCCCTGCTCCGACTTACACACCCGGTAAGATTCTCATTTCATTCAAGCACCAGCAGAGCCAGCCCATCCGGAATGCTCGGTGGCTTCAACTAAACGTACGCTTCTCCATTCGTTGCAGAATCAGTACCGTGGCATCCCTCCGTGTTTCAGAAGTCCTTTCACAGCTTCTGCAGCACTCAGATTTACACTACACCAGGTAGGAGCCCTCCGGTCCACCTACCCACATTCATCCCCGCCCCATTCCATCACGTGCACCTGCCTCCGGTCACCTCTTTTCACATCCACTTCCTGATCCCTCGCAGCACGCATGACACCCCCTTCTTGGAGGAGCCCTGCTCCGTTTGACCTCTGAATCACCACCCGCTCCCCAGGTGGTTTAGTGTTGCAGCACTGCGAGCTCTTGCCACTGCTTTGCTTCATTAAGGCTTCGATTGCATGTGTTCAGGCGGAAAATCCACTTCTGTTCTTGCGTGAACAACATGGCATGATAGTTTCCTCCCCTCTTTGGCCGATTGATTTTTTCAAGGGTAGTCCATTTGAAGGACTCGGCTGTATGGCCTTCTGCCAAAACATGAGGGACCGTTGGTGCTGTTATTTGTTTGGTTCTGATGCATGATCTGTGTTCAATCATGCGCTTTTCTACTTCACGGGCTGTCATTCCGATGTACCTTAAGTTGCTTGGGCATGTGATCATATACACTTCCCCTCTTGTGTTGCAATTGGTGAAGATTTTTTGAACCCATGGATAGGTCCAACCAATGTCGATGGTAGTGCTGCGAGCAGTTTGAGTGCACATTGAACACTGTCCACATGGACTGTGTCCTGTGGGATGGGCTTGGTTCCATAGAGCTTTCTGCGTGACTCGTGCTGTGATGGCTTCTGGGCATATTGTGTTGACAAGGGTGTCTCTCAAGTTGCGTCTTCATTTGAGCACAAAGAGCGGGGGTGCAATGTTTGATGTCCCTGTATTCAGAATCGACCATATGGAATTGATCCCTTTCGTTTGTTTCCCGTTTTTTCCCGTTTGTTGAGCACTGGTGAGTAGCTGAATACTTCTGTTATTATTTTGTCTTCTGTTGGCTTTTGATGTTGCTCCATTGTGCATGAGCGGGGTATATGTTTGGCCCTCTTGTAGGTGTCGTGTATAATTTTCTTCGGATACCCACGTTATGCCAGTTGATTTTTTAGAGTTATGACCTGATTGATGTACTCGTCCGTTCTGCTGCAGAGGCGTCTGTAGCGGATAAATTGGCCAAATGGGAGGTTATCTTTCAAGGATTGAGGATGGTAACTGGAATAGGTCAGAAGAGCATTTTTATTAGTGTCTTTTCGGTATACTTTAGAGATGAGTCCTCCTTCTGAGGCTGCAATAGATAGATCCAAAAAATGGGTAAGTACCCTATCTTTCTCCATCTTAAACCGAAGGTGAATGTTCTGTCTGTTAAGCCAGCCATGGAATTCCTTGACCTCTTCTTCCATGCCCCTGAAAATGACAAAGATGTCGTCAATATAGCGGCACCAGGTTAGCAATTTGGTTTGAAAAGGATTGGTGGCTGGGTAAATATGTTGGATTTCAAAAGCATTGACATATAAATTTGCCAAACTGGGTGCAAAGGTCGCACCCATGGCAGTGCCTGAGGTTTGTTGGAAAAATCGATCATTAAACAGGAAAGAATTCTTCGTTAATGCTATCTCAGCCAGAGATAGGATGAAATTTGATGGTACTCCATGGAGATCAATTCCTGAGTCTAGCAGGTCTTTTAGCATTTCCAGGGTTTCCTGCTGGGGAATTCTGGTGTAAAGTGATTCTATGTCAATATTTATTAGCCAATCTTGTTCAGGGTTGAAGGGTAGAGAGTCGAGGAGAACGAGCATGGCTGTTGAGTCCTTCACATACGATTTCATTTTAGGAAGTTGATACATCACTCTACAGCCTTCCCTGCTCCGACTTACACACCCAAATCAGTACCGCGGCATCCCTCCCTGTTTCAGAAGTCCTTTCACGGCTTCTGCAGCACTCGGATTTACACTACACCAGGATCCTGTGTAGCCTGCTCAGGCTGTACACGCTGCCCTACCCCCGAGGATAGTGAGTGAATGCGCCACCATATGAAGAAATCGATTGTCCTGAAGAAGATGGTTTTCAATTACATATAACCATCGAAACCAGTCCACCTGACCTGTTGTGGCCCCTCCACAACATCGAAAGATATCTCTGAAAGAAGGAGGCGATATCTAGACACTAAAGACCACGACCCAGCATCCAATGGGTTTCTAGCACCTCAAGTGCGGATATAGTGATTTCGTTTTCTTTGAACAAACTATTTGTGTGGTTACTCTGATCACCCTTTTTTTAACGCTTTTAACCGAAGACAACCACCCACATGAAAAAGATTTCGAGATATTTGGGTAAATAAAGGAAGCATATGTAAATCCCAATGCCCCTGCACCATTCATGTCAGTTACAAGGCGCTTGAGTCATTACAACGAGAGAGAATTCTTTCCCCTCTCTAAGCAACCTATGACCTGATGGGTGGCTGTCACTTGGCAGAACATTTTCCGATCTAGCGTCCCCATTGGACTTCCGAAACTTGACTATCAATTGAAGGCAATACCGCCCATTCAATACCTATTTCCCCACACAACCGTCTTTTGTGTACCATTATACCCCTACGGTTAGGGATGACATTAACAGTTCTTTTTGCCTAAAGAGGCCCCAATTTGACCTGTTGTTTATTCCTCTCTCTTCCTTTGCCCATTCGGAGGATTACTGATCATTTTCCTTTTGCAAAGCCTTGAAACCTTCTTGTTTAATTTTTAGTGGGGGTGGCTTTCTGCTTTTTTGGTCTCTGTTCTTCTTGTTACCGGTGGTCTGGCTCTTGTTTTGACAGCCCTCAGGGCCAGCATACCTTTTTGGTCGCAGTCACGCTATACAAATGTCATAACAACATAACAACATCACTCCAGTCCCAAATAGCCTTCCATTGACTATCACTACACAAACCATCTCATCATCACAGTGCTCTCCACTGATTTCCACTGCGCATCACTCCAGCTCAACTAGCTTTCCATTGGGTTTCAATCAAGGAACAGGCCTCAAGCGATGGAGCCTTGTCCATGAGACACTACACAGAAAGGCCCTAAGCTACCATACACATGATTTTCGCTCATAGAACCTCAGCAGAGACATAGAGTTGACTCACCTGAACGATTAGCCAGTAACCCATCTAATTCCAAGCGGCTCTGCAGGAAATTGCTCCAACCTCTGGGACTTCAGACTATTGACCACAGATTGAAAAAGACTTTACCAGATTCTCCAGATGTATGAAAACACACATGATCACAGAATTAGACCCAGTCTTACCAAGAGTGCTTAGAAGCACCAAAAATGCTATACAGCCCTCGAAAATCTATTTAAAAAACTGAATGAGGATCCCAAATGGGATCAATAAATGAACTTGGAGAATACAAGCAGGACAATCACTGATCTCCCATATTCTTAATGCTTTGGCGCAGCTCCCAGTGGGGCTATGACTGCAGTATCCATTCTGAGAGAAAACTATCGAGGAGGGAGGTCAGAGGTCATCCAAGATCAAAACTACATGTCAATATCCAAAATTACAGCTCAGCTTTCATTGCTTGGCTTTTCCTGGTCTTCAGGGTAGAATAATCAGGAATTGTAGAGGCCACGCCCTTAAATCCATAGGTAAATGAATAATAAAACTTGCAGGTTAAGAACTGGGATGTCAGAATGGGTGCGATTAGGAAGAAGGGCAAAGGGGAGTTTCGAGCACCATCCAAATCGTATATGAATATAGAAATGATGCATTTTGAGTTATAACAATAACTTGTGTTTATGCTGCACTCGCTGGCAGGGTGTTTTCATAGTGCTGTAAATCACATGTGTTAATGTTGCCTAATTTAATGGCATTCAATTTTCCAACTGCAGAAGCTTGGAAGGCGGTGTTGGTGTCCCTGCCAAGATACCAACCTGTGACTTGGAGCTTGAGCACAGACCCATGTCGCGAGTGCTATGCTTAACAGAGCCATGTGACTGGAAGTCAGGTGCCGGAAAATGTGCTATAGACTCAACAAACAGAGCAAAAAACATTGGAATTTAAGAAAAGCCATGAGAGTACCTCTTAAGATGTGCAAAGAAAGAGCTTAATTATTGAGTAAATCTGGGGCAAATGTGTGTGTGTTTGTGTGGTAACCACACCTGTACTGCTTGCCACAGGAACACCCAGTGGACCCAGTCGAACGCCTTTTCAGCATGCAGAGGGGTTGATTTGAAGGGTTTCCTGTGACAATGGCATGATATGGGATATGTGCCTGCAGGTTCGAGTCAGGCCTTATACTAAGTTGCTTTTTAGCCGTGTATCGAGCACTGCTTCCTCCATCAAAATGCTTTTGAAGAGTCCTTTCTACATTGAAATGAGGATTACATATTTTTAGTTCAGCAGAAGGGTTGCCAGCCATGTATTAAGCTGGTTTATTGCCCTGCCAGCTGGAAGAAATACGAGTCTGCAGTGTATTTGCCTTCTACCGTTGGGTGTTGGACTACTGGAGCCTTCTATATCTTCCCTCACCTAAACTAAATCAATATTCGATGTCGAGATGTGAATAGCAGCCTCCCCTTGCCAACATATTGTCCCCTTGAATCGGAAAAGATATTTATACCTGAACTCTTATAATAAATAATGCTATTATGCTTTGTTGGACCAAGAGTGGTCTGCATGTGGCTTTCCTGCTTCTGCAGTGCTGAAGAAGGGATACAAACAATTGCATGGAATGTTGCCTGGAGCAATGCCAGTGGTTATTATTAATTCAGAAGCTTCTGTCCACTTTTTGTTGTTTTGTTAAATCAGAGATAATTTGACTTTCCCTCTCCACTGTTCAGACACACCTGCCTGTAAACTTCGGTCTCAGACAGAACATCATGCAGCCCTTGTTGCTCTGCTTGAAATGTGTGGATTATTCTCATGCTTTCTGCTGTCCCCACTCCCCAGTGACGTAATGCTCTCATTTTCCAGCTGTTGGGTTACTTCGCCAGGACAGCTATGTGGACTAAGGTCTATAACTTGGTCTTTCTTTCAACCTAAAAGATACTTTGTATATATATACGCCGCCAGACCATTTCAAAGTGCTGCAGGGGTGTAAAGGGAGAAGGGAGAAGGAGAAAGAGACGGGATGAGATTGGAAAAGACATTACATGGATGACAAAGGACCCCATTAAATGTTTGCTGGTATCCTGGTAGTGAGACCGGCAAATGATATTACCATTACGGGTGCCGGACCTGACGATATAACCGTCAGATTACAGATGCCAGCAACGGCAAGTAATTCCCCATTCCATGGACTCCATAGGGGGGGATGCGGGTATTGCCAGCACTGGTAATACCAGCTGTTTTTTGCCTGTGCAGTGCCTAAATTCCCTCCAGCTTTTAACTGGAGGTAAATCAGGCCACCCCACCGGCAAACCTGTTATTTGCCGGTCTGGAAAAATGCAGATATATGTTATTACTTATTTTCAGACTGGCAAACTTATAGTGAGGCCCAATAAGTTTCAAATTAGGGAGCGTGAAACAAGATGTATAGACCTTGGTAAATATGCCTTTTCAGTATCCCATTATCTCTGCGCAAAGCTACCTTCATTTCTAGCAAAATATTCACTGGGTCCTTTCTTCAAAAAACGAGTTCATTCCATTTTCTAATAAGGATTGTTTAAAGGTCCAGAGAGAATAGAACAAATGTAATATGTTCTTGTAAATATGCCCTCATATTACCCCATGGCATTCGCTCTCAAAGGTATCTTCGTTTTTTGCAAGTAAGTCCTTACTCTAAAAACGAGTTAATCCCATTTTCTAAAAAGGATCGTTTAAAGGACCAGAGGGATTTTCTTTTTGATTTGGGCTGGTCTGGTCTCATTGAGGGCTTTGAAAGACATCAAATGTGGCTTTTCCGAGTCTGATAATTAAGCAGTGCAGACCCCAAGATGTCCAAGGCCTAATTGGTCACAGGGATAGCTCTGGGGCAAGATGTTTATGTTGGAAGCAAGACAACGCAGCGCAACACAGGTTTGAATCCCGATCCCGCGCTTAGAAGCCAATCTCTGATATTATCCTCGTCATCAAAGAATAATTATTAAATTTAGGGAGTATTGCCAATGTTTATTTGAATCGTTATGGTTGAGTGCATGCCCTTTATTGGAATGGAGCGTATGCCCTTTATGGTTGAGTGTATGCCCATTATGATTGAGCGAATGCCCTTTATTGGAATGGAGCATATGTTCTTTATGGTTGAGCGTGTGCCCTTAATGGTTGAGTGTATGCCCTTTATTGTTGAGCGTATGTCCTTTATTGGAATGGATATATGATATGATAGGTTATTTACAACATGCTTAATACCCAGAGGATTATAAGCGTGCACCCGGGGATCGAACCTGTGTTGCTCTGCGTCATCTTGCTTCCAAAGCGAGCAGGTTGCCCCTGAGCTATCCCCCCTGAGACAGAGAATTGAGCTTCTGCCCTTTATGGTTGAGTGTATGCCCTTTATGGTTGAGTGTATGCCCTTTATTGGAATGGAGCATATGCCCTTTATGGTTGAGTGCATGCCCTCTATTGTAATGGAGCCTATTCCCTTTATGGATGAGTGTATGAACTTTATTGG
Source organism: Ambystoma mexicanum (assembly GCF_040938575.1). NCBI lineage: Eukaryota > Metazoa > Chordata > Amphibia > Caudata > Ambystomatidae > Ambystoma > Ambystoma mexicanum. The sequence continues at coordinate 1,559,678,204 of NC_090929.1, read as the reverse complement.
AATGGAGCCTATTCCCTTTATGGATGAGTGTATGACCTGTATTGGAATGGAGCATATTCCCTTTATGGATGAGTGTATGAACTTTATTGGAATGGAGCATATTCCCTTTATGGATGAGTGTATGTCCTTTATTGCAATGGAGCATATTCCCTTTATGTTTGAGTGTATGCCCTTTATTGGAATGGAGCATATTCCCTTTATGGATGGTTGAGTGTATGTCCTTTATTGGAATGGAGCATATTAACTTTATGGTTGAGTGTATGCCCTTTATGGTTGAGTGTATGCCCATTATGGTTGAGCGTATGCCCTTTATGGTTGAGTGCATGTCCTTTATGGTTGAGTGTATTCCCTTTATTGGAATGGAGCATATGCCCTTTATGGATGGATGAGTGTATGCCCTTTATTGGAATGGAGCATATTCCCTTTATGGATGGTTGAGTGTATGTCCTTTATTGGAATGGAGCATATTAACTTTATGGTTGAGTGTATGCCCTTTATGGTTGAGTGTATGCCCATTATGGTTGAGCGTATGCCCTTTATGGTTGAGTGCATGTCCTTTATGGTTGAGTGTATTCCCTTTATTGGAATGGAGCATATGCCCTTTATGGATGGATGAGTGTATGTCCTTTATTGGAATGGAGCATATTACCTTTATGGTTGAGTGTATGCCCTTTATGGTTGAGCGTATGCCCTTTATGGTTGAGTGTATGCCCTTTCTGGTGAGTGCATGTCCTTTATTGGAATGGAGCGTATTCCCTTTATGGATTAGTGTATGCCCTTTATGGAGGGTTGAGCGTATGCCCATTATGGTTGACTGTATGTGCTTTATTGGAATGGAGTGTATGCCCTTTATGGTTCAGTGTATGCCCACTATGGTTGAGTGCATGCCCTTTATGGTTGAGTGCATGCCCTTTATTGGAATGGAGCATATTCCCTTTATGGTTGATGGTATGCCCTTTATTGGAATGGAGCGTATGCCCTTAATGGTTGAGTGTATGTCCTTTATGGTTGAGTGTATGCCCACTACGGTTGAGTGCATGCCCTTTATGGTTGATGGTATGCCCTTTATTGGAATGGAGCGTATGCCCTTAATGGCTGGATTAGCTTTGTAGAGCAGGTGCACAGGAGGAGGCCTGTTTTCTGGTTCCTCCCTTCTTGCATCTCTTAGATTCTAGTATGTCAATGTTGTGGCTCCTGGCGCCGCTGTAGCATGCAAGAATGGTGATTTGTCTGAAAGGTTGGATGGAATTTTGACAATGGCTGGTATGTGGTGCAGGTCATTCTGAAGGTGATGTCGGTTTGGACTGGAGTGATGTGGTCGTGTTTCTTCAGTCCTGTCAGGAGAGGTGATGTTGTGTGCTGGGCAGCTTTTCCTGGGGCCAAGACAGATTTGAGACTCTTGTCGTACGAGCTTTGCCCACCCACCTCATCAAAGTGGGGCAAGGTGCAACACGCCCCCTTTAGTGATCTGTCATTCCCTCTCTTTTATGTTTCTGGCATTTTCAATTGCTAAAAGGTGAACATGTGTCTGCGCCCTGGTTGCAATTGGTTGCCTCTGCAGCCAATTTATCAGAAAGCGTCCCAAACGTCCCATGCTTGACAGAACCGTGTTTGTTTTACTCCACTTTCCCTGTTAGTGTGTGCACCTGTTTTCTGTTACGAACTTTACTAATGATTATCACTTCTAAAAGATGCCCTATGGTCATGGGATGAAGCACACTCGGGCGTTTGAGGGTGCCCTTAACATGTCGTCCAAGGCCTAATGGCTTTGCCAATGATTGTCTGTAAGGGTGTTTGGCTGGCTCCCATCCCTCTTCCTGTTTCCGCTCTGCAACTTGGCGGTACAGCAGACCCGGCTTACTTCACACAGATAATGCAGTTTTACCTTCCAGGATGAGGTTTACAAATTGCTGACTCGCTTCCACGATAATTGTGCTAGCATCAAACTCATGGTCAATGCAAGCAAAGTGGAGACGTATTCCATGTTAGCTCTTCATGCCAGAGTGCTCCGTTTCCAAAAAATAGAATTATATGTGAGCGTACCCAATGAAAGGGTGAGACAGCACTGCTGGCATTCAAACCTGTCACGTGACAATGCCGTAGGTCTAGATCGTGGCCCAGCGGTGGAGCGTGGAGGGCCTGGGGGTAAGAGGAAGGAACCCGTTGTGGTATTTTCTGCCTCCCACAGTCTTTTTATGTAAAATAAATCCCCATCTTTGGTACAAACAGCTGTGCGAAAAACATCTGGTTGGCATGGTGACAGAGACATTGAAGAGATAGTGGGCCTCATTAAAAGTGTGGCGGTCCAGAAATAAGGGTGCTGGTCGCACTGTACCAGCACCCTTTCCAGGTCGCCACACTCCAACTCTGAGGGCGGGGGCTGTTGTGCCAGACATGTCTGACCTGCTGGACATAACGGCACCCGTCCACAGAGTTTTGACGAAAGCACTGGTACCGTTAGCAATGGTGCCGGTTCTTCTGTGTCCCCATTCCCATTGAGTCCTTTGGGACTATACGAGAAAGGGGACTTACACTTTCCGCCACCTGATATCCCAGGCCACCAGGACTTGTAATGTTCCAGTGGCACTGGGATCTCAGGCGGCAGAAACAGTGTCACGAGTACGGCGGGAACCGCCAGGCTTGTGATGACGCCCAATGTTGCAAAGTACAATTGGCGCCCGGTTGCAGAATGGGGTTGCTACTGAACAGAACTGAAAATTTGCCCATAATCATCAGGTCATGGGTTTTTAGTTTGCCGATTTGTCCAAGAGCTAGTTTGCCATAACAATCTCTATTCCTATTTGAAGCACAGATCAAGCAGGTGGGAATGTGTAGACCGCCAGGGCTGCAAAGTTGATTCCAGTTACGTGAATCAGGCATGTCTTGGTGCTATGACCACTCACACAAAGCCAACTGCTGATGGATTGATGGATAACTAAATACTCTCTCAACTGTAGGTTGACACAAGTACGTGCTTTGTTTGGGTAACGTGAGACAGAGGGCCTCATTACGAGTCAGGCGGAATGGGTTAACGGGGTCCGCTAATGAGTGCGGACCCGTTATTCCCATTCTGCCTGATTACGAGGTCCCCTTGCGGGACCCGGTAAGGAACCTGGTAAAACCAGGCGTCGTTACCGGGTCCCGCAAGGGGATCAGGGAGCTAACAACGGGCCGGTCGTAATCGGCCCATTGCTAGCTCCCTCTGCCATTCCCAATGAGCCTTATGGGGGCTCGAATGGGAATGGGGAAGGTCCGGGCCCGTGTTCCCTGAGGGAGGAATTACTGGGGCCCTCCGAACTCAGAATGGCCCAGTAATTCCCCATTCAGGGAACCCGGACCCGGTTTTGGAGGGCATGGCTACCGCCAAACCCGTAATGAGGCCTAGAGTTTGGTATCCATCGGTTGTCAGAGGCTGCAGCGGTCCAACAGGTGGGCATCTATAGAACCGCCCTCTACAAAAAATAGCATCAATGCAGTATAGACCACTCTGGTGAGGTATACCCAGCGGCATCGCTGCACACTTGAGGATGTGCCACCAAAGCCTTGGCTTCCCCATTGCACGGCCAATATGACACAAAGGTCACGGTCGCAGGGAAATTAGCCACCAACTCAGTAAACGGAGCTAAACTGGCGCAGAGAGTGGGTTGACCATGAAAGGGAAAAAAGAACAGGGGGAGCAGTGAGTGGGGTTTAAGGAAAACAAAATAAACAAAAAAGTAGGCATGATCGGGAGCATGAAATGAGATTTTATTTACATCGGTTTTTAAAGAAAAAGGGCCTTGATTTTGGCAGGGTTTCAGCGCTGTACTAAAATGGAGAAAAAAAATTGGTGGCGGGGAAAAGACTAGAGATTGGTGTAAATTGCTCTTTCCTATCGACTGTATACTGTTTCTGTAGGTGGGGTGTGGGGGGCATTACGACATGGTCTAGAAAGGTAGTGGGCCATTGTGATCATTCGTGTCACCGCGAGAATTGACCCATGCCATATCACATTGCCCCAAAACTGAAAATGCCACTTCACATGACTTCCCGATTCTCCCCATGCCACTCTCAATGCCCCTGGTACTGCCCATGCCTCATCACATTGATCCATCTTCTTCTTAATGCCACTCCACATTACCCCATGTTTGCCCATGCCACTAAGTATTGACTCTTTATTTGCTCCATGGCACGCCATATTGCCCCAAAGAAGCCATATATACACACTCTACACAGAAACATACAACACTATTAGCAACCTTTTCATCAACAAGATACATAAAATAAGCTAATAGATCGATACCGCAAAATCAGCCCCCCCCGCCCCCACAACTCTCAATCCCACAGCACATAGCACAAACCTGGACCTCCTTCACTGTCTTCACCCACAAGGCTCTTGCTGACAGCCCTGCATTTCTTAAAGTTATTGTATACCAAGGTGATGCTCTCCAGATGCCATCCTAAAGTGGATCAGGGAATCTGCCATCACCCACTCCTCAAAATAGCAAAGGCCTCACCCACAAAAGGCATGCTGCCAAGCAGCCGAAAGACTGGATTAAACAGCTCGCTCTTTGCACCCAGATGATCTTGCAAACTGCTAATCAATCACTAGCCTCCCATTCATTGGCAAAATCATTCAAAAGGCAGTTACCAACCAACTCTGCTATAGGGTTAAGCAGCGCATCCTGCTCTGCGATTACCAGTATGGATTCTGGCCAAAATGTAGTACCGAAACAGTCACCATCCAGGTCATAGATGACGCTCTTCCAATCATGCACAAAGGCTACTCATGCCTGCTGGACAAAGGCTACTTGTGCCTGCTGGACAAAGGCTACTCGTGCCTGCTGGTGCCCCTCACCCTCCTGGTCCCCTCTGCTGTTTCGATATGGTCGGCCACCTCAAACTGACCACTCTCCTTGATGACAGAATGGGCTACATGGGCACAATTCTCAACTGGTTTCCATCTTACCTCTCAGACATTCACCAAGCCAGAGAGATGGGAACTGCAGATCACGCCTGGTGATCTGGGTCAATACTCACCCTGGTGATCATTTATCTGTACTTGGAGCCATTAGGATCACTTCTCAAGGAGCCCAACATCTCACTCCACCAATATGCAGACGATACCCAATTGTGTCTAATGGTCAGTGGTCCCCAGGACATCTCACGAATTGCCTGACCTCCTTCCAAGACTGGATGATAAGTACATAACTGAACCTCAATCGCACAAAGATAGAATGTGTTCGACTCATTCACCCATATTAGAAGGTTAGCGTTCAAGGGTGGATAAGTGGCTTGCTTGTGTGCAACTTCACACCGCACCTGGCTTAGCTGCCCAATTACTCGTGTTCACTGTAGACAGCACTCTGTCCTTCCTAAAACATTTCAACAAAAAGGCCAAGCCGCTTAGTAACAACAAACGCAGAAGATAAATCCCTTCCTTCAACTCAAGGACTTACGAGCAGCATTTCATGCCTTGTAATCTCCCACATAGAGGAGGGAAGTACCCTCTTCACCGGCATTCTGGTGATACACCTTGTCTCACTTAGGGCCGTCCAAGAGGCTACGGCCTGACTCATAATGGGAACAAATGAAATTCAGTCACTTTTCTCCCAGCCTAAGGGAGCTGCAACTCTATTCCCATCTCAGCCAGAATCCTTTTCAAGACTGCCTGCAGTACCTATAAGGCAACCACTGTTTGCATGCCTACCTACTGAGCTACAAAGCCCTGCAGCTGAGGTAGGTCATGCTCATGTTTTTCCTCCAGGAGTTAGTGTGTCGCTGGGCTCAAGACAACACTGTTTTTTTACACCCGGAACACCAGTTTTTCCCATTTGGGTTGTGGGTCCTAAGCCGCCTGTTTTAAAGGTTGTCAAGCCATTTGCCCATATTTTGGGTGTCAGCTTTACCAGTCCTCATCACTCGAAAGTTAGGAATTTATGAAGATACTCATCCCTCCACAGGGGCTATGCAAGAATTATTGATGTTGTCCCGAAGAGGACCTTCAGTGGTCGAAACGCATGTCAGCTGTGTTTTAACACTGACTGAATAAATGTATAGCAAACATAAGAAGAGTTGAAATTGATCATTGCGGATATTGTCACTGACTCACATGACAAACATCAATATCATCGAGCTTTGAGCATGTGTAATAGGAGACTAAACCTCCCTTTGTGTAGCTGTCTCTGGTGGTGTTGTCCAAGTTCACCACCCAGTCTCTGTCCCTGAAGCTCTTGCCTAAATTATTTACTAGCAGTTCAGCTCCAACCCTGGAATGGCCACCACTGTTGTCAAGACAAAATTGGTACGCACTAAAAAATATTGGGAGCAGGCCTCAATCAGAAATCAAGTCCTTAGTCAGCAGTCAAAATCTAGATTCCACGTAGGCTTCTTGCGTTTCCACATCACACCCCACCCCCATGGCCAGAACATCCAGTGGCAAATATTGTAATCCCCCTTACCTCATATGTTACCCCCAACGATATGTGCAGCGTTACATTATTTCCTAGCTAGACTGCCCATATCACATCTCAGAATGCCCCATGCCAGAAACTACCAGCAGCAGTTCCACACCCACCATGGCTAAGCAACCCCACAGACAGAAGAGCGGGTCAAAGAGATAAGAAATGTCTACATTCAACACTCATGGAACTCACCAATCCCAGACACCCTGAGCACCCCTGGTACATAACAACTAAACTCTTGCAGACGCGCACCCCATCGCTCAATGACAACTTCACTGATGACTCTCCTGCCTTACCTCACATCATCTCAGATCACACCATTCATTGTCAAACACTGCCCCCACACAAACCTATGCTGGAGCCAGTAAGAATCTCACAATCCAGCCTCTTAGAGGACTAATCCAGCCTGCCCAAGTCACCAGTCAGCATCTCCCCTGCTGCCAGACAACCCAGAAGAACCCCACCTTCCCCTGTTCACTCGGTTACTGCACACAACACAGGCATCAACGACCTGCTCAGCGAGGGCAGCACAGACTTACTCTTCATCACCGAATCCTAGCCAATGAATGATCAGTCTGCAGCATCTCCTAAGGCTTTCGCATCAGACCATAAGGTCAAATGTGTCAACTTTACTGGCAAGGCGCGAGGATGAGAAATCCCACTTGTACGCATTCTTAGCAGCCCAGCATCATACAACCCTTGATTTGCAAGGAAGCAGTAGAACACTGTTTGGTCAGCCACCCATATCTCACCATCTTCCAAGATATTCAAACAAAACAACCCCCTCTTGGCAAACCCGGATACACTCCAACTCAACAAATTAGTGGGGGGATCCTTGCATGCATGCTGAATGATTCTGCAACATGAATATAACAATAGTGGGGCACCCCTCCTTATATCCTTGGCTATCCATCCAGCTATTGAGCTCATTAAAGCGCCAAGGCACCAAAATCACTTATCAGGCTTGGAAAGGACATGAAGCTGAAGGAGCTCCTCACAGCCCTTCAAGCCCCAAAACCTCACTCAAACTCACCAAGCTACCCAGGAACCCCAGATGGCGCACCATGCATTAATAGATATCGCAAACCCTCTATAACCTGGCCACAAAGAAGCCTATTGAAGGCTCCCTAAAAGGCATTCCATTAGATCAGGGGTCTGAACCCTACGGCTTGCCAGATGTTTTGGACTATGACTCCTATGATCCCTCACTGTTGCTTATGCTGTCGAAGGCTAGGCAGTAGTCTATGATACTGCACGCTAGGGAGCGGTCTATGATGCTGCACGCTAGGGAGCAGTGTATGATGCGGCACGCTAGGGAGTGGCCTTTGCTGCTGCATGCTAGGCAGTAGTCTATGATACTGCACGCTAGGGAGGGGTCTATGATGCTGCACGCTAGACAGTAGTCTATGATGCTGCACACTAGGCAGTAGTCTATGATGCTGCACGCTAGGGAGCAGTCTACGATACTGCACGCTAGGCAGTAGTCTATGATGCTGCATGCTAGGGAGCGGTCTATGCTGCTGCATGCTAGGCAGTGGTCTATGATGCTGCATGCTAGGGAGCGGTCTATGCTGCTGCATGCTAGGCAGTAGTCTATGATACTGCACGGTAGGGAGCGGTCTATGATGTTGCATGCTAGGCAGTAGTCTATGATGCTGCACGCTAGGCAGTAGTCTATGATGCTGCACACTAGGGAGCAGTCTATGATGCTGCATGCTAGGGAGCAGTCTATGATGCTGCACGCTAGGGAGCAGTCTATGATGCTGCATGCTAGGGAGCAGTCTAGGATGCTGCATGCTAGGGAGCAGTCTAGGATGCTGCACGCTAGGGAGCAGTCTATGCTGCTGCATGCTAGGGAGCAGTCTATGATGCTGCACGCTAGGCAGTAGTCTATGCTGCTGCATGCTAGGGAGCCATCTATTCTGCTGCAAATTAGGGAGCAGTCTATGCTGCTGCACGCTAGGGAGTAGTCTATGATGCTGCACGCTAGGGAACAGTCTATGATGCTGCACGCTAGTGAGCAGTCTATGCTGCTGCACACTAGGGAACACTCTATGATATTGCACATTAGGGAGGAGTCTACGATGCTGCACGCTATGGAGAAGTCTATGGTGCTGCATGCTAGGGAGCAGTCTATGATGCTGCATGCTAGGCAGTGGTCTATGATGCTGCACGCTAGGCAGTAGTCTATGATGCTGCACGGTAGGGAGCAGTCTATGATGCTGCACGCTAGGAACCAGTCTACGATGCTGCACGCTAGGCAGTAGTCTATGATGCTGCATCATAGGGAGTGGTCTATGCTGCTGCATGCTAGGCAGTAGTCTATGATGCTAGGAAGCGGTCTATGCTTCTGCACGCTAGGCAGTAGTATATGATGCCCCATGGTAGGGAGCAGTCTATGATGCTACATGCTAGGGAGCAGTCTATGCTGCGGCATGCTAGGGAGCAGTCTATGATGCTGCACGCTAGGGATCAGTCTATGATGCTGCACGCTAGGCACTAGTCTATGATACTGCATGCTAGGGAGCGGTCTATGATGCTGCACGCTAGGCAGTAGTCTATGATGCTGCACGGTAGGGAGCCGTCTATGATGTTGCATGCTAGGGAGCAGTCTACCATGCTGCACGCTAGGCAATAGTCTATGATGCTGCATGCTAGGGAGTAGTCTATGCTGCGGCAACTGGACCACTCTAAACGGCCTCGGTCCTGGGCCCTGCCACTCTCCACTTGCACTGATGCCCTGGAACCCCTTTGCACTGCGGGACTGTCTCTGTATCCTTACAGCCCCCCCCTCCCCCAGCACTTGTTCTGCACTTACCTCACACTTGCCACCAGCTGGCCCTATTTATTTATTTATTACGTACGCCACTTACCTTGTACTGCACTTTTCCCTCTCCCCTTCCCCTTGCACTTTTTTCCCCCTCCCCTACCCCTGCACTTGCGCGATCTGAATGACACCTGGCCTAGTAGGATCGTTGTCTGTCTCCCCTTGTCCCCCCCTCCCTGCCTCGTCGCGCCTTGAAACACTTGTGTATAGGCGCGTTACAAATACCATATCATATCATATCATATCATGCTAGGGAGCAGTCTATGATGCTGCACGCTAGGGAGCAGTCTATGCAGTTGCATGCTAGGGAGCAGTCTATGATGCTGCACGCTAGGGAGCAGTCTATGATGCTTCACGCTAGGCAATACTCTATGCTGCTGTACATTAGGGAGCAGTCTATGCTGCTGCACATTAGGGAGCAGTCTATGCTGCTGCACGCTAGGGAGTAGTCTAGGATGCTGCATGCTAGAGAGTAGTCTATGATGCTGCACGCTAGGGAGCGTTCTATGCTGCTGCATGCTAGGGAGCCGTCTTGGATGCTGCACGCTAGGGAGCAGTCTATGATACTGCAGGCTAGTGAGCGGTCTATGCTGCTGCATGCTAGGCAGTAGTCTATGATACTGCATGCTAGGGAGCGGTCTATGATGCTGCACGCTAGGGAGCAGTCTATGATGCGGCACTCTAGGGAGTGGTCTTTGCTGATGTATGCTAGGCAGTAGTTTATGATACTGCACGCTAGGGAGCGGTCTATGATGCTGCATGCTAGGCAGTAGTCTATGATGCTGCACGCTAGGCAGTAGTCTATGATGCTGCATGGTAGGTAGCAGTCAATGCTGCTGCACGCTAGGGAGCAGTCTACGATGCTGCACGCTAGGCAGTAGTCTATGATGCTGCATGCTAGGGAGTGGTCTATGCTGCTGCATGCTAGGCAGTAGTCTATGATGCTGCACGCTATGGAGCAGTCTATGATGCTGCATGGTAGGTAGCAGTCAATGATGCTGCACGCTAGGGAGCAGTCTACGATGCTGCATGCTAGGCAGTAGTCTATGATGCTGCATGCTAGGGAGCTGTCTATGCTGCTGCATGCTAGGCAGTAGTCTATGATGCTACACGCTAGGCAGTAGTCTCTGATGCTGCACTGTAGGGAGCAGTCTATGATGCTGCACGCTAGGGAGCCATCTATGATGCTGCACGCTAGGGAGCAGTCTATGCTGCTGCATGCTAGGAGCAGTCTAGGATGATGCACGCTAGGGAGCGGTCGATGCTGCTGCATGCTAGCGGGCAGTCTTTGATGCTGCACATTAGGGAGCAGTCTATGCTGCTGCATGCTAGGGAGTAGCCTATGATGCTGCATGCTATGGAGCAGTCTATGATGCTGCATGCTAGGGAGTAGTCTAATGCTGCACGCTACGGAGCACTCTATGCTGATGCACATTAGGGAGTAGTCTATGATGCTGCACGCTAGGGAGCAGTCTATGATGCTGCATGCTAGGGAGCAGTCTATGATGCTGCACGCTAGGGAGTAGTCTATGATGCTACACGCTAGGGAGCAGTCTAGGATGCTGCACGCTAGAGAGTAGTCTATGATGCTGCATGCTAGTGAGCGGTCTATGCTGCTGCATGCTAGGCAGTAGTCTATGATACTGCACGCTAGGGAGCGGTCTATGATGCTGCACACTAGGGAGCAGTCTAAGATGCGGCACGATAGGGAGTGGTCTTTGCTGCTGTATGCTAAGCAGTAGTCTATGATACTGCACGCTAGGGAGCGGTCTATGATGCTGCACGCTAGGCAGTAGTCTATGATGCTGCACAGTAGGGAGCAGTCTATGATGCTGCATGCTAGGGAGCAGTCTACGATGCTGCACGCTAGGCAGTAGTCTATGATGCTGCATGCTAGGGAGCGTTCTATGCTGCTGCATGCTAGGCGGTAGTCTATGATGCTGCATGCTAGGGAGCGCTCTATGCTGCTGCATGCTAGGCAGTAGTCTAAGATGCTGCACACTGGGGAGCAGTCTACGATGCTGCACGCTAGGCAGTAGTCTATGATGCTGCATTCTAGGGAGCGTTCTATGCTGCTGCATGCTAGGCAGTAGTCTATGATGCTGCATGCTAGGGAGCGGTATATGCTGCTGCATGCTAGGCAGTAGTCTATGATGCTGCACCCTAGGGAGCAGTCTATGATGCTGCACGCTAGGCAGTAGTCTCTGATGCTGCATGCAAGGGAGTGTTCTATGCTGCTGCATGCAAGGCAGTAGTCTATGATGCTGCATGCTAGGGAGCAGTCTATGATGCTGCACGCTAGGGAGCAGTCTATGATGCAGCACGTTAGACAGTAGTCTATGATGCTGCACGGTAGGGAGCAGTCTATGATGCTGCACGCTAGGGAGCAGTCTACGATGCTGCACGCTAGGCAGTAGTCTATGATGCTGCATGCTAGGGAGTGCTCTATGCTGCTGCATGCTAGGCAGTAGTCTATGATGCTGCATGCTATGGAGCGGTCTATGCTGCTGCATGCTAGGCAGTAGTCTATGATGCTGCATGCTAGGGAGCGGTCTATGCTGCTGCATGCTAGGCAGTAGTCTATGATGCTGCACACTAGGGAGCAGTCTACGATGCTGCACGCTAGGCAGTAGTCTATGATGCTGCATGCTAGGGAGCATTCTATGCTGCTGCATGCTAGGCAGTAGCCTATGATGCTGCATGCTAGGGAGCGGTCTATGCTGCTGCATGCTAGGCAGTAGTCTATGATGCTACACGCTAGGCAGTAGTCTATGATGCTGCACTGTAGGGAGCAGTCTATGATGCTGCACGCTAGGGAGCCGTCTATGATGCTGCACGCTAGGGAGCACTCTATGCTGCTGCGTGCTAGGGAGCAGTCTAGGATGCTGCACGCTAGGGAGCAGTCTATGCTGCTGCATGCTAGCGGGCAGTCTATGATGCTGCACATTAGGGAGCAGTCTATGCTGCTGCACGCTAGGGAGTAGTCTATGATGCTGCACGCTAGGGAGTAGTCTAATGCTGCACGCTAGGGAGCAGTCTATGCTGATGCACATTAGGGAGCAGTCTATGATGCTGCACACTAGGGAGCAGTCTATGATGCTGCATGCTAGGGAGCAGTCTATGATGCTGCACGCTAGGGAGTAGTCTATGATGCTGCATGCTAGGGAGCAGTCTAGGATGCTGCATGCTAGAGAGTAGTCTATGATGCTGCACGCTAGGGAGCGGTCTATGCTGCTGCATGCTAGAGAGCAGTCTAGGACGCTGCACGCTAGGGAGCAGTCTATGATGCTGCACGCTAGTGAGCGGTCGATGTTGCTGCATGCTAGGCAGTAGTCTATGATACTGCACACTAGGGAGCGGTCTATGATGCTGCACGCTAGGGAGCAGTCTATGATGCAGCACACTAGGGAGTGGTCTTTGCTGCTGTGTGCTAGGCAGTAGTCTATGATACTGCACACTAGGGAGCGGTCTATGCTGCTGCACGCTAGGCAGTAGTCTATGATGCTGCACGCTAGGCAGTAGTCTATGATGCTGCATGGTAGGGAGCAGTCTATGATGCTGCGCACTAGGGAGCAGTCTATGATGCTGCACGCTAGGCAGTAGTCTATGATGCCGCATGCTAGGGAGCGTTCAATGCTGCTGCATGCTAGGCAGTAGTATATGATGCTGCATGCTAGGGAGCGGTCTATGCTGCTGCATGCTAGGCAGTAGTCTATGATGCTGTACGCTAGAGAGCAGTCTACGATGCTCCACGCTAGGCAGTAGTCTATGATGCTGCATGCTAGGGAGCGTTCTATGCTGCAGCATGCTAGGCAGTAGTCTATGATGCTGCATGCTAGGGAGCGGTCTATGCTGCTGCATGCTAGGCAGTAGTCTATGATGCTGTAAGGTAGGGAGCAGTCTATGATGCTGCACGCTAGGGAGCCATCTATGATGCTGCACACTAGGGAGCAGTCTATGCTGCTGCATGCTAGTGAGCGGTCTAGGATGCTGCACGCTAGGGAGCAGTCTATGCTGCTGCATGCTAGTGGGCAGTCTATGATGCTGCACGTTAGGGAGCAGTCTATGATGCTGCATGCTAGGGAGCAGTCTATGATGCTGCACGCTAGGCAGCAGTCTATGCTGCTGCATGCTAGGGAGCAGTCTAGGATGCTGCACGCTAGGGAGCAGACTATGCTGCTGCATGCTAGCGGGCAGTCTATGATGCTGCACGTTAGGGAGCAGTCTATGATGCTGCATGCTAGGGAGCAGTCTATGATGCTGCGCGCTAGGGAGCAGTCTAGGATGCTGCACGCTAGGGAGCAGTCTATGATGCGGCATGCTAGGGAGTGGTCTTTGCTGCTGCATGCTAGGCAGTAGTCTATGATACTGCACGCTAGGGAGCGGTCTATGATGCTGCACGCTGGGCAGTAGTCTATGATGCTGCATGCTAGGCAGTAGTCTATGATGCTGCATGGTAGAGAGCCGTCTATGATGCTGCACGCTAGGGAGCGGTCTACGATGCTGCACGCTAGGCAGTAGTCTATGATGCTGCATGCTAGGGAGCGGTCTATGCTGCTGCATGCTAGGCAGTAGTCTATGATGCTGCATGCTAGGGAGCGGTCTATGATGCTGCATGCTAGGCAGTAGTCTATGATGCTGCACGTTAGGGAGCAGTCTATGATGCTGCACACTAGGCAGTAGTCTATGATGCTGCACGCTAGGCAGAAGTCTATGATGCTGCACGGTAGAGAGCAGTCTATGATGCTGCATGCTAGGGAGCAGTCTAGGATGCTGCACGCTAGGCAGTCGTCTATGATGCTGCATGCTAGGGAGCGGTCTATGCTGCTGCATGTTAGGCAGTAGTCTATGCTACTGCACGGTAGGGAGCGGTCTATGATGCTCCATGCTAGGCAGTAGTCTATGATGCTGCATGGTAGGGAGCGGTCTACGATGCTGCACGCTAGGGAGCAGTCTATGCTGCTGCATGCTAGGGAGCAGTCTAGGATTCTGAACGCTAGGGAGCAGTCTATGCTGCTGCATGCTAGGGAGCAGTCTATGATGCTGCACGCTAGGCAGTAGTCTATGCTGCTGCATGCTAGGGAGCCATCTATGCTGCTGCATATTATGGAGCAGTCTGTGCTGCTGCATGCTAGGGAGCAGTCTAGGATGCTGCACGCTAGGCAGTAGTCTATGATGCTGCATGCTAGGGAGCGGTCTATGCTGCTGCATGCTAGGCAGTAGTCTCTGATGCTAGGAAGCGGTCTATGCTGCTGCATGCAAGGCAGTAGTCTATGATACTGCATGCTAGGGAATGGTCTATGATGCTGCACGCTAGCCAGTAGTCTATGATGCTGCACGGTAGGGAGCAGTCTATGATGCTGCATGCTAGGAAGTAGCCTACCATGCTGCACGCTAGGCAGTAGTCTATAATGCTGCACACTAGGGAGCAGTCTATGCTGCTGCATGCTAGGGAGCAGGCTATGATGCTGCACGCTAGGGAGCAGTCTATGCTGCTGCACGCTAGGGAGCAGTCTATGATGCTGCACGCTAGGGAACAGTCTATGATGATGCACACTAGGCAGTAGTCTATGCTGCTGCACATTAGGGAGCAGTCTATGCTGCTGCACGCTAGGGAGTAGTCTATGATGCTGCATGCTAGGGAGCAGTCTATGATGCTGCACGCTAGGGAGTAGTCTAATGCTGCTGCACATTAGGGAGTAGTCTATGATGCTGCACGCTAGGGAGCAGTCTATGATGCTGCACGTTAGGGAGTAGTCTATGATGCTGCACGCTAGGGAGCAGTCTATGATGCTGCATGCTAGGGAGCAGTCTATGATGCTGCACGCTAGGCAGTCATCTATGCTGCTGCTGATTCTAGTTTAAGTCCAAGATTAGTGAGTAGAGGCAGTTTAGTTAATTTTTAAAGAACCTTTCTGCATTGTGTCCGGTTATTGATATGTTCCAAACTATTATTCTTTGAGAACAAGTGTTTTTTGAGTACTAACTTATTATGTAAAAACCGAGAGGGAGATGTTCTCAAGAAATCTGTTTCCTGTGGCCTGACAAGGTCTATCCTGATTGCCTGAGTGTTGAGAGTTTATCATTGGCCTGTCCTTTGCTCCTTCCTTGCACCTGGGCACGAGATTACACCTTAAAGGCCTCTATTTCCGGTTATTATAGCATGGGTTGAAATGAGGGAAGGCAACGAGACAGAGCAGGGGAATAAGGAACAGTGTTAAAAACCGATATATGGAACCTGTGTTTTTTCACTCGTGTTCACACACAGGCCCTCTTTAGCATCTCTGCCTCTACAGAGAGGCCCTTTGCACCTTCTCTACTGCAAGGAGAGGAGGGACTCTCTGAGAGGTACTGGCGCCACTCCCCTGTGCAGGGGAGTTGCTAGGTCTGGAAAAGACCCGGGGCTAAGCTGATGTCGGAACTGTTGGGACTAGGGCTAGCTAGTCTTTTGGCTGTAGCTCCTGAGATTCAATCCGGGGCTACAACCAAAAGATCAGGGGCTATAGCCCCCTTAGCCCCCCCTAGCAACGCTCTTGCCCCTGTGTACGTGGCCCTCTGGAAGTCTGCCTGACTTTCAGATCCAACAACTGTGGCCCAGGAGGTCAAGGTGTCCGTTCCAGGTCCCAGGTGAGGGCCACAAAGTGGAGGCATGATCTGGAGTTGTTGAACAAGGATCTTGTGGTGCAGTGTGGGGCGGTTGCTGAAACATGCAGCAGCGCAGCACTGGTGCCTCTACGCACGGCCATAATGCGCCAGTGAACATGCAGGAGACCGCTCAGCACTGCATGGTGCTATGTGTGAACCCGCAGTCATCGGAGGAAAAGATGGATACGCGTGTTACTGAGACTGAACACATGTGTGTGGTCCGATCATTTGATGACTGGCGATGAAGCAAATGACGGGAACGGATCTGTGGGGTTACTGGATGATGGGGATCGACCCCGGCTGCTTCAATAAAATATTCATAAAAAATGTCTATAATAGAGAAGGCAACTATCGAAAGCCATAATGAAATAATAATATTCATGTGTTTACATGGTTTGGCAAGAGCAATTGGGATTAGCTCCTATATTTAAATACTGCAATTCAAAATAAAAAAGTGTACTTAGCTGATTTTTATTGGGTTACAGTTTAGGTAATTTTAATTGTGGCAACAGTAGCACTTTGAGGGGAAGACGCCTCGATGGACTGGATAGCTCAACAGCTCTCCAGGTGGCTCAATATACAAAATGAATAGCTGGCTAGATAGGACAGAACCATGGGGTACTCCGTAGTCAGTAGGTGTGCGGTCTGACTCAGTAGCCTCAAATCTGCCCAGAGTGACCCGGTAGGGGGAAGAAAAACCAAACAACGATTTTGCTGGAACCGGATGCTTAGTTGGAGAAAAAAAAATTGAAAAATACATATTTGAAAATAAAAGTTAGAAATAGAAAATCCAAAAGTTTGAAACATTAAAGTTAGAAATTGAGTTAAAAAGTTAAAACAACAGATAACAACTTGGAATTAAACAAAGAAAAAACGAAAATAATGTCTTTTGAGACCGAAGAAATATAATGCTGGACGGGAGGCAACTGGAAAAGGTCTCCAGCTTTCGCTACCTGGGAGTAGTATTGAGCAATAGCGCAAACGAAACGCCAATGCGGGAACTCCTTTATGGGAAAACTAAGTCATTGGCAGCACAAACCAAAGCAGTCAATAAGAAATACGGACGCTTCTCGCTCATCCCGATTATTAAATTCTATAAAGCAAAGGTGGTACCAAGTTTGAGCTATGGAGTGGAAGCAATGCCGATGATCCCAGTTTCTCTATGGCCCAAACTAGAAGGGCTGCTTTGGCGTCGAGATCTGAAGCTTCCAAAATCAACCCCAGTCGCAGCAATCCGCCGGGAGCTGGGAATTATGCCGCTCAGAGGAATAGTGGCACGAAATGGGTTCATGCTGTTCAGAAAGACGACTCTTCCAAATCCTCCATTCATCTTGGAGGTATTAAATAAAGAAATAAAAGGTGCAACTTGTAAAATGCTTATGGGATGGGCTGAAAAGAACAGACTCCTTCTGGAATCGCTGGAAAGTTCAGAAGATGAATTGAGGAACAACCCGACAAAGGTCTCCAAGCGACTGCTCTTACTGGACTGGATTCACACTTTAGAAGAAACAGCAGTTCCAAACTCTCTAAGGCCAGGCCATACAATCCGATAAAAATAAACGAAATCAGGACCTACCTAGCGAAATTTCCGGACAGAAAAATCTGGCAGAGCTTTCTCAGGATCCGCTTGAATTTGCTATATACTAATGAAATACTAGCTGCACAAGGTCAAGCAAGTAAAGAAAACTGCAGATACTGCAGCATTCAGGATCAAGTGGAAACCATCAAACATCTACTCCTGGAATGCCCGGGGCCACGAGAAGCACGAGACAAGCATCTGGGCCACGTATTCAAAAACGTGTACCATTATGGCAGAGAAGAATGGTGGTGCAGGCTAATGAGTGGTGAGAAGCTAAGCTGGGTGTTGGCCACCGTTCACTTTTTCCAATCATTAGGCATTGACAGGCCCCCCGGAATGAGTTGCATACTCAGGGGTGTGGAACAGGGTCAATTACTCAACTAATCTACTGGACCCACTCACATTAGTAAGACCATGACGAGGTGAAATGGTCTAAGACAATGGATCTCAGTACTCTTTTGTAAAAAATGTTTATCAATAAGATAAATAAATAAATAAATAAATAAATAAACAATTATTTAAAAAAATACTTGTTTCCCAAGTTGGGTCTAATGGGTGAGGTAATGGCAATGGGTTAATGGGGAATGCCCCAACCCTATATTATACTATTTTTTTTTTTAATTGAAACTTCAGCTCAGCGACCCTGAAAGCGAACTGACAGGACGCTGAACTTTTGTTACAGCAAAACAACATGTTTGTTCATGTTTCCCATATAAGTCATTGGCAATCTATGTGACGCCTTCCGTCCTTTAAATGTTTTAGGTGTCATTACCATTAAGTGGACGTTGATTGTCAAGTTCATTGTGAGATCATATTCCCGTTTAAATGTAGGGAATCTAAAAAATCCACGATGGCACAAGTCAGCCTGATGTTATGTCCAGCAACAGCATTGGACCACCAATTCTGAGTGTCAAGTTCAACAGGTAAGAAATCCCCTAGGTGGCACAACCGTCGTGAGATTATTGCGGAGCATCCACAGACTAAATGTTCCGTAGTTTCAATTTGAAGTTTGCAAAAACGACAAAGGTTTCCGTTTACTTCGTTGATATGTCGAAGAGATTGCATTTCCCTGGTGTTCAATGCGTTCAAACGTAACCTCAAGAATTGCTCATCGTGGTGTCGTGTTGGACAGGTTACCAGATATCGACATTGCACATTAAGTTTATGTTCTCCGACGCCCGATCTCAGAAACGTTGGCATCGTTTGCAACAGCTCGTAGTTCTGAATCCAACACCACAAGTCAAACTTCTTTTTGACACATTGAGGTTGACTAAGCAGATCAGCTAGGTTTAAGTCAGCGTTGGCTAAGACTGCTTCCAATAGCTGCCGCCATACTTCTAGGAGGCCCGATCGCCCACAACTCGCAGTATGTTCAAAAATGTGATATGACGGAGTCAGTGGATTCAACTCCATCTTGCGCAACACCATCAGAGATTTCCACATTACACAGTTATGCACTGAATTTAGTGAAAGCTCATAGCGAAGGGAGGTCATCGAGATGTATTGAGGTAAATTCAGTACCCAACGCCAAAATATACCTTCAAGCTTCTGCCAGAACTGGGCATCTATGTTCCAACTGGATTCGGACCCAAAAGTGATTGCTGGAAGAACCTTTTGTACATAAACGATTAGGACTGGTTCAAGTGAAAATTTTCCATATAACTTGTTTATTTTTAGTGCTTGGATACTGAATTGAGTCATTCGGTTCACAAGATCAAGCTTCCAATGATGTTCATTTACAGAAGTATTAAATGTTATTCCAAGATAACGAATGGAATTCACCAAACTCAGGGATGTTCCATTAATTTTCCACCTGAAAGCCTTTTGTTTTTTGGTTCCACTTGCCCCAATGGTCACTCACGATCTTGGTCTTTTCTGTTTGTAATACAAGGTCGTTCTTAATAAGATACTCGTGCAGGTTCGTTAAGAGACGTTGAAGACCAATCTGCGTGAGATCTAGTAGAGCAAGGTCATCGGCATAAGTTATGCAGCAGATTTCAGTATTGTTGACCTTTGGTGGAAAGCAACGGACAGATTCCAGATGTATCGGAAGGTCGGAGATAAACAGTTTGAAAAGTTCAGCCGCCAGTGGGCATCCCTGTTTCATCCCCTTTTCAGTTGTTATTTTCTTCTATAGGTCACCCTGGTTATTTAGACGAATCTGAATAGCGGTGCTAGAATGTAACACCTTGATCGGTTGCAGCAGATTTTGCGGGCAGTTCCATTTTGACATTTTCTGCCAAGGTTTGCCACGATTAACACTGTCAAACGCACCCCAAAGATCGATGAATGCCAGATGTAATTTTCTTTTTGCCCTTAAGGTTTCGGATTTCAGTATATTTAATATCAGTTGGTTGACTTCTAATCCAACTCCTTTAGTGAATCCCGTTTGGCGGACATCATAGATCTCTTCACGCCTGGACCACTGGAAAAGTTGTAGTCGTAAAAAAGAGGCAAACATTTTTCCTATGGTGTCCAACAAGGCAATCGGACGATAGTTGCTAGGATCTGCCCGATTGCCTTTCTTATATATGGGCACGATGATAGCTTCACGCCAGGACTCATGAACCATCCTTGAAGAAGACAATAAGGAAAACAAAGCTTCTATAAAGAATGACCATCGGGCTTTGTTTTGTTTTAACATCATATTTGATATCATGTCAGAGTTTTTCAGTGCACGTATTGCAATTTTGATGTCATCTAGGGAGATTTGCAGATCCCGTGCGGTCAGATTATGATGTAGATCAGTCGATGGTTCACTCAGGGGAATACTGAAAATATTCACAAAGTGAGTCTCCCATTTAGCTGCTTCGATTTTGTTTGACAGAGAAAATAAATGACGTGAGTTTCCTGCATTCAAGATTGCCCAAATTTCACGTCAGTTCTTTGAGACTAGTTGTTTCGTGATTAGTTCAGCTTTGTCTTGTTCGATGATCATTTTTTGAGATTTTAGCTAGTTCCTGTATGTTTGTCGTCGCACTTGAATTGCACGTTTGAGATTGCTGTCGCGCAGTCTTGTGAGAGATAACTTTTTCAGTGCTCTTATGTCTCGACGCATCAACCTCTTTGCAGTTGTTACCAATGAACATAAAAGATGTCTATGGGAGATGCCCATCACCCTGTCAGATACTTTGACAGTGATGAAGTTAGCCAAAAGCGGCGCATAGTCAACCGACAGACCTGCATTCTGTTTGAAAAGTTGTTGGCTTAAAGTGTGAATTTGAGAATCGTTCATCCAGAGTCGGTTGCCTCCAGCGTTCACTGATAACAGGAAAGCGTAGATCTTAAGTGCATTGTGACCACTCCAACGTGCAGGAGAAACACAACAGATCGTGATCGCTATTTGTCATCTCACGTAACGCTAACTTCAAGTCTTGGGCAAAGAGGGTTTGAGATACTCAAAAATAGTCAATGATTGATCTTCATTTTGAATTTGACCAAGTTGCACACAGTGGTTGATCGCTTTTCAAATTACCATTAACCATTTTGCAATTTCGATTTTGCAATGCCAAACTCCACATCTGACCTCTTACATTTACTTCTTCGCTCAGTAGAGGTATAAAGAGCTGGGATGAGCGGTCGATTTTAAAACAGGTACAATTTAAATCACCACAGCATATAATAGAGATATTCGAGTATGATGTTATAACCTCGTCTATGTGGCATGTGATGGAATTTAGAAAAGCCCTTAGGCAAATTTTCTCAGGATTCCAATATCCATTTGTAATTAGCAGATGTTTCCTTGTGGATATATTTTCATCACCGGTCCGCATCAGGACAGCTTTACTGAAGGGATTTGGACAGTGAGAGTTCACAATTGACCACCAGGGATTGA
Source organism: Ambystoma mexicanum (assembly GCF_040938575.1). Lineage (NCBI taxonomy): Eukaryota > Metazoa > Chordata > Amphibia > Caudata > Ambystomatidae > Ambystoma > Ambystoma mexicanum. The sequence goes on along the minus strand of NC_090929.1, from coordinate 1,559,656,875 downwards.
TTTTTATTAGTGTGAAGAGGCCTCATGATGGTCGCCCTGGTGCACTTTTAATTCCTGGATTCATTAAAGCGACATAGCCATCCCTTGATGGAGCCTCACTTAACCATGTTTCCTAACGACATATAACAAAGACTTTTTCCAATGAAACATCAAAACTGTTAAATAAATGAGTGAATCCTCTGGTGTTCCACGATAAAAATTCACAAGATTGGTCACATACGGCTTGCCGTGGCTAGTTATGATTTGCTGTAGGCTTCAGAGTATCGTGGGTATAAGAGAAGCTCCTTTGATGATTGATATCAGTTTGACGAGGGTTGGCAGGAACTTGCATGGCTTTACGTATCTCAGTACATCTGTCAGATTGGGAGTCATGAGTCTCAGACCTCGATCTCGAGTTTCCCACACTTAAACAAGTGATAGACGGTTCAAGAGTTAGATCGAAGCCAAACACAAGTAATTCTTCCGCAGCCTTCAGGATTGTTTTGCGAACTGATGCAGATACAATGTGAAGTAAAACTTGATCACAACATTTCTCAGTCGCGTACTCGACTATTTTAATGTCGTCCGACGTAATAGTACGAAGTGAAGGAATGCAGCTGAAGAGTTTCATCACATTTCAGCAGTTAAAATTTAAGTCCTCATCCTCCAAGTGGAGGTTCTATAACCGCAATTTACAGTTTGTAGAACTGGACCGTCCAACCTGATGAACACGGGAGGTATAGTGGGTTGAATTATTTTTCTGAACACTGGTTTGTTTTGGGTTCAATCTTGATATCACTGGCAATTTGCAAACAGACGATCCTCTCTTTCTTTCCACTTGCTTGTTGCTCTGCTCAACCTGTTTTGTGTTTTTTAGTTGATTTTGAATTTTTTTTACAGCGCAATTAGTCGCCTGTTCGCGACCCGTGGAAAACTCAAGTTGGTCATTGGAGTAGGTTAATAGGTTACAGAGGTCAGTAACAGACCCAGTTGACTCTGTTATAGACCCCTTGACTTCAGAGTCAATTCTACGTCGTTTATTTGAAGGTACTGTTAAGCGACGTCGTAGGGGCGACGTAAGATCCTCTGTTTCGATGTCTGTAGGATTCAAGGAGGTTGGTGTCTCATTTCTACTAAACAACCCAGTTTTGGTCAAGGGGCCCATGTTTCTGATAAATGTTCTTTGTTTCGTTGTGCTTTGGACTCTTTTTGGGGCTGGAATGCCTTTAATTGATGATTGCTTCTGTAGATTTTTTTTCTTTGCAGTTGTTTAAGAGTCGAGCATCGGAATTAGAGTAATTGATTTTGCAGCACCCTCAAAAATCCCAAAAGACACTGCAGACTGGCTGAGTTGTTGTTTGTGTTTTTACAGTGATTCTGTTGTGTTGGCCGACTAGGCAGGTCAGAAAATTCAGCTATTGGGTCGTTCTCATTCAAAGGATGATTTTCAGGGTTACTTTGCAAAGGCTCAAAAGCTGTTTGAGTCTTGGTCATGTTTGAGACTTCTTTTGTGACTCTTCCTTCAGCCATGTCGTCTAAATGTGTTGTTTGTATAACACTATTTGACGTGGCTTTTAACTTCACGTGCTTCGCACTGTGTCAGAAGCGAGCTGTTGATGATTGGATTGCAGCATACCACTAGAATCGGCAGGTATTATGTCGTGGACCAATGGAATTGCCCCTTTCTGGAGCGTCTCAGCAGTTGAATGTCGCACCCATTTTACAGCCTCGAGTAGGCCTTCTGTCAGGGTGTCATTCTGACAGTGATGGCGCACTGCTAAATCACTCAGCCTTTCTTGCTAACGAGTGGTTTGATCCGCTTCACGTAGAAGTTGTCTCTGAAGAAACAGGTTCACAGATTCAAAGTTTTCCATTTTTTCTTTTGAATTTGAGATTAGCGAGGTCTGATCTTTTAAGGCGTCAAGGAGTGATTCATACATCTTCAAAAAAGGCAGCAACGCAGTTGATGAAGCTGCAAGAACATTGTTGTAGATCTGCATGGTGGCTGCCGAAGAAAGACTGGGTTTAGAACTCGAGCCTGAGTTCTCGTTCGTGGATGAGTGCAGGCTGGTTCCTGTGTCAGAGTGGGAATCACCCATTGTTGATGTATTTATTGCTCGCATAGCACTTGCGGCACTCATTAAATTTAATGGTGTGGGTTGTATGCCTGCCAATCGCGGGGTGCTTGAAGTAGCCTTTCTATTTCGCTGTGCGTGGGATTTTCGATGAACATCGGCTGTAAAGCATCATCAAACATGCATGCGCCTGGTGCCTCAGTATTAGTATTAGTCGATTCACATGAGGGCCCACATACTGCAATTGATTTCTGATTGCCATTAAAACCATTTCCTGCACCCTGATGACCGAGGTGCGTGTTATAGTTCGAGGGTTGCTCAGGCAGTCGAGACTTGTTTTTACTTAATTGCCTCTCCAAACCGTCTGTCATGTGAGAAGATGACTTTACCAGCATCACGTCTGTAATCGTTGGCTGATTTACGGTCACGTCGTTCTTTTTGTGCACAGTAGTATCAGAACTTAAACTTGAAGGGGACTCGATCGTTACAGCGATTATTTGTTTGGTAAGGGTGTTTGGCTTGGGGTGGAACATAATCACGTCTTCATCTTGGGAAGCCTCCATTAGCTCTGCATCAGTGCAGTCAAAAGGAGAAAAAAACACGTTGGCAGTTTCAGGGGTAGGTATTGTCTTCTCCCTCTCGCTTGCCGTGAATAACGTTGGAAGGGGAGGTCTAAGTGGAACAAGTGGTAAGTCATTTAATGTAAGAAGTTTAAAATGTTGTTGCTTATTGACTTGTCCCACTTCCCGAACTTTCTCAGACAGAATATTACCAAGGGATGTCACCTCACTCAAATGCGTAATTGCAGCAACCATGGATATTTCAGTCTCGGCCTCAACGTCTTCGTTCGCTGAGTTGCACCGCTAGATCTCCTCCCCGCCACGAGAACCTGACTCTGCCGCGGGCGCGAACACTGCAGCTGCTCCAAGCGTCTCCGCAACTATCGAAGTACCAATAGAAATGACGGAGGGAGAATCAGGCAAGGGGACAGAAGTGTCACTGATAGTTTGCTTCGGAACTCTTACCTTCGGGTTTTTGATAGCAGTGTCGTTTTTCAATGCGGTCCACAGATTCTGCATGCAGCGTTGTTGGAGTGTTTTACGCCGTGTCGCGGGACCCTCACGGCCAGTATTCACAGTCAATAGCAGACCGAAGCGGACTGGGGCAGATTGGGACTCTGCACCTGGACCCCGTGCCGCGCTCCGCGCAAAATTAGAGCTTCTAAACACTTTGTTGTTGGAAACGGAATCAGGACTTGCTCGTCGTTCAGCTCCTCTCGCACAAACAGAACAAGGAGACTGGGGCAGACTGGGTCTCTGCACCTGGACTTATACTATAATAAATCAAAAACTTCAAAGAAGGGCTGTTCCTCTGTTACTATGTTTGAAGTAAAGTACCTCTCTAGGGAGTGGACTGTGTACAAGGGATTAAGAGTGTGGACATGACCAGAAGCATTAAAAGAAAATAAATTAAAACAAAACAAACCTATACAACCGAATCATGTATTTTCAAATTTACATCGTCGAACTTACAGTAATTGTAATACAAAATATTAAAAACCCGGTATTTTCAAATTTACATTTCAGAGATTATATTTGACTCCAACGGGCTTGTAGAAGTAAAGTGCACTTTTTCACCAATGTTGTATTAATAACGTTTTGGAAATCTGCAAACAAAAAACCCAAGCTATGGCCTCTCGTGTCCTTCGAGCCAAGGGCTGTAATCGAACCCTAACGGACGAGGACAAGACGCAATAAATGTGGCAATATATATACCATGGCCCAGCCATCGTGAATCTGCTTGGATTGACTTTCCTTTCCTATTACACGAATTGTGACTAATGATGCTACTGCTTGCACTTTGACCAAGACTCCTATTTGGCTTTATCGTGAACTATATGAATGATGAATACTTGTATAGTTTGTTCCTTGATTAATTATTTAACTTATCTTTCAAATTAATTCAGTCATGGATTACATTATTACTATGTTATTGAGGCAAGTGAACATAGTGATTAATTGTTCATGAAGATGTAGTTATATTGTGTTTTTATGACAAATGTCGAATAAAGATGATTTGATGATGATTATTATATTTTCAAACGTTGGGGTTTCAAACTTGAAATTGAAGCCTTTCCCACCGAACCCCCCCAGATCTCTCCGAGTGCTAATGACTGTCTTACTAACCCATCCTTTTGGCACCGGCGAAGCCAACATGCCAAAATGTCCCATTCCATTTGGGAGATGCTAGTGCATTATTGGTTTTAACTTTGCATTATGGGACTTGCAGTCCCGGATTTCCCCAGACTAAACCAGGGACTACAACTCCCAGAATGCAAAGTCAAAGCAAGACTGGACTATCATCTCCTGACAGGAATGGGACATGTTGATATGTATGTGTAGGACCGTTAAACAGACGATGCTATCATCCCCTATGAAGTGAGTTAGTGCTCTATGAACTCTACCACCAGCCAGCGGTCTGTAACCTTTAAAAAACTTGCCAAATAGACCTCATTCCTTCACTCCCCTGGTGTGGTATGGTATTGTTTATTTATGTAGCGCCTATATACAGGCAAGTGTTTCAAAGCGCTCAAGGAGGGTGGGAACATAGGGAAAAAACAAACAGTCGTTCAGAGCCCTTGAGATAATAGTCTGCACAGGCAGAGTAAGTGTGTGAAAAATACATTTTAACAGTTTGGGAGACAGCAAATAGGCCTGGCTGCGATTCTGAAGTTTCACCCGTGCAATTGAGGGGTGAACACAAGGGAGAACAGACAGAACATCTTCAGGCGTGTAAGGGTCGAGCAAGTGCACAAAGGAAGGTTGGGGATAGGCTGGCCGAGTGGCACAAACTATGGTTCTTTTTTTCCACAGTTGTGTCTCTTGAGCGATTTCTCAGCAGTCTCAAAGTCCTGGGTAGGCCCGCGAGGGGCACGTTGCTTTCACGGAAGCGAGCCCTTCCTGTCGGCTCTTATCATCCACTCTCACACCCCCGGGGCACAGGTCTGTCTTCCTAAACTCCGCGCCTCGCTCTCTTAACAGCATATACTTTAGCAAGTGCGCGGGTGCTCGCCCCCTCGTTTCACGCGCACCTGCTGCGGCCTGACCGCTTCCGAAGCAGAATAAAAAGCAGGGGCCGGGTTGAGGGGTGCCTCCTTGGGGCCGGGGGATATGTGAGAAGGCGCTGGAAGTGGGGGTGTCAAGAGCCACACTGAAGCGTTTACTCCACGACAGACGGAAACTGTGTTTACTTTGCCTGTGTGTGTTGTCTTTAATCCAAGGTGAAATACCTCTGGAATTAAAGTCTTCTAAACTGATAACGCACCACTGGGCGGATTTTAACAAATGACATCGTTAAGTCAAACCTCCTCCAGTTCGCAAAGTGTGAATGGGATATTACAGCCAAATCAAGGCGAACATGTTCTTACAAAAAAATTATAGAGGTAAAAGTGCAGGCGTTCTCATAATTCTTTCAGTAGTGGTGGCTTTTTATATAAACTTGGGCTGGTAGATTTGTTTTCGTTATAGTGTGGTTTTGGCAATCTGCAGCAGGCTGAGCCAAGGGGGGTCTGATGAAATCTCCCATAATGCACCGTGGGAGTGTCTCACAAGAGTCACGCGACAAGGCAGGTCTGCCAGACTAAACAGATAAAGGTGCCTAGCTGTCAAAACTATGCATTCCAACCTGTAAATCCTTTTCAAGTCTGACTTTTTAAATTGCATTCTGGGACTTCTAGTTTGAGTTTTATAATGGGAAAAGAAGAACTGCAAGCCCCCGAACGCTAAGAAAAAAAACAGGATTTGACAAGCGCCTGCAGATTGGAATGGATCATGTTCGCAACTATGGGGTCGGACTCGGAAGCCAAACAGGCAAACACACTGAAAATAAATCTGCACATTTTTTGTAAATGCCATTTCATGGCTTTTCACTACACGATTTTTCAGTGACACCCGAGGCGGCATTTTGGGGAAAGCGTGTGGCTAGTGGCGCTTTTTAAGGCACATTGGCCCACTAATATTGAACAAACCTAGTCCCATTGGCCAACGTAATCGGCCCACACTAGCCCGCTGTCGCTCCAGGCCCCTAGAGGCAGGGGTCTACAACTTGTAGATCACCAGCTGTTTACACTACAACTCCCATCATCCCTCTCCATTTGCTAAGCTGACTGGGACTGATGGGAATCGTAGTCTACAATATATGGCGAGCCAAAAGTTTAGAGCCCGGCCCTATTAGCTCTTCCAAGCCTGTAAACAAGCCCCGCTGGCAGAAGTGCCCCTCAGACTGTGTTTGCAGGATGTGGGGTAGCCAACACTGCGAGGCTAAGCCATTCCCAGGTAATCATTACTTGTTAATGTTAAAGGACATTTGTACCGCGCACTATCACCACCAAAGTGGTCCCCTGGCGCTCTGGCGGCTCTGAAAAGGGGAGGAGAGGGGGTGGGTTAGTGGGAATAAGCTGGAAAAGTGCAAGAGTGCAGTGATGTGCTGTTGACAGCCTCAGCCCGGTGGGTCCGTTGGCTGGGCTTGGGGTGTTTTACGGTCGGCAGTCATCGTGTGCTGATGCGCAAGTCTATGTGTGGTTTGTTTTGTTGTTGCATTGTTGTGAAGTTTGTGCGGATTGCTGCGTTTAAGGCTTGTGGTTGTGTTTGGTTAGAGTTTGAGAGGTGTATGCAGAGGGATGATATTGTTCGTTGGTTGGTTAGTTGGCATTGCTGTCCTTGCAATTATGGGATTCCATCTAGGTGTGGCACATGCTGACATTCACATTTCTATCTAGATGCGACGCAAGCTAAAGTTCGAATTCTAAGTTTGGTTCATGTTAAGAATCACATTTCTATTTAAATGCGACGCAAGCCAAAGCTAAGAATCCCGAGTGTGGCACATGCTAACAATCACATTTCTATCCAGATGCGACGCAAGCTAAAGTTCAGAATTCTAAGTTTGTTGTATGTTGACAATCACATTTCTATCTAGATGCGACGCAAGCCAAAGCTAAGAATCCCGAGTGTGGCACATGCTAACAATCACATTTCTATCCAGATGCGACGCAAGCTAAAGTTCAGAATTCTAAGTTTGTTGTATGTTGACAATCACATTTCTATCTAGATGCGGCGCAAGCTAAAGTTCAAAATTCTAAGCGTGGTGCATGTTAAGAATCACATTTCTATCTAGATGCGACGCAAGCTAAAGTTAAGAATCCAGAGTGTGGCACATGCTAACAATGAAATTTCTATCTAGATGCGGCGCAAGCTAAAGTTCGGAATTCTAAGTTTGGTGTATGTTAAGAATCACATTTCTATCTAGATGCGACGCAAACTGAAGTTAAGAATCCTGAGTGTGGCACATGCTAACAATCACATTTCTATCTAGATGCGACGCAAGCTATGCTAAGAATCCCGAGTGTGGCACATGCTAACAATCACATTTCTATCCAGATGAGAAGCAAGCTAAAGTTAAGAATCCCCAGTGTGGCACATGCTAGCAATCACATTTCTATCTAGATGCGGCGCAAGCTAAAGTTCAGAATTCTAAGCGTGGTGCATGTTAAGAATCACATTTCTATCTAGATGCGACGCAAGCTGAAGTTAAGAATCCAGAGTGTGGCACATGCTAACAATCACATTTGTATCTAGATGCGACGCAAGCTAAAGTTCGGAATTCTGAGTTTGGTGCATGTTAAGAATCACATTTCTATCTAGATGTGACACAAACCAAAGCTAAGAATCCCGAGTGTGGCACATGCTAACAATCACATTTCTATCCAGATGCGACGCAAGCTAAAGTTCAGAATTCTAAGTTTGTTGTATGTTGACAATCACATTTCTATCTAGATGCGGCGCAAGCTAAAGTTCAGAATTCTAAGCGTGGTGCATGTTAAGAATCACATTTCTATCTAGATGCGACGCAAGCTAAAGTTAAGAATCCCGAGTGTGGCAAATGCTAGCAATCACACTTCTATCTAGATGCGACGCAAGCCAAAGCTAAGAATCCCGAGTGTGGCACATGCTAACAATCACATTTCTATCCAGATGCGACGCAAGCTAAAGTTCAGAATTAATAATTAAGAATTAATTTCATAAACTTAATGTTGCATCAGTAAAATCAAGTATATGGCACCGTGATTATTCTTGCAGCGGGAGGGTTCATTGAATACATTTTTAGTTTTGGCATTTTCGTTCTGTTTTCGAGGTATGGGGGAGTGGGGGAATAATAGGAGGGGGCATCAATCCTCTACTGAGCCTGGGCGCAGTGAGTGATAATATGAGAATGAGGTCTACTCTAGCTCGAGTGACGTGCATGGGTCAAGTCCTGACAAATCAAAGTGGGGGGACTCATTAACATGCGCAATGGGATGTGACATCACCAGAAATTAGCATAGCAAGGTAAAATATGCAAATTTCATTCAACTGGCTTTGCATAACCATACTAAATGCACAGGGCGAATTTGCCTTTCATGAAATCAGCACACACAAAAAAACCAAGGGCGGATATTTTCTTCTAATAGTGTTTTCAAAATGTTAAAATGTGCGCATGTTTTAAACTTCAAGAACCAATATCAATGTTTTCCCAGGAACGTAAACAGCGCCTCAATGTCTCCGGATTGTATGTGCGCTTTACAAATAAAATAAATAAATAAATAACGTGCAGTCACCAAATGTGACATGTCACCTATATTTGTTTGTTGTCTTGTATCAGGGTATATGGTACAATGGTGAAGTGCCCAGCCTATGACCAAGGTGACCACAGTTCGAGTCCTGAGGTCGGTGTGAAGTGAAAGTCAATGTTGGCGACGCTGCCTGCTCTCGTGAGGCGTACCCTCGCCAGGATCCCTTGTGGGCGCTGCTCACACACCACTGCATCACCTGAAGGGGCGTCCTAGATTGCTCGGAAGTTACAGTACTTCCATGCCTGCAATGTTGGAAGTGGGAGAAGTCTGTGAGGGAAAATAAACGGAGCGATAAGTCTGCTCCCGATAGAGGTGTCATGATCCACCCTTTAATTTGCCAATTCCATGTGTACACGAGGCATTCTTTCTGCGGGGAATGAAGGCAGCGCCTCTGACAGATATTCAAGGAAACACATGCCCTCATCATGTTTCTGACTGCCTCTGAGTCTCCACAATTGGAAGTCATATTCTAAACAGACTGCAATGTATGGATGTGCTGCACTTTCTGGTGCCTGTTTCTTTTAATGATGCTTTTTTCTTTCTTGGCCCAACAAACACCCCAAAAGGGCCTGAATGAAGCACTACTGCTGAGCCCCTTGTCAGAGTGACTAGGCCAGTCTGGGGCAGGCACGGTCTTGGGCCTCATCTCACTGCCCATCTGCCACCCACAGACCCTCTCCCCTGCCTGCTGCATTTTTATAGTCAGTGTCATTCTGACTCCCAGCATGCACCAGGCTTGACTCCCATCTACACTGTGGTCACGATTATGAATGGGGCATGTACTGTACTAGACACATAATTCAGTCGTAAGTGTTCATATTTAAAACAAGGCCTGCATTAACCTGTAGAGACTAGTCACGTGCCTTTTTATGCACAGAGAGCAAAGAGTTCATGTCTGGGTTGCCTACAAGTTAGGGTGCAATCCCAAGGGTTTCAACATTTAGCAAAAATGTGAGAAACCCCAATGAGCAAGGCAATATAACCTGTTCCGCGGTATGGTGCCCACTCAACAGGGTCTACAATCATGCTGACGACACTCAATGCATAGTTCCACTGACAGGCAATCACGGACAGGATGAGGCTGAAGTAAACCGAGTTTTCAGCCTAATCGAGAGGTGGATGTTAGACAACTATCTTGCCCTCAATAGGAGCAAAACTGAATTAATGATTGATTGTAGGGAGTCCACACACACTTAAAATGTTAAAACCATCTTACAGTGCCTTTAGGTTAGGGGATGACATCATTAACCCTCTCCCCAAAACCAAGACACTGGGTGTTACATTAGATCAATCCCTTAATATGAAAGCGCATGTGTCTTCTGTAGTATCCTTAGCAGTATACTATGTAAAACTGTTGTCACATTTGAGGCCTCTTATCTCCCAAAAAAGTGCCGAACCTATCGCCTGGGCAATAATAGGGCCAAGTTGGACTATTGTTGCAGTCTTCAACTGGGATCCAGTAAGGGGGTCATACAGAGACTACAGGTGGTCCAGAATTGGGCTGTGAGAGTGGTTGTCGGCCTCTCTAGATGGGAGCACATTACAGAGGCCAGACGAGGTCTTCACTGGCTGCCAGTGGAAGCCAGAATTACATTCTGAATGCTGATAATTACTTTTAAGTGTCGGATGCTGTTGATGCCTCCGTACCTTCAATGTTATATTATAGATAAAGTCATTAGGAGATCCTTAAGGTCGGATTCAAAAAACTTCCTGGAGCAACCTAGAGCCAGGACATCTAAGGCCGAACATGGGGCCATTGCATTTAAGGCACCAAGTCTATGGAACAATCTGCCAGATTATCTGCGTAACCTTGGTTGCCTTGTTAAATTCAAGAAGGCTCTTAAACCCTTCCTCTTTTGACTCTTAACGCCAGTACCACCCATATCGTCTCTGGTATTTCTAGGGCACTAGGGGACTTTATTGTGCTCTTCTTTCTGTGTTGTCCGCGCCTTCATGCCTGAGGGTCTATAGTGCGCTATATAAATACCTTGTAATGTAATGTCTTCACCCAAAATGGTGGAGATATTCCAATTTGCATATCAGGCTGGTCCAGACCACAAGAAGGTTCCAGCACCAAAAGCCCAGGACATTCTATTCGGAACAAAAGTACCAACAGAAATTCAGGACATGCAGTTTCTCCCATGTTGGGACTCAGCGGTGAGGTGTGGTTGTGGTTCAGGGTCCCTCCAGGCACAGAGAGCAAGGGGGGTTTGTCCCAAAAGTCAAGCATCATTTAAACGTCTATTGCACCTTGTACTTTACTCAACCCATCAGTGTATAGTGATCTGCATGACCCCATAAGCAACCCCTAGGTATATTACCATAGCTGATATTGATATGCTCCATCAGCAGCCTAATCTGATACCCACCTTACTAATAACAGATAGATATAAATCGATGTTCATATTTCTGGGACTGTGAATAAATGTTAGGTGCATTTTCCGGTACCATGGTTCAAATCTCTAATAATCATGTAATATTAATTTGTGCTTTTACATAGCGCTTCATGCCAGATTGCTCACGCATGTAGGCCCTGTAACAACAGGTGTTCTTATTACACAATTTAATGCTACACAATGGATACAATGGATATATTTATCAAGATGGGTAACCTGTCTCAATTCAGAAGAATTAACCAATCCAAAGCTCTTCCCAATATTCCAGAGATTAACAACAGCATTGAATTAAAAGCTTTCCCATCTTCACACGAAATCCAATCAAAGACGCTCTCCACAGATGTGTTGTGCCTGTCAGTACATAGAACCACTGCAAGTGGTGTATAGCAAAGCCCCTCGTGTGGACTGCATGAGCCAGCTTAACTGTAAGGTGCCTGCTGCTGTGTGCAACCAGTAGCGTTGAACCCCAGCAGGGTCACCGCAGCTTTTTGCTCTTCTTTCTTAAATGGGGATCTTCCCAAATAACCACTACGAGAGACACACACACACACACAGACACACACACACCATGCACACCACCCCTGCTCCCCCAACCGAAATAAAGAGTTGGCTTATAAGATTCAAACTAGCAGACCACAAACTAACTGTGGTCGTTCTAATGAATAAATACCATTCAGTTGGGATAATGCAAACATCTCTAATTTTACAGTGCTTTGAAAGAGCACTAATGCAGTAGTAAGCAAGCGCTCTACCATAAGTTATTATATGCATAGTCCACAAAATGCTTGAACCGTTAAATGGTGAGACAACCACTACCCCCGTCCACAGGCTTGCACCCAATTACCCCTTCCGAAGCGTTACGCAATGAACCTAACACCTTCATGAAAAGAAATTCTCAATAACATGGGATTTCTTGGACTGTAAAGCAGGAGATGCAGAGAGATTCTGTTCCCCACAGGAACAGGAGGGACATTTAACCATTCACGGTCTCTGCGGAATTATCAGCTGGATCAAGTTATTTGCACCCGTGGTCCTGAACTGGTAGTTATGAAGATTATCAAATGGGTGTCAAGAACATGACATTACATGAAATGTTGAACACACAAGTTCTGAACTGGAAAGAAACGAGGTGTACATTGATTGAAGTTTTTGGATTTTTTTTTGTCGTCCTGATGAAGGCCTTTTAATGTATGAGAAAGAGGAACACTTTTAGGTATCCTCTTGTACGGCCGAAACATAGTGTGTCGATGATATATGTTTTGTTGATATTCAGTGGCTGTAATTTGGCACTGAGGGCTGAGTTCGAGGGTCTGGAGAAGAGGGACATAGTTGAGACTCTTTTCAGTACACACTCTGAGTGACTCTAATAGATTCTACATCAGAGTGACTGTACATAGGGACCAGCCGATTATTAGGTCTTTATTGGAGAAATACTGTAAAACAGTAATTTACATGGAACATTTCTATTTGTACTTTTGCACTTTACTAACCACCCTCTCAGCACAAGCATTGGCTTCATATTGTATTGATGTGTGAAGAGTTTTAATATATGTTTGGATGCATAAAGGTAAACTCTTTTTAACATATCTGTCCCTGTATGTCCACAGGCCTCAGTTTAGATATCTTTCGTAGAGGCTGTTTTTAAAATATGCTGTAAAGCAGAATCCCATGCCAAACACGCCACCCAGGTGCTCAACTGTGCCCAGGCCGACACATTGATCCAACACATTGAGTGTGGTGCTACCTACCACCTTCTGCGTTGGACAGGCCAGTGGAGCCTAAGGCCTAATAAGCTCCATGGAGGAGGTTATCATCGTATCCCCAGCTCTGAATCCCTTGAGACACACGGCTGTAGCACTATTAACATGTAACCTACAGTTGCCCTTTGCTTTCCCTTAGCTATGAGGGAGGTCTGTATTAGTTAATTGCAGCGCTGATTGGTGCCGTCGGTGGATATAGACCAGCAGCTCCTCACAGGATCCTCAAAGAACTCAAAGAGACCCCAGTCGGTTCCTCTTGTGGGCCTGCGCCCCCATTCGTAGGTAAAGGGATAGTTATGTGATGGCTGTATTGCTTTTACGCGTGTAGGTAATAATTATCACACATATTCCAAAGGGCGTTCATCTACCACAGCGCTTCGAGGCCATACCAATGACAGTAGGCGCTATACAATTATCACCTAACAGAACCTATAAGCAGTGTAGTGAACACACAGGGCTGCTTAACACGTGGTCAGCCGTGTTGCATCATGGAAAGGTTTTTCCTCGGCAAGACCATTTGGCGCCCCCCTCCCCCCCGGGCAATGTTTCAGCGGTTGCTTTGGGCCACTTCCACAGTACAGCATTGTGTTGTTGCTGATACTGTTCTTGTACTCTCCATGGCACCGTTCTGGGGGTTGCTTGCCAGACATGTAACGGTACACCTTTATATTGATGCCAGTACAGATCCTATTCCTTCCTATCTCTTCATTGGCCACGCTAATTACACACTCTGGTTACAGTGGCCCTTTGCCCTGAACCGTGTAACGCTGGTGAACGTGCAGGAGGGAGTGCAGGGAGGCAAGGAACTGCTTCTTGAAGCCAGGTGCTGGTGAACAGGATGCAGACATTGGCCCGGCTCATGGGTTTCAAGGTAGAAGTGTTTTAAAAAACATTTTAAAATATATTTGTGTATCTTAATATTACAACTTTTTACACAATACAAGATAAACAACAGCGCATTTTACAATCATACATTAAACCATTAAATCAAAACAGAATGTTAAAACCTTATTACAGCAATATTCATATTTGGTTCCTTAAAATGTAAAAGGCATCTCCAAAAACCATCTGATAATAAATATTTTTCATGTATTCAATATTTTCAGTGTTAGTCTTTATCATGGTAAATGCAGAGCTCTAAAGTTTCACATGGCCAAATGCGTGAGATGGCCACTCTGTCCTGTGTTTGATTAGAATTCTGGGACTTGTAGTTTTCCTTAATTTCAAATGGGAAAGAGTGCAAAGGGGAAAAACATGACTCGATGACTTTCTCACACATGGCAATGGAAAACGTGAGAGCCCTGTAAATAGTTATTCATGGCACAGTTTCAGAGGTGGAGGCAGCCAAAATAATTCTGAAAGGGGTCAGGTCTACTGGTCTGGGCTCATGGAAAGGGACAGTATGCACAACCTACCTTAGATGTGTGCGGTAGTGTCGGGGAGGTGGGTACTGTCTATCCTTAGGATATGTATGCTAAGGGATTCTCTGGACCCTTTGTCTTAGGTATTTGAGCTACAAATCTCCGTATCTCTGGGACATGGATATGATTTGATGGGTTATTTATAATGCGCTTAATACCCAGAGGTTTCAAAGCGCGGACCCAGGGATCGAACCTGTGTTGCTCCGTGTCATATTGCTTCCAAGGCGAGCATGTTGCCCCTAAGCTATCCTCCCGAGACGTTTGCTCATCAGCACCCACATTTCCTTCACATACAACAGACAAGTAGAACTTGTGTGCCTCAGTTCCTCTTGTAGCTTTGTATTCCTACTATATTTTCTTTCATGGGAGACGTAAGTATTACTATTTTGGTAAACAATGTAGTGCTTAGTCCACTGTATTGCAGCTACGAATGTTTGCTTCACTTCAAAGTCAGTAGAGGGGGGTGGGTTGTGATGGATTGCTATTTGCAATGGTGTGAAAGTCCTAGCTTTTTACATTTGTATTCTCATAAAATGATGCACATGTGTCTGAAAGGGAGGTCTGCTAAACAGACCCCCTTTCATGAATGATCCATGCCAAAATTATAGTGCACACGTGTGCCTTGCTGTAACCAGCCTCCTGAAATCTACAGCACCAGCTCTGCAGTGGCACAGAATAGGTTAAAAGCCCATCTGTGCATCCTGACAGCGGCTGAAACACCAGGTTCCTGTAGGTAGAGTGGACATTTTAGCTCACTGCACCTCTGATCTAAATACTGATAATTGTATGCCTTAGACAGTCTGGTGGCATGTAAATATGTAAATATAAGCCGTGCCGGTTTTGGGTATTGTGACAACTAAGTGAACACAATTACACAGCCACAGCATTTTGATATCACACCAATGTCAGCTCTGTGAGCAGGGACAGCTTTGACAGAACAGATGTACATTTGTATCTGGTCTGACTGTCTCCACAGCTGCTTTGTGGAGCAATAGCCAGGATGCTTCCCCTTTGATTCTCATGCAGGAAGGGTACAACATTTCCCTAGGGCATAGACACTTCCCCCAGGAGTCTCCTGGGAACCGGCGCCTCAAAGGCAGCACTGACATAACAAAGCCAACCTTACAACCGGGTGCAGACCACTGGCATCTCTTTGAAGTCAGCAGGCATGGGAAGGGGGCCAGGTTAGAGTAGCCAGAGAGGGAAACTAGGCATGGCAAAGGGTTCCACCATCTTGCTTTCTGTAAGGGCTATCCTCCTTTTTGCTGTCCCCCTATTTCCTGCGGGCAAGACACAGTGGGTATGATGTCATAAGGCAAAGGCACTTGTTACAACAATAGGGATTTGACCACTTGCAGCAGGCTTGCTTTGGACGAATCTCATGTGACAATTTTGCCTTTAAAAGAAGAGCAACACCCATCATTTTTTTATTCATATTTGGACAATAAAGAGGAGAGGATGGACACACCTTTGGACATCTATTGGCAGTGCGGTCCATTCCAAAATCCTCTGCCATAGTGGTGGAAGCAGAAAGCATCCAAGGCAGGGCCAACCGGTGTTCCCTAACCATCCCCAGGGAACAGTGGGGGTGACTGCTGGACCAAGGCTTCCCTACTGGCTGCACCAGAACCAGGCTCCTGTTCACTGGAGGTGAAGGATCTTCAGTAAGTAGCAGCCAAACTCCCTGGAGGGGGAGTACAGAACAGAAGGACTTGCCTTGCCCCAGGAGACCCTGGATTGGGTCACAGAACCAAGAGGTCAAGGAACAGCCCTAGGCCCCGATTCCTGCAATAAACCACTAGTGAGCTGCATGGGCCCGGACATCACCCGGCTGTCCCGAGTTTCTTCTTGCAAAGTGCCATTGCTGCTTGGACCCCACCCTGTTGTTGGGCGCAGTCGAACAGCTCACCAACCCAATGATGAATCACCACCTCAGGAAGCTCCTAGAAGCCGGACTCAATGCAGTTGATCCCCAAAGACAAGAAACCAAAGGTGCTGTGAAGAGGCCCTGTCACCCTGGTCCACTTTTGGGAGCATAGTGACTTTTAAGCCCCCCTTCTCTATCTTTTTCTTCCAAGATCATTGAACCTTGACATTGTTGCCAAATCTGATTGCCCTAACACCCCTGTTCATCTACCCGGAGTGCCCTTTCACAAAAGTCTGCATTCTCTTTGTTTTCCTTTACAGGTGTGTGCCTATTTTCTAGTTAGTTGATTGTATTAATTAAACGTTTGTGCTTTTACAGACCATCGATTTGACAGTTCTTCATTTCGGACCATTGTACTGTTACCTTTTGGGATGCGACTGATGTCAGTTCACACCCCTTCTGAAGATATAGCCTGCCCTCAGACTGCGCTACCAAAAGAAGTGGAGGAAGTATCCGTTTCGGGCTCTGCCTGTTTCACCTTTTGTGACTGAGATCACTGCTGGTTTAGGGTGGTAGACTAACAATTTTCTGGACCAAAATGTTGCTATTTATTTACAGAATGTTCTACTAAATATGTCTGGGTGAGGTAGCCTATCAGCTGTTTAGCTGGTTTGTCTCATCTGATTTTCTTCTCATTGTAGAAAACTATGACACATGAGATGTGTTTCAAACAAGTGGCTTTACTTCGGAAAATAGCTATGTTTATTGTGCCTGTATGGATCACCTCCTTACGCAAACTTTAAAAACCAGTAACCTTTATGTATGTAATTATTCCCTACCTCCGTAAGCTAGCTCCCAGATGCCTCCGGGTTCGGTGCGCTATACAAATGTAAAAGAGAATTAAATAAATAAATAAATAAATAAATAAATAAATAAAGTCTGGGAAGAGTTTGGTCTAAATTCCTTTAAGGAACTATTGGAAGCTCGATGAATAATATGAGTGTTCCTAATGAAAACAGTGTCAGGGATAGAACAACAGAAAGTGGGACTGTTTTCTAGTGTCTATCACCTTCAGTGGAGTTTCTCTAAATCGCAAAGTTCATAAACTAGTCTTAAGAGACATGGTTCCTCCACAGACATCCTAGTCTACAAAAGAATTTCAAAAGATGTGGCCGACAGGAAGATTCAAATCCTATTCTTAACAAATCCTTATTCCCCTGGCTAACCCTAAGCTAAAACACAAAGGTTCCAATTCTTGAGCAATAGAAGAGTTGACAAAACAGATTCTGAAATGTTGAGCCCTAGTCTATAACATCAAAGAAAGGCATCTCTGTTGAGATGGCTCAAAGTTCAGAATTCACTGGCGAACGTGGAAATACATTTCTTTGTCTCTGCTGCCGAAGGAAACATTCAAGAGCTTGAGCCAGACTGGCACTGACTGAAGGGGTACTGCAGATACAAAGTTAGACTTGACACGTGAACAGAGCTAAAGGAAAGTGAAGTTCTGTTTTCCTGCTAGACTCACGGGAATTACAAAGTTACAATATCCCCACTAGTAAAAAGTTACATTCAGACTGAACATCTCGCCGCATTTACCAAAATCCTTTTTGACAATGGATTTACAGACTGGCAATATTGAGGGATCCAGTTCATAGCAGGCAATGTCAGCAGGTCTCCAAAGTGGAGGGAAAGAGACTTGACGCGTCCCTTTCGCAGTGTTTAAACTCAAGATGGCGACAGGCATTGATATAACCTCAGGCCCACCCCTTTTCAGACATCCAAGTATACACTAGATTGGTGCAACCTGCAACCTTAAGCACCATGCAAAGGCAAGAGGGAGCAGACAGTTGGAGCCTGCATTCTCGGCCAAAGGGTGTGGGGTGTTTGTAAAGATACTGGATTAAGGTGCTTAGAATAGGTTGGCGAACTAGAGGCTTATTGAGACAAGAGCTGGGAGAGCGTGTAGGAGGTTGCTGAGTGGAAGTTACATTGAAGGAGAACTTTCCAGTTACCAGACATTTGGTTGAAAAAAATTGGTCGACTGGACAAATGGTCGAACCAATTTGGTCGAAAACCAAATGGTCGAATTTTTATTTTTTTTATTTTCACCCCTTTTTTTTGGGGGGGGTCCCCCCCAACCCCCTTGTTTTTCTAAAAAACCCTTTTTTCCTAAACGAAAACCAAAAAAATAAATATATAAATAAAAAAAAAATTAAACCATTTGGTTTTCGACCAAATTACGTCGACCATTTGTCTTTCGACCAATTTACAGTCGACCACTTGTCTGGACACCGAACTTTCCCCATCTGGAGAGAGACCTATTGAGAGGGTTGGAGGGAGAGGTATTGAGGCGGCTGGAGGAGAATTGTAAGCATCTGGCGAGAGAGCTATCTAGAGAGGGGGATCGAGGTTGTGGAATAAGGAGAGAACCACTACCATTTGGAATGGGGGAAGGAAAGGAAGCTAGAGGAGGAGGGTTCCATGTGTAAATAACCCCGCAAAAATATCTCCATACAAGAATATTGTCATCTTTTTGCGGCAATATTAAACCATGGAACCTGCGGGGGACACCCCTGCAACCCCCATAATTATTTTAATGGAGCGGGGGCCAACCCCGCACCCACCGGTTCCAATAACCCCATATTATCCCCACTAATAATATCACCTATGGCCGTACCCCACGACCATTTATATGGCGATATTATTGGTGGGGATAATATTGCCTGATACCAGGAGCAGAGAGACAATCATGCCCACTTTCTAGCCAGGGAAACCAAAGAGGGTCTAGCGACTAGGTCGGTGCAGACCAGATTTCAGAGGTCGGAGGAGGCACAAGAAGGTGTAATCACACCAAGGGATAGTGAGGATACAACAGGCGTAGCAAGGAGGGGGTGCCCCAGACTACATCACTAGAACATGGAGGTGGACAACTGACAGCAAACCCCCCAAGCCTGTCCTGGGAACCCTGGGAGAGTGGACCTGTGTTGATAAAGTTCCACCTCTGTGTCGGAAGTCTGGAAGAGACCCCAAATTCCCGCCAAGCCTCTGATGTGTTACCCCCAGAGGACCCTTACCATCGATGCTTTGGAAGTGTGAAGAAGAACCTTGAAAACCCACAACCCAAATACAAAAACCAGCGTGTTCCATTGTATCCCGGACTGGAGCCCGATGATTCCATACGAGGAACCGTAAGAGACCTTCCTTTAGCTCATGACTCATAACTGAGGGATCCTTCTTCTGTTTTGATTGTGTTAATACATTTTATCTTTTTCAGAAGTACATCCTTGTGTTAGTCCTTTTTGTGCTTCAAAATCATGCTGCCAGTAACAAATGTTAAAAATATCACACTTCTGTCTAGAATAAGGGTTTGCTGAAGGTCGTGAGGCAGAACTCCCCTGCACCATTCCAGTTGCAAGCAGTTATATCAAAGAAACAGTAGGCATACCGGATTGCGCACCAGTCCTTCCTCAGATGCGAAGGACACAGTGCAATGCCTTCCCGGGAATCAGAAAACAGCACACAGCCATTGTTCGAATTCACCCCTTCTGTTCAACGCCACCTTGCAGGTTTTGGGGGACCATGACACAGGCCAATTTGCACCCCTCAAAGCAACAAAAATGAATGGGCCAAACGCTATCTGACCCCTACTGCCGCCCCACTTCATCCAAGTCACAAGCCACTCAGACATGTGAAACAAGATTTGTTGAGGAACAGCTGAAGACAGCTCCTGGGTGTCTGGAATCACTCAGTAAGCAGTTTTAGTTCAACATGGACTGCACAGCTAACTTCCCCATGAACTGCAAACTGCAAACCTTTTGTTCATAATTTAAGATCCATCATTGATTAAATATCATGTAGAGGTGTCTCAATGTTCCCTTGGGCACATTTCCAAGCACGCACAATCAATGTCTCATAAGATTATGTTTATATGTCCCCAGTTGGCCTGAGGAGTCAAACGCTGGTGTCAAGCTGACCAGGCCCTCTCTTCTAAGACACACGCAAGAGCTAAGTGGCTCCCAGTTTCTGGCGATTTTGAATCCTGGACACATAGCTTGATACTGTAGGCAGCCATCAAAATACAGTAAGCATGGTCATTCCCTCAAACACCCCTGATTCCCTTCTTCAGCGGTGGAATCAGACTAACAAGTATAGATCCTGAGCCGTAAGAAGACTCCACATACACACCTCAGAGTAGATACAGAACAGAACCTATATTAAACATCAATGGGGAGTTGCATATCCCGGGCAAACGGTATTGCTTTAGTTTAGTTACTCGATCAGTTTAGAGACCCTAAGAAAGGTACAAGCTCATAGCATCGATACAATTGTGCATTTGTTATATGTATTTCCGGTTGACTCATTTGTCAATGTGTTTTATGTTGTATATACAAAGCCGTTTGGTTATGAGTATTTCTGAAATAAATAAAGAAATAAATAGCTTGGATAAAGGATAGGAGCCATGAGAATGGTATTGCAATGTATAACATACCTACTCTAGTAAATCTACAAGACAGAGTTTTGAAGCTATAGTATGAAGGAAGTACACATAAACCTTATTTGATCGTAGACTTGGGACACAGCAGAACAAATGAATATGCTAGGAGGCATCCCTTGCTCCAATCCAACCCGTTCCACTTATGTACACGCACCTAACTTTGCTAGAATGGCTGTAGTTAGTGTAAGAATGTGTCTAGTGTGCTGGATTCTGGTTAGCCTGTGGAGAGCCTAAAGACCTAGCCAATATTCCACTGTACCATGGTTGCTGGACCTTCTTTATTAGATCAACATGGCAGGAAAAACTTTCCACAAGAGGCACGCCCTTCCATGGGAACTCATCTTTGATCCACAACAGCCTGACTGACCACTCCTGCCTCCAAATAGGAAATAGGACATGGTGCCAAAATCCCCCACAATGCTGTCCAAAGGCAGTCAGCAGTGAACTCGGTAAGTACTGCACATCCGATGTGTCATGTTATGTTAAATGATATTATGCTGGTGGGATTTAGATTGTGCACCACTGCCATGTTCATGGTCTCAAAATCCTAGGTTCTTCCCCCCCTCTTTTATTCTCCACTTGTGGTGTTCCCCAGGGCTCTATCCTTTCGCCTATCTACCTCACCCCTCTTGCTCACCTAATCTCCACTTTCTCCCCGCACGTCCAGTGTTATTCAGATGACAATCAACTCCATTCAGACTACCCTGTGCATCTCTTCTGACTTCCTCTGTCATTCCTGATTGCTTGTCCGCCATCCAGTCTTGGTGTACCTCCAATGATCTCTGTCTCAATGCCAGCAGGACTGAGAGTGTTCCTAGCGGGACTCCTGTTCCCTTCTTTCTCCCTTCACTCTGGCCACCCTCGATGGGCTTCCCCACTCTCCTTCCTCTGAACCCAGAAACCTGGGAGTCATCCTCGATTTCTCTCTCTCTTTCATTCCTCACATGTTGGACCTTGCAGAGAAGGCCCATTTCCAACTCTACCCCCTCAGGGGCATCCTCCCTTTCCTCACTTTTCCCCAGAAGATTAATGTCTCCAGAGCTCTGGTACTCTCCAGGACTATTTTAACAGCCCCTTGCCTTAATCTACCTTCTTCGCCTCTCTGCCCCCTCTACCTTATACAGAATAGGGCTGCAAGACTTATCCTTTGCCTCAAGACCAGGGACGTATCTCTCCAGCCCTCACATTTCTCCACTGGCTCCTGGTTGCTGCAAGGATCACATTTACATCCCTCTGCATCATCCACTAGGCAGTCTAGGGCCGGGAACCATGCTATCTAAAACTTGCTCTCACCAAATACTCTCCCTCCAGGTCTTTACGTTCTTCCCGCTCCAACTCTCTGTGTGTCAAGAGCTTCTCTAAGCTGCGAGCTGGAGGCCAATCTCTTTCCTCGGCTGGCTCCCTCCTATGGAACAGCCTCCCTCTTCTTCTTCTTCTTGAGCTGGATCTTCTCAAATTCCAGAAGCTCCTTAACACCTTTCTTTTCACCTCCTCCTTCCCTTCCTCCCTCCTCTGCTAAACCCCAAAGTTACTGAGATTGGTGACCAGGGCCCTTATTTGTCCTCCTGGGTCCTGGCCTCCCACATCCAATGTCCCTCAGCCTCTTCCTGCTCTCAGCACTTGCCTTGGCACCCCTGGCATATGCCACCACAGGCCTGTACTTACTTATTTATTGGCAGTTGACCACTCTCAACCAAATCTCTTAACAGCTGCTTACTCCCTATCACTTCCCTCTGTGGTACTCCTAGAACCTATCCCACACTCCCTCATCCCCCGCGCTCTCTCCGCACTTGAACATTCAGAAAAGCTCTCTGGTTTGAATCTTCTGGTGCTCTGTCACTTGGGTAGCTCGGGAGGGTCCAAAATGAAATGTATAGGAATTCATTTTTTTACACTTCATTTACCACTTTGGGAGATTGGAACATGTCCTCCTAAAACTGCACCATTCTAAGGGAGGATTTCTTTTGTCAGGAATTTTTGCAGATAAGGCACTATGAGATTAACTGAGTAACCCGGGATCACACACTTTCCTCGAGTGGTGAAATCAAGATTTGATCTCAGTCAGCAACTTAAGCACTTGACCACATATCTTGCCATTTATAGTTAATATAAGTATTTGTTAAGGTTTGGGTTTCAAGAGATTGAATAATGCATTTATAGCAATGCACCGAAAAGTACACAAATTACACGAGAAACTAACCTGACATTATATATTTTTTTTCTCAGAAACAAATAATATGATCACAGCTTTATTTTCCCGGTCCTGAGTAGAAGGTCACAGTGACGGCTACAAAAGTGTGTACCGAGTGAAAGCAAATGCAACGCAGTATAATGTCATCTGCTAGAGTCTTCATTTCACACCGCATGCAGCGCTATTCTCACCACCCACCCACTTATCATCATCCCCATTCACACCTCTTAGTGAACAATAGTCCTTTCCAAGCATCACTGTCTCTAGACTATCAACAACTAACAACTCTTATTGTGATGCTTTGTTGACGTAATATGTAACCTCATGGCGAGAAGCGTTTTGACGTTTCACAGGAAAAGGTGTGAACGCAGAGGACAATTGATTACTGGTACTCCCCTCAAGCTTGGAGAAGTTCTGATCACCAATCGTGCCCTAATACTGCCAATAAATAGAAGCACCGGTAGTGAGGGCCGGTTCAATTGACTAAAGCTCCTTATCACCGAACATGGGAGTTCCGCAGTGCTCTAAGTGGCATGGTAAAACGAGCCGGACTCATCATGAGGGTGTGGCATAATGCGGGGGTAGCCTGCCGGTCTGTTAGGCCACGCCCCCATAACAAGCCCCAGGTTATTGGGCTGCAGGCACCCCCGCCAGGCAGCCGTTTGGAGAGATCAGTACAGTCTCCCACCCAGACACTGAGGACCCTTAAGAGGGAGGTTTTGCTCCAGGAAGTTGGAGGTCTGCTTTTTCCCACTGACTTGCACTGGAATAAAATACATTTTAGGCAGGAAAAAAATCGACAGCGTGCGCTAAAAACGAGGTGACTCCCTTATGAGGGATTACTAATGTCCCCATGATATAGGTCCCCGTGTCTTTATAACTTGCTAACTGTAATTTAGAATGTGGTCAATGAATTTGTATACATATGATATGATATGACATTTATAACGAGCCTATAGACAAGTGTTTCAAGGCACGATAAGGCAAGGGGGGAACAGAGGGAGGACAAAAAATGACGATCTTACTAGGCCTAGTAACATTCAGATCATGCAAGTGCAGGGGAACGGGGAGGTGGGAAGTGCTGGGGGGGAGTGGGAGGTTGGACAAGTGCAGGACAAAGGAACATGAAACAACAATTAGTGCAGCCAATGGGTGGCAAGTGCGTGTGTCTAGTAAGTTCAGGAGAGGGGACTGTAGGGTTACAGATACAGACCACAAGTGCAGGGGGTGCCAAAAGGCAGTGCAGGTTTTGCAGATGGACAGGCAGGGACCTGGGCCCGAATTCAGAGGGTGGCCAGGTGACCAGTGCAGTATCAGACTGGAGATCAGCAGGGGAGAGGAAGAGAGAAGGCAGAAGCAAAGAGGAAGGTCTTAAGGTTCCTCCTGGAACTAGTGATGGCTCTGCTCCAGTTTCAGAGAGGCAGGGAGGCTGTTCCAGAGGGAGGCGCCAGTCGAAGAAAGAGATCTGCCCCCAACTCGTTGCTTGGAGAAGCGACTGACCCGCAAGGAGTTGGAGGCGGAGGAGCAAAGAGCTCCTGTAGGAAGATATTTCCGAAGAGAAAGTTGGAGGCATTGCGGTGCCAGACACCAGAAAGCCTTGTGGACAATGCAGAGGGTCTTGAACTTGATCCTTGCAGCCATTGGGAGCCAATGGAGAGATTTCAGGGCTGGAGAGATACGATCCCTGGGCTTGAGGCCAAGGCCAAGTCTTGCAGTCCTGTTCTGGATGAGTTGTAGAGGACGGAGAGTAGAGGCAGGCACATTTAGAAAGAAGCTGTTGCAGTAGTCCAGCCTAGAGAGAAGCAGAGCTCTGGAGACAATGATTTTATATATATATATATATATATATATATATATATATATATATATATATATATATATATATATATATATATATATATAATACATTGTTTGCTTCTTTTTGTTAACCTTTCTTTATTTAATCTTGTTTTTCTCTTTAACATGTTTGTTTTCTATTGTCTAAAATAATATTCAAACAAATCATACTCACAGAATGATATGTTACATTCTGTTATAGATTATCAAATTGCACCTGATGAAGGGACATTGAATCCCGAAACGCGTTGTGCAGACGGCACTGAATACAAACAATTTGTATTATTTACTGGACTGCTGTGGACTGAATTACTTCTTTCTCCTTCACCTGTGCAATGGACAATGACAGCATGTCAAATTAAATATTATCCGAATTATCTCTAACTATATTGGATGATTTATTCAGCACAAAGGTGTGCAGGGACGGGAGCATCCGATTGATGTTTCCAATCACGTGTCAAGGTTGGGCGACCTCCTCCGCACCCAAGTCTAACTCTAACTGTTGAGAATTATTGATTTCGCGTTATGCTAATTCCAGGTCTGCATTTACACTCAGTTGCTCTTATATTGACTCCCTTCCAAACAGGGCGAGTTGGCCGGTAAGGTTCCATGTGAGCCGGGCGGTGAGCTGCAGATGTTTGCAAGCTTTGCCAGGGCGCGTCACAGGCCCAGTGTGTGAACTGTGGTAAACATGTGCTCCTGGCAGCCCCGAGTCTGAACTCTGCTCCTTTCCAAACACCTGGGCTGGCTGAATCGGGGCCAAGAAACCACCTCAGTGTGTGAACCTATTTGCATATTTCTACTATAGGTTTATGACAAACTAATAGGACATGTCACCAATGAAGCGGCCCATCTGTCAGCGTGCCTTTCAATCTGTCCGTCAGCTGTTTGTGCCTCGTAGCAGCGCAGTCACTTTGCAAAACCTAATTAACTGGAGCTCATGTACCTGAAAAACTTGCATTCTGTTGACGCCCATGCGCCTGCTTTCCAGGCACAGCAGCTAGGTATCAACAACCTGTAATTAAAGACTCACGCTACCCACCGCACCTCACTCCAATCTCAGGTTTAGTTCCTTACTCCAGTCAGTACGGTCCTGGCCAGAGAGGAGAGTACTTGAAGGAGCAGGGACGGTGTCAGGGCCTTTCATCTTTTTCAGTTTAAAGGGGCCTCGAGCATCAGGGGGGCCCCCTGCAACTGCCCCCATGTTGCCAGTCATCAGTCTTATACCAGGTCAATATATTTCTTTCTCTATTACTGTTTTCTGGGGCTTTAATGTGTGCTTTACGGCGCTTGCCTTACAAGTTGAGTTTGCTGGAGCCCTTCCGGCCGTCACTTCCCTGAGGGGAATACAGAAGTCTTATCACCTAATTGCCTTTTAACACCTTCCACATAAGCCATTTGCTGACAAAGAAGTATTCATAGCTGTTCAGTTGGCATTCAGTGTTTTAGCTCCCTGCTGGCTGTCTCGTGATAATCGGCAGCTATTAACCCCAGCTGTATTTCTTTGTTTCCATTATAATACATACCCCCACAGGTGCCCCCGTGTTTTCCACTGCAAGCAAGGGGGTCCCCCAACCATCATGTTGAAATGGGACCCCACGCATCTTCAGCCAGGCTTGCTAAGGAAGGCCATTAACACAATTTAATCACGACCAGTTGACCACTAAAGCTTCCCCAGAGACCTTTGTGCCCTTGAGATGCCAGGTGTTCATGTGCCCTTTCTGCTTTTTGTCTAGCACTCAGGGAATCCAAGGCACAGCTGCTGCTGTTGACCTCCTGCCTTCCAGAAGAACCGGCAAGGAGTCGAGATGACCAGGCGTTATGTGGCAAGAATCCAAGGCACAGCTGCTGCTGTTGACCTCCTGCCTTCCAGAAGAACCGGCAAGGAGTCGAGATGACCAGGCGCTATGTGGCAAGAATCCAAGGCACAGCTGCTGCTGTTGACCTCCTGCCTTCCAGAAGAACCGGCAAGGAGTCGAGATGACCAGGCGCTATGTGGCAAGAATCCAAGGCACAGCTGCTGCTGTTGACCTCCTGCCTTCCAGAAGAACCGGCAAGGAGTCGAGATGACCAGGCGTTATGTGGCAAGAATCCAAGGCACAGCTGCTGCTGTTGACCTCCTGCCTTCCAGAAGAACCGGCAAGGAGTCGAGATGACCAGGCGCTATGTGGCAAGAATCCAAGGCACAGCTGCTGCTGTTGACCTCCTGCCTTCCAGAAGAACCGGCAAGGAGTCGAGATGACCAGGCGTTATGTGGCAAGAATCCAAGGCACAGCTGCTGCTGTTGACCTCCTGCCTTCCAGAAGAACCGGCAAGGAGTCGAGATGACCAGGCGTTATGTGGCAAAGAAATTGATGACATAAAAGTCATTAGGGCTCGAAATGCAGCCCCAGTTTGCAAAGACTGCTAACAGCTTTTCTGGGCTATGCCGCTTCTAACTTCCTAAGAATCAACGTTAACAAAACGCAAGTCATGGCACTCTCAGTAAGCAAAAGGAAAACAACTAAGCATTGGGTAATGAATGGGACCCCAGTCTAGAAGGTCGATCATTTTGTGTATCTGGGATTCCCAGTTATTGCTGCCCCCAGTAAGCGGCCCGTAATTGAATTTTTCCGGCAGATGGTAGAGACATTAATCTCCCAAATGAAAACATATAACGGCCAATTACTGTACGTTTTCCTTTACTCCGCTGGTAACGTATTATGGGTACCAGGTAATAATGTCGCCATGAAAAAAGTCATCAGGTTGTATCCTCCAGGATATCAAACACTTTCCCCAAATATTCTAGAACTGGAGGTAAAAATATTTAATTATACCCCTACTATAATATTTGGGGAAAGAATTTTAGTAGCCAGGAAAATGTCAGCAGAACCTGAAGACTTTTTCACAGCAACATTATTACATGGAACTGGATTGTGGGGTAAGGTAATACCTAAACTCACATGTGGTATAGAAATTCATCCTGCCTAGGTTTTGGAAACATTGGAAAAAACTGGAGAGTATATTATGGCACAAGGTGGTAGGCATCTCGAATGCTATTCCCATAGCCGATATCCCATAGCTGCTATAGGATGTGGGCTTTGATTAAACTCTCTCAAAACCATAGGCATGTCGAAAGTGCAAGTATTTTATAATAAAATATTAGTACCCTGTCCACAATCCTTGTTTGACGATCTTAGCATTGTTATGACATCGAAAACAGAAAGGGAGATTGACTGGAGATTGACTGTTTCGTGGAGCGATGTCACAACTTTCTTGCCGATTTTGGCAAAAAGAAGGAAAACTTATTTGAAGACCCGGAAACAGTTAAGTGGGCCTTATATCAGTCAGACTGGTGTTTGGCGGTGGAAAAGTATCACAGTTACAGAAGCCTAGATCACCTCAAATATGAGCATAAGTGCCTTGGTACACTAGCGAATCATTGGAGGTTTTTTCCTTGTCCGAAAGTCAAGTACGATTTCACTTAGTTTCGGTGGAACCTCTACGGACAACGGAAATCCTCCTTAAACGAAAGGACATTGAATATGAAGCTGCTTACTGTCGTTTCTGTGGGGGATCCATCCAGCGAACTTAGAAACACTCAACCATCTGCTTGTTGCTTGTACCGAATTGAATTGTAGACGCGCATGGCACTTTAGAAATTATCGGAAACTTAGGAAGATCTCTGATAGTGATGTTTTTTTGGAAAATTGCTTGAGTCGGGTCGCTGTTTCTTTAGCTTTGGAGGTGGTAAAATGTGTAAATAGCCTTTGTTTGGATGATTATAAATAAAGAGAATGATGTGCTTTTTTTCTTCTCAAACCTTAAATGGACCCTAATGTTATTTTGGATTGTCTTTTGAATACTGCTTTTGCTTTTTTTTTACGTTGTCTTTTATCTTCTTTTCGTCTTTTTCTTTTTTCACTATGGAGATTATTGGAAAGTTTTCCCAAGTATGATATGACTTTTTATTCCTTGATTAGTATGCTTTTTTAATTTAATTTATTTTATTTAGTATTTGTATAGCGCGCTACAACCCAAGGGCATAGAGGCGCTGAGAAGAATATGCATGCAGGCTTGCTTAAGGGTTACAAGATAGCGGCCCAGTACAATGGATAACTACAGTTGCAAAGTTTACAGTAGGTTACATGTCAGGTGCAGTAAGCAGTAACAGTCTTCAAATGGTATCGATAGAGGGAGGCAAGTCAAACAAAAAGCTTCGTCTTCAAGGCTTTACGGAAGGTTGTGTGTGATTCGATCATCCTGAGTTGGGCAGGAAGGGTGTTCCAGTGAGTTGCAGCCAAGGTAGGGAAACTGGAGCCACCGGCTCGTACTCTTTGTGTAGGCGGAACAATGGGGCGATTTGCGTATGCAGACCTGGAAGGTCTAGAGGGTGTTTTTTTGATGATCCTCTGAGCTAAGTAGGTAGGTGCCAGTGCATGGATGCATTTGTGTGCAATGCCCAGTGTTTTGAAAAGGATCCTTTCTTTGACGGGCAGCCAGTGGACCTGCCTTCTAACCCCAGAGATGTGATCCCTGCGAGCTGTACCAGTTGCGGCCCTCAGGGCATTATTCTGAGCCACTTGAAGTTTTGACAAGTTCTTTTGGGATGTACCGGCATAGAGTACGTTACAGTAGTCTAGCCTGGAGCCGATAATGGCCCTCGTAATGGTGATGCAGTTGTCTTGTGACAGGAACGGCCTAACTGTATTGATTAGTTTAGAGAGGTAGGCAACTGAGGATGCAATGGGATTAACCTGTCTGTCCATGGTCATGCTAGGTTCCAGGTATAGACCCAGTGTCTTGAAGGCTTGGGACACGGTAATGGGAATGTTATCTATTGAAAATGAGCTGTATTGCGTACCGAGTTTACTGATTATGGCTGTTGATCCAATTAGCAGGAGTTCTGTTTTCTCACTATTTAGGCACAGCCAGTTTTCAGCCATCCAGGACTGGATTGTGGAATAGATGAGATTGAGAGTATTCGTATCTGTAGGGTAGTCACCAGTCAGTGGAATGAGCACCTGGGTGTCATCAGCATAGTTAGTATATGAGATGCCCAGAAGTGGGAACAATGGCCTAGTGAAGAGGTTGTAGATAGTCAGTGATATGCAGGACCCTTGAGGGACACCACATTTGATAGGGCTGGGGACAGCACTCGAGGAGTCAGAGAACACCTTCATCACTCTCTCTTTGAGGAAGGACGATATCCATTTGCAGGCTTTCGGGAAGAAGTTGGCAGTGGAGGACAGATGATGGCATAGGGTCTTGTGATCTACCAGATTGAATGCCGCAGACAGGTCTAGCAAGAGAAGGAGAGCTGGCTTAGCAGCGTCTCTTAGGTCATCGATTTGAATTTTGAAATCCAGTTGAGCTGTTTCTGTGCCATGCTGTGGCCTGAAGCCAGATTGGCGCAGACCTAGGAGTTGATTTTCTTCCAAGAATTTTTGAACTTGCATGTAACGCTCACCTGATTCCCACGGAGGCGCTGATCCCGGCTGGGCTGCTATCGTTTCTTCAATTGAGAAGCGTAGAGCTCGGACGACTCTCAGGACTGGGCTTCCTCTTATCGAATGTCTGACTTGCAGGGTAAGTTTTCTTAGGCATATAAATGCTGAGCTCTCCATCCTGCGTCTGGTGCAGGGGTGCGTGGATTCCAGTTACGTCACTGGATGAGTTCAGTGTTGAGGCTCAAGTCTTTTGCGGCCTTAGTTGTGACACTGGTGCTGGGAGACCGAAGAGCGATCCCGCCGTTACTGCACGAGCGGATGCCCGTAAGTATACTGTAGTCTTTAGGCTTTAAAAGATGGGCACCTCAATAATGTCCCTTTTCCTTTGTTTCAGGCCTTGGGATGCTGTGGGCGTAGTTTTCCATTGCCGCTGCACGTGCCGATGCACGTAAGTATAATGTTCGTTGGCCGCTTTTAATGGCACCTCTAATAATGTCCTTTTTCTAGTTTTCAGGTGCCGGGATGCTGCGGTTGATGCGGCCGCTTCTGCGCGTGCAAAAACTGGTAAGTTAAGATGAATGCGACTGCCTTCACCCGAACCCCTTTTTAATTATGTCCTTTGCCTTTCAGGTGCAGAGAAGCTGCCGAAGAGAAGGCCGTGGTTAGCTCCGTTGCAATCACGGATGGATCAGGTAAGCGGGCGCGGCTGCGAGCGAGTTGCACTTTTCTAACCTTATGTTTATTCTTTGCAGGTTTTGCCGGTGACTGGATTCCGGGATCTGGTAAGTATTGTTCTGTGTCTTTCTTCATCCACAGGTTGCTGCGCGGAAGCTGAAGATGACTCTGGACCTGGAATGCAGGAGCCGACTCGGTGAGCGTCCTGCTGCTGCTGCAGAATAACGCGAAGCACGTGTTTTCCATCAGGCGTGGTTTAAATAGCAGAGAAGTGCTTCCAGTGTGTGTTCTTCCACCGGTTCCACCCAGGTAAGAAAAGAGTTCCTGAATGGAGGGAATAGTTCCTCCCAGCCCTGATGGCTGGGGACTTCAACCAGACTGGATTGTTCTGGGTAAATATGCAGCATGGTCTGCCTCAGGTAAGTCCACCCAAGCATTATTACACTGTTTATCAATATGAGCCCAACGCCTATGGCGCCGGGACTGAAACCCTTCATGAGCCTGGCGCCAAAGGCGCCAGGACACGGTCCAAAGGGCCCCTGTAGGGGTCTGCTGGGTCCGGAGTAGTGGAAGACGGGTCTGCTTCCGAGGGCGCTGGGCCAGTCCTGGCCCCTCGGGAGTAGCGCCCATGACAGCACCCCCCCTCAAGGCCCCTCCCAAACTTGTCCTCCCCGGGGGTTTTGGTTTATCGGGAAAGGTTTGGTGAAATTTCTGGACTAGACGAGGAGCATGGACGTGGTCATAGGGTTCCCATGACCTTTCCTGAGGTCCGTAGCCTTTCCAGTCGATTAGGTAGAATAGCTTCGATCTGATGATTTTAGAGTCCAAAATGTCTTTTACTTCAAATTCGGGCTCCCCATTCACTTGAATGGGCTCTGGAGGATTGGTCAATCTGTTTCCAGGTTGCATGGGTTTCAAAAGAGATACGTGAAATACAGGATGTATTCTCATATGGGTTGGCAATTCTAATTTAACGGCCACTGGATTAATTATGGCCGTAATTGGATATGGTCCCAGGTATTTGGGGTTGAAGGTGCGAGGCCCTTTAAGCGATAAATGTTTGGTGGACAGCCAGACTTGATCCCCAACCTGGTATTGAGGGGCATTGCTTCGGTGTTGATCTGCTCCTTTTTTGTACCTCTCTTTAGCTTGTTGTAGATGTGCAGTCGCTTCCTTAAAAGCTTGGGTAATAACGGTGTGCAATTGATCCACGGCGGGTTTTCCAAGATCTTGAGGTGGATCAAGGTTGGAGGTTCGAGGATGAATCCCATACAAGATGTAGAAGGGACTCTTCCCGGTACCCGAATGAACTGAATTGTTGTAAGCATATTCAGCTATCCAAAGGATGTCCTTCCAGTTACTCTCCGACTGTTGTAGCATGCATCGTAAATATTGCTTGAGAGTCTGGTTTGTTCTCTCGGTTTGCCCGTCGGTCTGGGGATGATGGCTGGTCGAAAGTCTTACATTGATTTGAGCTAATCGACAACAGCTACGCCAAAAGTGGGAAATAAACTGGCTCCCCCTATCTGAGATTAGTACTGACGGGAAGCCGTGTAGCCGGACGATGTTTTCAAGAAATACTTTGGCTAGGACTGATGCTGAAGGTAAGCCTTTTAGCGGAATGAAGTGGGCCATTTTAGAAAACAGGTCCACAATAACAAGAATGGTGTTGTACCGGAACAGGAGGGTAAGTCTGTGATGAAGTCCATGGAAAGGGTATGCCAGGGACACGGTGGGATGTCTAATGGTTGCAGAAGACCAGCCGGCCTCTTCTTCTGACCCTTGTTTTGAGCGCACACACCGCAGGACATCACAAATTGCTTTATGTCTTTTCTCCAAGAAGGCCACCAGAAGTCTTCACCTTTTCTGTGGTTTTGGCAATGCCAGGGTGACCCTCAATTAATGAATCATGATAGCAGGAGATTACCTGTCTTTGTAAATCGGCATGTGGTAGGAACAATCGTCCTTGGAAATAAGGCAAGTCATTGCTTACGGTGAAATCTTTTCCTTTTTGTAACCAGTTCAGTAAGTCTGGTGAGGTTACAAGTTGTTTAGTTTTTTCTTCAATATCCTCAATGGATTGTGAAGAAATCAGACCCACGATCCTTTGTTCAGGAATTATTGGTACAGGTTCTGGATTGGCAACGTTATCTCCCATTCCAATTCGGGAAAGAGCATCCGCTTTGCAGTTCTTGTTGCCGGGGGGATAAGTGATCACGAAGTCAAATTCAGCAAAGAATAGAGCCCAGCGAAGCTGTCTGGAGGATTGAGCCTTGGCGGTTTTCAGATACTGCAGATTTCGATGATCGGTGATCACTGTGACGGTGTGTCAGGCCCCGAGGAGATAATGCTGCCATGCCTTAAAGGCTGATTTAATAGCTAGAAGCTCTTTGTCTGTGATGGTGTAGTTGATCTCAGGCGCCGAGAACTTCCGAGACCAGAATGCCACAGGATGCAGTTGGTTAGTCTCTGGATCTCTTTGTGATAGGACTGCTCCCATTGCTAAGCTGGAGGCGTCGGTTTCAAAGATGTAAGGGAGGTCCGGGCGTGGGTGTTTCAGTATTGGCGCCGAGGTGAATTTAGCCTTTAGTTCTTGGAAGGCTTATTCTCTTTCTGCGGACCATTCAAAGCGTTTATGTTTTCTTAAGAGGGCGGTGATGGGTTGTACCACTCATGAAAACTCTGGAATAAATCTACGGTAAAAATTGGCAAAGCCTAGCATGCTTTGAACGCCTTTCATGGAAGTAGGAGACGGCCATTTGAGGATAGCGTCTACTTTTCTCGAGTCCATGTGGACTCCTTTGGGTGTCAGAATAAATCCCAAAAATTCGACCTCACTGACATGAAAAACACATTTTTCGAGCTTGGTAAAAAGTTTATGTTGGCGAAGTTTTTCAAGGACCGCCCTAACATGATTTCGATGGTCAGCTTCTGAAGATGAGTACACAAGAATGTCATCTATGTAGACGACAACGCAGACATCAATGAGCTCTCTGAGGACATCATTCATAAAATATTGGAAGGCGGCCGGTGCATTGCATAGTCCAAATGGCATCACTTGGTATTCAAATAGCCCATACTTAGTGCGAAAGGCCGTCTTCCATTCATCTCCTTCCTTGACCCGTACCAAGTGATAAGCTCCCTGGAGATCAAGCTTAGTATAAATACAGGCGTTTTTTACCTGGTCAAGGAGTTCCGGGATCAGACGTAAGGGGTACCGGTTTTTTACTGTTATCTGGTTCAGAGCACGATAATCTATACAGGTTCTGAGGTCACCTTCTTTTTTTGGTACGAAGAACAGAGCCGAGGATGCAGGGGACTTCGACGGACGGATAAAGCCATTGGCCAGGTACTGGTCTAAATACTGTCGCAGATGAAGGTTCTCAGGCTCGGTAAGGGCGTAAATCCTACTGCAAGGGGGAGTTGCACCGGGTAGCAAATCTATCTGACAATCGTATGATCTGTGGGGTGGCAAGGTGTTAGCCTGTTCCTTTTGAAAAACATCTTGGAACTCTCGATACTCTAGAGGTAATTGTGGACCGTCAGCCGTTACTGATGCTAGGCCAATGTTGGGTCATGGATAACAAGTTGGTGTGCACTCTGGGAACTTTATCGTCTTTGCTCGCCAATCAATCTGAGGATTGTGTTTCTCCAACCAAGGAATCCCTAGAATTACTTGGAATTGAGGAGCCTTGATCACGTCGAACACAATTACCTCCTGATGCCCGTCTTGGCCTAGTATCGTCACTTCAGTAGTGGTATGGGTCACTGGTCCGGAGGCGATTTCCGTCCCATCCACCGTGGTAATGACGTCTTTAACCACCTTTGGACAAAGAGGTAAGTTCCTCCTGGAAGCCAATTCGCGGTCCACATAATTTCCAACTGCTCCGCTATCAATGTATGCCTTAATTGCATGCAAACGATCCGGTTGCTCTGGGTTTACGAGGACCATTGGCATTATGAAGTGCGAGGTCAAAGAACTGGTTTTTACGCTCGGCAAGCGGACCTCTACACTTGTCGGGCGAGGTCGTTTCCCGGCTCAGGCTTTTCAGAACTCTTATCAGAAGCTCCCACTGTCTTCTTAGGTGGTTTCACCGGGCAATCTCGAAGAAAATGTCCTGAATTTCCACAATAGAGACATAGTTGCATTTGTCGTCTCCTGTCGCGTTCTTTCTGGGTTAGGGGACCCTTTACAACCCCAATTTGCATAGGTTCGACGGCTTCAACTCCTTTGGTGTGACTTTGAGGCTTAGGGAACACTCGTGTTTCAAACCTGGATCGATCCGCCTTTCTGTTTTGTAGTCTGTGATCCAATTGGACCACCAAATCAATGTACTCTGAACAATCCTGAGGAGGATTCACTACCTGGGCAAGGACGTCTTTGAGTTTGCCACGCAAACCCCTGTGAAAATGCGTGATTCTTTTGTCCTCAGGCCATCTGGTTTCCACGATTAGCCTATTGAATGATGCAATGTAGGCCAAAAGATCTTGATTGCCCTGTCGTAGGGAAAGGAGTTCGTTGTCCAGGGCCTGCCCCTGGGAATGCCTTGCAAAAAGTATTTCCATATTTGCCTGGAAGGTCGGGAAATCACGAAGGATCGGGTCATCCTGTGTAACCAGAGGGATCGACCAATCAGCGGCACTGCCGCTAAGATACGAAAGCACAAAGGCTACCTTAGTCTGGTCAGTCGGAAAGGGTGCAGGTCTACAAAGAAAGTGCAATCGGCATTGATTTATAAACACTGCAAACCTTTTAGGGTCACCAGAGAAGCGTTCAGGCGGTGCCAATGGCACATTTTCGGGTAGGTTGATTTGAACAGGATTGGCTGAAGCCGCTGGGATATAGCTCCCTCCTGAATTAGGTAGCAGGGTTTGCCCCGCTTGTGTCTGTAATAACTGTCTGGCGAGATCATCAGTTCGTTCTTTAGATATTATCAATTCCCTCCTAAGGGCATTAGTTTCCTGGCGGGCAGCATGAACTTCAGCTCTTAATTCCCCTAATAACTGGGCCAGTTGGTCTGTGTCGGAAGTTTCCATAGCGCCTGGGTAGGAGGTTATTGGTGGGCTTCGCGTTCTGTAACGCTCACCTGATTCCCACGGAGGCGCTGAACCCGGCTGGGCTGCTATCGTTTCTTCAATTGAGAAGCGTAGAGCTCGGACGACTCTCAGGACTGGGCTTCCTCTAATCGAATGTCTGACTTGCAGGGTAAGTTTTCTTAGGCGTATAAATGCTGAGCTCTCCATCCTGCGTCTGGTGCAGGGGTGCATGAATTCCAGTTACGTCACTGGATGAGTTCAGTGTTGAGGCTCAAGTCTTTTGCGGCCTTAGTTGTGGCACTGGTGCTGGGAGACCGAAGAGCGATGCCGCCGTTACTGCACGAGCGGATGCCTGTAAGTATACTGTAGTCTTTAGGCTTTAAAAGATGGGCACCTCAATAATGTCCCTTTTCCTTTGTTTCAGGCCTTGGGATGCTGTGGGCGTAGTTTTCCGTTGCCGCTGCACGTGCCGATGCACGTAAGTATAATGTTCGTTGGCCGCTTTTAATGGCACCTCTAATAATGTCCTTTTTCTAGTTTTCAGGTGCCGGGATGCTGCGGGCTTTATATCCGTTGCCACTGCACGTGCCGATGCACGTAAGTATACTGATCGTTGGCCGCTTTTAATGGCACCTCTAATAATGTCCTTTTTCTAATTTTCAGGTGCCGGGATGCTGCGGTTGATGCGGCCGCTTCTGCGCGTGCAAAAACTGGTAAGTTAAGATGAATGCGACTGCCTTCACCCGAACCCCTTTTTAATTATGTCCTTTGCCTATCAGGTGCAGAGAAGCTGCCGAAGAGAAGGCCGCGGTTAGCTCCGTTGCAATCACGGATGGATCAGGTAAGCGGGCGCGGCTGCGAGCGAGTTGCACTTTTCTAACTTTATGTTTATTCTTTGCAGGTTTTGCCGGTGACTGGATTCCGGGATCTGGTAAGTATTGTTCTGTGTCTTTCTTCATCCACAGGTTGCTGCACGGAAGCTGAAGATGACTCTGGACCTGGAATGCAGGAGCCGACTCGGTGAGCGTCCTGCTGCTGCTGCAGAATAACGCGAAGCACGTGTTTTCCATCGGGCGTGGTTTAAATAGCAGAGAAGTGCTTCCAGTGTGTGTTCTTCCACCGGTTCCACCCAGGTAAGAAAAGAGTTCCTGAATGGAGGGAATAGTTCCTCCCAGCCCTGATGGCTGGGGACTTCAACCAGACTGGATTGTTCTGGGTAAATATGCAGCATGGTCTGCCTCAGGTAAGTCCACCCAAGCATTATTACACTGTTTATCAATATGAGCCCGGCGCCAAAGGCGCCAGGACACGGTCCAAAGGGCCCCTGTAGGGGTCTGCTGGGTCCGGAGTAGTGGAAGACGGGTCTGCTTCCGAGGGGCTGGGCCAGTCCTGGCCCCTCGGGAGTAGCGCCCATGACATTGCAGGTAGGCTGCTTTATCAAGAATCTTTAGCAGGAAGGGGACTGTAGTGATCGGTCTGTAATTCCCTGGTACCATTGGGTCAATGGATGTTTTCTTTAGGAGTGGGTCGACCCAGGCTTCCTTCAGGGAGGTAGGATCCTGGGCTGAGCGGAAGGATGAGTTAATGAAGGCAGTGATGAAGGGAGCCAGGGAATGGGCGCATTCCTTAATGATTTGTGCTGGGCATTCATCCCCTTTGCAGTTGGATGGTTTGATGGATTTAATAAGATCTATAACTTCTGCTTCAGTCAAGTCAGAGAAGTCAAAAGTGGGTACCTCCTCAGCTGTGGCGGATGGAGTGGAAGGGGGATGTGTGTCTAAGATGGACAGTAGTGGTTTTTGGTGCGCTAGAAGTTTAGTGTGCAGCGTGTCAAGCTTATCTAACATGGCAGATTGTATAGTGTTGCACCAGGACTCATCCTTGGTGATGGTAGATGGAGGGGTGGTAGGAGTCTCAAGTTCCTAGTCCCAGATTTGGCATTGTTAATACTAGTATTGAAGGATGTAGCTTTAGCCTGAGTGATGGCAGCTTTGTATTGTCTAGAACAGTTTTTGAAAGCTGTTTTGGTTGTTTCATTAGGGTTTTTTCTCCAGGTTGCAAGCAAGGTTCTTTTAGATGTCCGTAATTCCATAAGT
This sequence comes from Ambystoma mexicanum, assembly GCF_040938575.1. Lineage (NCBI taxonomy): Eukaryota > Metazoa > Chordata > Amphibia > Caudata > Ambystomatidae > Ambystoma > Ambystoma mexicanum. The sequence continues at coordinate 1,559,618,951 of NC_090929.1, read as the reverse complement.
TTTTAGGTGAACCAGGCGTTGGAGTGCTTAGTTTTCTTCGCTGTCTTAAGTGTGAGAGGTGCTATGGTGTCTACAGCGCAAGTGATGACTTGATTAAAGACGTTAGCGAAGAGGTTAGGATTATTAGGGAATGGAGGCTGGAGAGCAGGAGCTAGGAGGTGTGGAAGGAGGTTTTCACTAGTGAGTTTGCACAAGCTTCTAGAGAAGGCTGCTGGCAGTGTTAAGTTGGGTTTAGTGGGCCCAGTAGTGGTGGCAATGTTGAGTTTTATGCAGAAATGATCGGACCAAGGGATGGGGGAGATCTCAGGGATAAGGATGGGACAGTTATGATGAGCTACCCAGTCAAGCGTGCAGCCTTTTGTGTGGGTAGGCTCGGTGATGGTTTGGATGAACCCTAAAGTGGTCAAGGCTTTTTGTAGAGTAGATGCTTGGGCATCGTTACCATAATTCAGGACAAGATTAAGGTCACCTAGTAGCACTATCTTAGAGGTCTCTTTGATGATGTTGGAGATTGCATGTATGGGAGCCTCTTGGAACTCAGGGGAGGTGCCAGGAGGGCGGTACACAAGATGGAAGGCTATGGTGGAGAGGGGCGTGGTCTGGAGTTTAATTAGGAGATATTCAGCGTTGGGTCCTAAGTCACTTTGAATTCTTCTAATGTTAAGAGTGTCTCTGGCAATAATGGCAACACCTCCCACTCTTTGGACGACCCTATCCTGCCTAAAGATGGTGTAGCCATTGGGGATGGCCAGGGAGAGGGCGGGCCGGATGATTCCTGAAGCCAGGTTTCACAAATAAAGAGGAGATCTAGGTGGTCACTAGTGATCAGGTTGTGTACATCAAGAGTGTGGGCAGGGATCGACCGGGCATTCACCAGGGCACACTTCAGGGCAGGTGTGTTGCTGTTAATCAAAGCTGGTGGGTTGGCGAGCTTAATGGCAGCAGGTTCATTTAGTGTCATTGCAGGGGCATCAGCAGAGGCACTGGAGTCAGTGCTTATTAATAGCAGTCATGGGGGCAGTGGTCACAGAGGCATGGCAATCAGCAGTGGCACTGGAGTCAGTGCTAGCATTATTAAAAGCAGTCATGGGGCAGTGGTCACAGAGGCATGGCAATCAGCAGTGGCACTGGAGTCAGTGCTAGCATTATTAAAAGCAGTCATGGGGGCAGTGGTCACAGAGGCATGGCAATCAGCAGTGGCACTGGAGTCAGTGCTAACATTATTAATAGCAGTCATGGGGGCAGTGGTCACAGAGGCATGGCAATCAGCAGTGGCACTGGAGTCAGTGCTAGCATTATTAAAAGCAGTCATGGGGGCAGTGGTCACAGAGGCATGGCAATCAGCAGTGGCACTGGAGTCAGTGCTAGCATTATTAAAAGCAGTCATGGGGCAGTGGTCACAGAGGCATGGCAATCAGCAGTGGCACTGGAGTCAGTGCTAACATTATTAAAAGCAATCATGGGGGCAGTGGTCACAGAGGCATGGCAATCAGCAGTGGCACTGGAGTCAGTGCTAACATTATTAATAGCAATCATGGGGGCAGGGGCCACAGAGGCATGGCAATCAGCAGTGGCACTGGAGTCAGTGCTAACATTATTAATAGCAGTCATTGGGGCAGGGGCCACAGAGGCATGGCAATCAGCAGTGGCACTGGAGTCAGTGATAACATTATTAAAAGCAGTCATGGGGGCAGTGGTCACAGAGGCATGGCAATCAGCAGTGGCACTGGAGTCAGTGATAACATTATTAAAGGCAATCATGGGGGCAGTGGTCACAGAGGCATGGCAATCAGCAGTGGCACTGGAGTCAGTGCTAACATTATTAATGGCAATCATTGGGGCAGGGGCCACAGAGGCCTGGCAATCAGCAGTGGCACTGGAGTCAGTGATAACATTATTAATAGCAATCATTGGGGCAGGGGCCACAGAGGCATGGCAATCAGCAGTGGCACTGGAGTCAGTGATAACATTATTAATAGCAATCATGGAGGCAGTGGTCACAGAGGATGCAGTGGCACTGGAGTCAGTGCTAACATTATTAAAAGCAATCATGGGGGCAGTGGTCATATTGGATGCAGTGGCACTGGAGTCAGTGCTAACATTATTAAAAGCAATCGGCAGTGGTCACAGAGGATGCAGTGGCACAGGAGTCAGTGCTAACATTATTAATAGCAATCATGGGGGCAGTGGTCATAGAGGATGCAGTGGCACTGGAGTCAGTGCTAACATTATTAAAAGCAATCATGGGGGCAGCGGTCACAGAGGCATGGCAATCAGCAGTGGCACTGGAGTCAGTGCTAACATTATTAGTAGCAGTCATGGGGCAGTGGTCACAGAGGCATGGCAATCAGCAGTGGCACTGGAGTCAGTGCTAGCATTATTAAAAGCAGTCATGGGGCAGCAGTGGCACTGGAGTCAGTGCTAACATTATTAGTAGCAGTCATGGGGCAGTGGTCCCAGAGGCATGGCAATCAGCAGTGGCGCTGGAGTCAGTGCTAACATTATTAGTAGCAGTCATGGGGCAGTGGTCACAGAGGCATAGCAATCAGCAGTGGCGCTGGAGTCAGTGCTAACATTATTAGTAGCAGTCATGGGGGCAGTGGTCACAGAGGGATGGCAATCAGCAGTGGCACTGGAGTCAGTGCTAACATTATTAGTAGCAGTCATGGGGGCAGTGGTCACAAAGGCAAGGCAATCAGCAGTGGCCCTGGAGTCAGTGCTAACATTATTAGTAGCAGTCATGGGGGCAGTGGTCACAGAGGCATGGCAATCAGCACTGGAGTCAGTGATAACATTATTAAAGGCAATCATGGGGGCAGTGGTCACAGAGGCATGGCAATCAGCAGTGGCACTGGAGTCAGTGCTAACATTATTAATGGCAATCATTGGGGCAGGGGCCACAGAGGCATGGCAATCAGCAGTGGCACTGGAGTCAGTGCTAACATTCTTAATAGCAATCATTGGGGCAGGGGCCACAGAGGCCTGGCAATCAGCAGTGGCACTGGAGTCAGTGATAACATTATTAATAGCAATCATTGGGGCAGGGGCCACAGAGGCATGGCAATCAGCAGTGGCACTGGAGTCAGTGATAACATTATTAATAGCAATCATGGAGGCAGTGGTCACAGAGGATGCAGTGGCACTGGAGTCAGTGCTAACATTATTAAAAGCAATCATGGGGGCAGTGGTCATATTGGATGCAGTGGCACTGGAGTCAGTGCTAACATTATTAAAAGCAATCGGCAGTGGTCACAGAGGATGCAGTGGCACAGGAGTCAGTGCTAACATTATTAATAGCAATCATGGGGGCAGTGGTCATAGAGGATGCAGTGGCACTGGAGTCAGTGCTAACATTATTAAAAGCAATCATGGGGGCAGCGGTCACAGAGGCATGGCAATCAGCAGTGGCACTGGAGTCAGTGCTAACATTATTAGTAGCAGTCATGGGGCAGTGGTCACAGAGGCATGGCAATCAGCAGTGGCACTGGAGTCAGTGCTAGCATTATTAAAAGCAGTCATGGGGCAGCAGTGGCACTGGAGTCAGTGCTAACATTATTAGTAGCAGTCATGGGGCAGTGGTCCCAGAGGCATGGCAATCAGCAGTGGCGCTGGAGTCAGTGCTAACATTATTAGTAGCAGTCATGGGGCAGTGGTCACAGAGGCATAGCAATCAGCAGTGGCGCTGGAGTCAGTGCTAACATTATTAGTAGCAGTCATGGGGGCAGTGGTCACAGAGGGATGGCAATCAGCAGTGGCACTGGAGTCAGTGCTAACATTATTAGTAGCAGTCATGGGGGCAGTGGTCACAAAGGCAAGGCAATCAGCAGTGGCCCTGGAGTCAGTGCTAACATTATTAGTAGCAGTCATGGGGGCAGTGGTCACAAAGGCAAGGCAATCAGCAGTGGCCCTGGAGTCAGTGCTAACATTATTAGTAGCAGTCATGGGGGCAGTGGTCACAAAGGCAAGGCAAACATAATTGGCTTTAGAGTCACAAGGGAGGGAGGGTGATTTGGCTGGCGGCCATTTCGCTGTGTCTCTGGTGATAGCAAGGTGCTTGTGGATTATTGGGGTGCCGTCCTTGACGTGGAGATTATGCGGAGCAGCCACGTTGGGGAGCGAGGCTCCGTTATAGAGTGGCGCCCTCATTAGAGAGCGGTGGCTAGGTACGGTGACCGCAGGGTTTGGGACGGTATTGTAATGTTTGTGTGTTGGAATTAACTGTATTACTATACATGAAATATGTTTTTATGCTTTTTTATTAAGCATGAACTTGATTCATTCAATAAACAAAACAAAAAAAGAATTTTCCACTCTTGAGACGCCATTGGAATATCATACAGGTGTGTTATCTGCTTCTATGAGATTGAGAAGTCATTTGTTAGTTTGGAACATATTGTAGGATTTAGTAAACACATTTCCACACTGTGGCTTTTTTGGGGTCAACGTGGTGCAGCAACTTCTGGTAATGTCAGCAGGGTCAAACGCCTTGAGAGGGCACTTCCAGTTACGTCATCAGGGCAATCAAAGGGGGTGTGATGTCACTTCAGGCATGCCTGTGATTTTGAGTCCAGGACACCAGCAGGAAGGGTCTGAGATGGGCGACTGCGGGGCAGAGACAGACATAAGGAGTAGGGCTGACGGTAAAAGTATGGCTAGGTGAAACGAACGAAATTCGACTTGCAGAGAAATTGACCAATTCTGGGCAAAATGTGCTTGCTTCGTCAATTTCGCCCAGGGAGCGAAGATGGACATTTCAGGAGTTACAACACATTGTTCCCATACATACTCAATAGAAAGTGATATGTTTAGCAGAGCACAGTTTATGATCTCGGATGGCACCAGGATCACCAGTGATAGTGGGAGCAACCAATAGTGCACCCGGTGAAGCGGGATATTGACTGATGGCTTCGTGGCATCCCCCACTCTCCATTTAGCAATTGTAGCTACGTCCATGATTAGGTAAGTGCCCCAGGGTGCAAGTGGGACCCCTATCATACTAAGTTGTGCCAGGGCATGATAATGACTAAGGATGCTGGGGGACCACCACCTGTTGCCATGTGGGCTGATTTTATTTATTTTTATTTTATTGTTCATTTATAACGCGCTTAATACCAGCGAGTGGTTTCTAAGTGGGATTCGAACCTGTGTTGCACCGCGTTGCCTTGCTTCCAAGACAAACGCGTTGGTCCTTAGCTACTCCCCCCCCCCCCAACCCCTATCCAATGTTAGGTCCCATCAGCCAGAGGAGATGGGACAGTCCTTATCGGTGGCGGATGATCCTGCACATTGCAAAATGTGAAATGTGAGGTTGATTTGGTAGAGGGCTAGTTTTTTCCACTGCCACATTCCACAGCCAATCCCATCCTCCATCTCCAGTAGCCTACCATGGAAAATCCCAGCATGCCTTCTGTCAAGTCCAGCAGCATCGAGGAGATGGGAGGTGAGTACGGCCAGTGTTGTGTGACTTTCCCTGTCTGACCTGCCTTGGAATGTTGGCAAAACAAAATAGAGTGTAGTCAAGATCACATGGCTGGACAGTGGCGCTTCACAGCAGAAAACCAATAACTTTTAATCAGTGTCTTAAGCACTGGGAAACGCCTTGTCTTAACCCCTTGCACAAAATGTCCACCTGAAAGAGCAGATGACTTGCCACAACGATGGCAATAAGTGCCACTTGGCCAAACACCCTCCTGAAAGAGCAGCTGGCATGCCACAATAGAACACTTAGCAATGCTGTACTGTTTCAGCTTGCCAATGCTAGAAGTGAATGGCTTCTGAAATCAGTTCGGCTTTTTTCCCCCCCTCTTCCACAACAAAGACACTGCTCTCCTAAAGCAGCCCTGTGGCCGGTCACCCTACGGTGTACACCTTTGGCAGAGAATGTGGCTCAGCCATAGAGAAATTCACCAAGCCTGTGTACATGGGCCAAAGTGCATGAGGAGAGACATTTTCAGAGTGTTAATAATTATTTGGCTCATTTGGTTGTAATTGTACAGCTGGCTTAATGTATTTCCTAAGGCAACAGCTCCCTCAAGCGGTGACAACAGGCAAAGCGGGCAGTCTCAACTGTGCATGACTGCATCGGACAAACATACATATGGCCTTTTATTATACTGTATGTTGTGTAGCACTTCAGGGACCACAAATGGGCATGAATGATTCCATATTCTTTTTTTTTATTTGGTAAAATGATTTTAGGTTTAATTTCGGCTTATTTTTGTTTGAAATATTTCAAATGTGTTTGTTTTTTATTGGGAGGAGAAACAGTGGTCTTTGCTTACTTTTTTCCTATATTTGCTTTCATTTTTCTTTTTCGCTGTATGTTGGGGAGAGCAGGATACCACCTAATGGAGATCGCGAAGACTGCGGCGCACGGCATGCAAAATAATCAGTGCAATTACCGCATGAAATAGCAGAGACAGAAGCAGAGATGTCCTTTAAACCTAGCTCTAGTTGAAGGCAGGTGGCCTGTGCTTGGATGGGACTCTGTGAGTGGATAACTCGGTTGGTATGGATAGTGTTGGGTTTTGCAAATGTGCGCAATGCTAGTGTGTAGTGAAAGAGAATGCACTAAGGGGAGCCAGTAGGAGTTTGCCAGAGGGCTCCACCTTTCACCACACAATATTGCGCTTATTAGCAATACCAGCGATAACAGGACATCAGCTGCTTCATCAAATGAGCTCCAAAACGCAGAGGCAATGGCAAGATATTTGATGTGCGCTTGGTCATCCCATGTAATAAGGGCACTGCCTTTCAACTTCTCCTCTGCCTGGCTCATCTTTTGCACCCACCTTATGACAAGCTCACCAGACTATTGTAATGGCATTTACCTTGGACAGTCTGAATTTTTAGTCCAGAGGCTCCAGATTCTACAAAATCCTGCAGCACGTTTAGATCGCAATGTTCCTAGGCTTTCCCGCTCACCTGTGCTGCTGACTGAGCTGCATATGCTCCCAGTGAGAATCTTATCAAGTTTAAGGTTCTGTGTATTGCTGTAGCATTATAGTGAGAGACCACCTGGGGAGTGCCTTCCCACCCCCAATCAACGAGCCCTACAGCACTCGCTTATGTTTTTAGCGCTGGCCTTATTAAAGACTCAAATAGAGCCGCATAAATCTCCCCCATACCCCCTCTACCCACAGTGAGCAAAGAGCCAGTGTATAGAAAGAATATCTATTTATTTCAATTATAAGCTCAATGAATAATACATCCATTAAATTACAGCCACCACCTTCTTTGTGGCAGAAAACACTGCTTCAATTACAAAACACACCTTTTCTACCTTTAATTATGTCTCACAAACATAGAACATAGGCTAAATAAACAGGGCAAACCTCTCTGTCCATGAACCCAATTGAATGTTGAATTTCAATAATAATAATTTGAAAACATGCTAGAACATAATCTTCAAGTTTTGTTAATGTCAAACATTGGCACAATTTTGTTTCATACAAGCTTTTTCTCCTTCAAGGTTTGAGATGTGGCGTTCAAGACATAACTCACAAATTCAGTGTTGAATACATGAGGTCTCACTTTAGCAAAGCACTTCTCCCTCAGCCCCAAAAACCCAAGCATCAAATAATATGCAGCACTCTTCTGTTCAAAGGCCAGCTCTAGGGCGTGGGGACAATTTTGAAGTTAGTATTTCAGACACCCCATCACTTAAAGGCCTGTGTTGGGGACTTTGGGCAGTGAAATAGGGATGATCTAGGGATTTTGGTTTTTCAGACCCACCTTTCATTAAAGGTGTTGGGTAAGTTGGGCAGTAAAATGGGGATGATTTAGGTATTTTGGTTTTTTAGACCCCCTCTACTTACAGCCCTGTGTTGGGGAAGTTGGACAGTAACATGGGGATGATTAGGAATTTGGGGTTTTCAGACCCTCTTCACTTAAATGCCCTTAAATGCCTGTGTTGGGGATGTTGGGCAGTTTAGAATTTTCTTTTGTGGGACCAAGGGCACTCCTTGGTTAAATACAATGTTGAAAGAGTGGTGACAATTGGGAATTTTGTTTTAGGATAAGAATACCTTTTATCTCAAAGCAAGTTTTGGGAGTGGTTTCAGTTGGGAATTTTCATTTTAGGAAGGAACACCCCTTCTCATTAGAGAAGTCAACGGTGGACAGGAAAATCAAGACACCCCAATTACTTTAAACAAAGGTTTGTTTGTTTGTTTGTTTGCTTGTTTGTTTGTTTGTTTATTTGTTGTAATGCACGCCAAACCCAAGGATATCAGGGTGCAGAGGAAACATGAATATTTTCATGTTCATGAAAATAGGGTTACACAGTTATTATACACACAGTTATTATACATTCAATAGAACAATTGAAAGGTATATACATACAGTATATACAAACATTGCAAGCTCCACCCAGATGCAATCTCAGCGGATCTACTTTGGTGATTTTTGGCAGCTGTCTGTTGGTAATCTTTTAGCAGCTCTTCCCTTCTCACAAAGTGCATCCACGTAATATACCAGTCATGACACAATCTTGATTTCAATATTGGGCAGTACCCTGCACATTTGATTGGTCCTTCACTCATCTCATCTCATCTCTCCACCTGAGAAATCCATCCTGTCTCTAAGAATTGGTTTAGGAGTTCAGAACAGAAATATTGCAACTCCTATTTGAAATTCACTTTTTTTTTCATGTCAACATTTTGGCAAAAAGTACCTACATGGCAAAACTTTGCAATTTTATAATAAATGCCATGATATATATATATATATATATATATATATTTAATTTTTTTTTATTTGATACAGCTTTAATAATCTACTTTTCAAAAACAATACAGTTAGAAATATGCAACATATTTACAACATGTTTAAGTTAAGAGGATAAAAGGAAAAGGTAAAAAGGAAAAGGGATAAGCAGTGTGGGTTGACATTAAAAATAAACTGTACAAATGTAATGTCTCACATATGGGATTAATTCAAACACTTTGAAATAAATCAAAAAGAAAATTAGATATTGATTTCAGCAGGTAGGATCACATCAAGAAACTGAACTACTGCTCTGATTATAGAGAACCTCGTTCCAGCGAAAAGTGCTTTCCAGATCTGATTTGCGTCATATTCCCCATATAAGTTCAACACATGAGCAAAGAGTTTACTTCGTTGCTCGTGCAAATTAGTGCAGGAAACAATCAGATGCTGCAAGGTCTCCTTTTCTGTCAACAACTCACAATAACGGCAATAATTCAAATTATCTGGAATACACATATATATATTCCGCTTCAGCTAATCATGGGGATTTAATAAAATGACAGCCGTGTTTGCACCGTGCTGCACAGGTGCGTGGTGATTTTTGTCAGTTTATATAAAAATTATACTGGTTATCAACATGCTATTTACTCTCCAGATACCTAATTTTACCTTCCATCAGCCCACTAATTCTTAAATAAGGGACATTTTCAGGGCAACCAGAAACACATTTTAGCTTACTATTGCAATTCCATAAGACGCATGTGGATAACTTTTATTCCAACAAAACAGCCTTGAAAATATCTTTAAAACGGCATCTTCCACAAGTCTGTAACTATATCCATTCATCAATTGCTAAATAAAATCACATGTTCAATGTAAGTCTATAGCCACATCATTAACATATATAATATTTAGTTTCACATCACAGCTCTCATTTCTCTGCAAACATGTGACCAGAGCATGATGAAGAGAGGACATGACACGACTGGCTCTCGGTTGCTGCAAGGAACAAATTCAAATTCCTCTGCATCATCAATAAGGCTGTCTGGGGCTGGGTACCACGCTATATACAAATTGTTCTTACTAAATTATCTCCCTCTAGATCTTTACTGTCCTCTGGTACCAACTCTCTGTGTGTCAAGCATGTCACTAAACAGAGGGCTGGTGGCCGATCTCTTTCCTTAGCTGGCTCCCTCTTATAGAACATCCTCCCCTCTCATCTTCGTCTTGAGCTGGATCTCCACAAATTCCGGAAGCTCCTCAAGACTTTGCTTTTCACCTCCTCCTTCCCTTCCCCCTCCTCTGCTAATCTCACAGTTGCTGATATTGGTGATCAGGGCCCACATGTGTCCTTCTGGGCCCTGGCCTCCTACACCCAATCACCTTCAGCCTCTATCCACTCCCAGCACTTGCCTTGCACCCACTGGCCTATGCCAATGTAGGCCTGCACTTAGCTATTAATTGCAACTTACCTCTCCCTAGCACTACTGATATGATATGATATGATAAGGCATTTGTAACGCGCCTATACACAAGTGTTTCAAGGCGCGACGAGGCAGGGGGGGGGACAAGGGGAGACAGACAACGATCTTACTAGGCCAGGTGTCATTCAGATCGCGCAAGTGCAAGGGTAGAGGGGAAGGGAAAAGTGCATGGGGGAAAGGGAGAGGGGAAAGTGCAGTACAGGGTTATAAGCATACAGCATACAGGATAAATAACAAGGGCCAGCTGGTGGCAAGTGCGAGGTAAGTGCAGACAAGTGCTGGGAAGGGGGGCTCTATGGATACAGACACAGTCCCGTAGTGCAGGGGTTGCCATGGAGGCAGTGCAGGGGAGAGTGGCTGGGCCGAGAACGGTGAATGGCCCAGTTGCAGATTCAGTGCAGTTTCAGTAGTATTAGCAGGGGAGAGGGGGAGAGAAAGCGGAGGCAAAGAGGAAGGTTTTGAGATGCTTCCGGAACCGGAGGTGGTTCTCCTCACGTTTCAGGGAGGTAGGAAGGCTGTTCCAGAGGGAGGCCCCTGCAGTGGAAAGAGATCTGCCCCCAACTCGTTGTTTGGAGAAGCGGCTGACCCTGAGGGAGTTGGAGGCGGATGAGCGAAGAGCTCGAGAAGGAAGATATTTAGGAAGAGAGAGTTGAAGGTATTTTGGCCCAAGGCCCCAGACGGCCTTGTGGATAATGCAGAGGGTTTTGAACTTGATCCTCGCAGTCACTGGGAGCCAGTGTAGTGATTTCAGTCCTGGAGAGATACGGTCCCTGGGCTTGAGGCCAAGGACAAGTCTTGCAGTCCTGTTCTGGATGAGTTGCAAAGGGCGGAGAGTAGAGGCTGGCAGATTAAGATAGAGGCTGTTACAGTAGTCCAGCTTAGAGAGAACCAGGGCTCTAGAGACAGTGAGCTTCTGGGGGAAGGAGAGGAAAGGAAGGATACCTCTGAGGAGGTGTAGCTGGTAATGTGACTTCTTAGATACGTCGGATATGTGAGGAGAGAAGGAGAGTGTGGAGTCGAAGATGACCCCAAGGTTTTTTGCCTTGCAGGTAGGAGTAGGAAGAGGGCCCAGAGAGGCTGGCCAGAGAGCAGCAGGGAAGGAGGGAGTGGGAGTGCCGATGAGTAGAATCTCAGTCTTACTGGCATTAAGACAGAGGTCGTTGGCGGCACACCATTCCTGGATAGCAGAAAGACAGTCAGAGATGAGGGAAGGAGAAGAGGAGGCCGAGGGTAGCCTGAAAATGAGTTGGGTATCATCCGCATAGCACTGAAAGTAGGGGCAGAGAGCGGCGATGTGGTGGGCGAGAAGTGCCAGATACTGGTTGAACAGCCAGGGAGAGAGGTTAGATCCCTGGGGGACACCACAGGTAGAGAAGAAGATGTCAGAGAGGAAAGACCCCAGAGTACTGTGCACTTACATCTGCTGCTCACTTGCGAGCACAGTCACTCTTAGCACTTACCCCCCCCCCACTCTGTCTTCACTGAATGCTCATAAGGACTAGTAGGTCCATCTTTATCCTTCATTGTTTTATTTGTTTTTCAATCCCATGTCCCCTCCATGTTGCCCTTGTGGGTGCTTTGAAACACAATTAACGTGTTGTATAAGCACCTAACAAATGCACAATAAATAAATAAATAAATTAGAACATACTGACATCTGGCACTTGGTCCTCTTATCTAAAGTTGACCACAATTTTGATCTTAAAAACTTCTATTTGCTTGTATTTTTCACCACGCAGGGATGCTAGTCACTTTATTGTAAATAACTGCTATGCAGGAGCTTCAAAGGAATTCCCTTTCCATATCCAGAAGCCAACAGGCTTGCAGTGGGGAATGCCATTTGTGAATTCTGCCCAGAGACCCGCAGATTGTCCTTGGCTGAAATAAACTTACATGCTGCATTTCAAACATTAGCCTTTATTGTTTGAAATAGTGTGTATTTTACTGGTCATGGTTCACTTTGCTTTTGCATCAGTGGATTTCTTATTACGTTGCACACTGAATTTGTTTTAAATATGACAGCTGAAAGTACAGGACTGTTTATTTTAGTCATTCATAAAATATATTTGTAATTAGCTGCTGTTCATTTTTGTGCTGAAAAGTGGGTCTGAGTTTTCATAGTGCAATGTCTTTTGATGGGTTGCTGTTTCACTGAAAAATGCTGCTTTTCAGTTTGACCATTCCTTTTGTAATGAAAGATAGGCCTTTCAATTTCCAATGCTTGGCCAATCACATAGCTCGCCCTTGTGTTACTTGCAGAAACCACCACAGCCTGTCTGAATTGGCCCATTTCAGTTTGAAGGTGTTTGAAGGTTGACAGGTCTTTTTTCCAGTGGGCCTTTCAGTTATGTTTGTTTTGGACCTTTGATTAAACTCCACATTGCACGCCGTGCAGTTCACTCCCTAGGACCTGTCTTTATTCGAGCAAAGCTTACTTGTTATGTCCCCTCCCAACAGCTGTGATCAGCTTCCCTGAATCTTGCGGAAGTTCTGCGCTTTCACAAATCACGGACCAGAGGACGTTCCCTTTTGGTTCTGGCTCCGGTATTGTGGAATTATCTTCCTCAACATTTGTGAGGGATCTCCAACCATTTGCTCTCTCGAAAAACTCTTAAACTGTTGTTTTGATCCATGATATTTGAAGTGCCTCACCAGTTGCTGTTAGCACCCAGATGCACTGGGCCTTGATTCACGCATCAGAAATATTGTGACATACATACATATATACAAGGGTGTCAATTCAGCACATTTTATTAACCTTTTTTCCACTTATTGGCTGATTTGTTTGCTGCCATCACCCACTCTGTCCTCGCTTTTACCACTTATCTTTTAGCAGGACAGCTCCCCCTCTTCGTGTGAACCGCCATTTTGGTGGCCATAGGATGTTCTCTATGCGAAAGGGCATAGCAAGGGACCTCAATATCACTATTTACGTCCGTATTTAACTAATAATCTTGTTGCTTTCAAGTCAATGTTTTTGTATTTTTTTTTAATTGGAAAGTGTTTTGATTAAAAAATCTAGATGAAAAAGTGATGTGTCTTCAGCCACCCATGACAAAGACCACCTAGTAGCAAACATGCTCACAGTACGTGGGCATCTCTGAACTGCACGCAACAACAAAGCACCAAAGCAGTGGGAAAAGTGAGCGGGAGCGGTGTTCCCCTACTTTTATTTTTAACTGTTAACAGCTCCACTCCTTTTTGCAACCATTTTTACCATTCCGGAACTGTTCTTTAAGATGTTAAAGCACACTTCTCAATTTTACCACCAGATTTCAGTTACAGCTAAACTGAAATCAGTTTCAACTCACTTGGCTGTCAATTAGTATAACTGCAACCCTTCAAAAATGTGTTGCATGTTTCTCCCTTCCTTCCTACTCTGTCCCCTGACGGAGTCACAGTTCCACTACTTTTTAGGTAAACTTCTATCACTGCACTAAAGCTATCTCGTATGTTCTTTCCTCTCTGCCCAATAACTTAACCCACCCCCACTCTTTCAGATCCAACAGAGCACCTGGAGACCACGCAAACAGCAGCAGTGTGCAGTATAAATCCCAGTAACATAAAACAGCATAGCTTAGTGCTGTTTCCCCTGAGCCCATTTCATCCTCCCTAACCTCCTAAAGCATAACTGGGGCGTGGCGCACACTCCCAGTGGTGCGTTTCGCTTAAGCACAGAAAGGGAAGCATCAGCCATGTGAGACTGGATTCTTGGGGATTCTCAGAGTCTGTGTTATATTTCATAGGGAGCTCGCCGCGTACACGCTATCAACTGTTCCATGGATGTCATTTAGGGATTCTCCCTTGTTACCGCTAAAAAAATGCAAACAAATAAAAATTATTTTTTTTTATTTTTAAATGGAGGTTCATGGGCTGTGGCCAGCAGCAGTGGCTCTATGTTTCTGGAGTGGCTGGTTTTTTCATAGCTGTAGTCGGTAAGATAGCTCAGTGGGTTTAGCGCTGGCTGCTTCAATGTGTGTGTGATCTGTAGGTTGCAGGTTCGACTCCCAGCAAAGTCAACTCAGCCTTTCATCCTGCTGACTTTGATAAATAAGTACCAACACAGGTTGGGTGATATTGTATGTATATTTGTTCTATATGAAGCGCTTAAGTGTAGGTGCTGTATAATAACACATCATTATCGTTTGGCCTTGGACGTCTGCTTGCATTCACAGTGATTTGGTAATATGGGTCTATATGCACTGATATTAACAATACATATGGTGATCCATTCTTGTATAAAACGTATATCACTTTGTAGTGATATCGTAACCATATTTTTCGTAGTGTACTTAGATATAATGCTATGTGATGTCATTTCCTGTTTTTTTGAGGGGTGAAAGGTCGTGTTCCATCGCTTCCCATGATGTCACTTCGGGGTGAGGTCAAATGACATCACTTCCTGTGGTGTCATCAGAGGTCAAGGGCCGGGTGATGTCACTTCCGCTGAAATGACGTGAAATGACGTCCCTGAACTGTTCCCAAGGCCGTGGCCAATCCAACCTTTCTCTCTCAGGGGTGCACATTGCCTGTGTGTTATAGGTAAGTCCTTTTTCTGAAATCTCGGCAGCCGGTCCCAGTGTAGCTCCAGGCCAAGAAAACTCTGAGGTCACCTTGTGGGCAGCAGCTTGCAATGTTTTGATGTAAACCGCTCCTCCGCTTAATTACCAGAGCTGGAAGGGGGTCATGGTACAGTTCAGTTTACCTCCTCATGCAGTGTTCCAGGGCTGCGTTGAAAGGCAGGATTGTCATGAAGTTTGATGTATTGACAGGAAGAAGGCGTGCTGTGCTTTGCGTGCGCCTCAGCAGGGTTATCGCAGTGCACTCCAGAAAGGGCTGACAGAGTGACAGAACCTGCATTTATTTAAATATCCCCCAGAAGGCAATGCACGTGCTTTATTCTGTCTGATTTGCTCTCGGTTTTTCACCAACGTAAGATTTATTGGCATCTTTGATTTCCGTAAGCATCTTGCATGTGTTTCCCTCCTGGAACCTAGCATCTGATGTTTGACGAGGGCAGGAAGTTAAAACAAAAACTTTAAAAAAATGTATTTGACTTAAATTATTGTTCTGGTTCATTGATTAAAAAGAGCTATTTTACAGTGCAATAGAGACCCTATGCTGTCATGTGTCAGTCATAAATAGTTAATTCCATGGATTTATGGTCCTTGTAGTTTTACTTCTCATTACAAATGCTGGACTACAAATCAACTGACTGCTAAGGATGGAACAAAGCTGGATGAGCAGGTAGGCTTCCCAACTTGGGATCTCTGCAATAACTCGTCCGGAAATGGAATAAAAACATATTGTGCACGGCTCGTCTTCCAGGACTACTGCAGATGCAACATCTGAGAAAGAGCAAAAAAGGGGATCGTACAAGCTATTACCTAATGACATCAAGCACAGAAAACACTCAGCGCCCCCACAGCCTGCAGCAACAACAGCATTCATTTGCAACAGCTGTGAGGCAAACATTCTGAACACTTCACAAACACAATGACAACGTTCAATCAAGCACACAACACTAAATAACCAAACCAACAAAGCCCTACTACACAACCCCGCGCCCACAGGTGCCCCCACCTCAAACTCTGCCCACCCACCCCCGAGTCACTTCGTGCCCATCACTCTGTCATGATCAAGTCTTGCTGTTGGGCTGAATCCCCTCCGGGTGCCCCAATGCAGCCCTTCAGTTTTCAGGGAACTACAATTGATGCCAACCAGTCCTTTCATTATTCAGTGCATCCGGCCCTACAGATAAGGGGTGTATAAGCCACTTTAACTCCCTGAAAATAGGCAAATACTCCCAAAAAATAAAAATACGGCGTACAAATACTCCCATGGATCTGTTTGGACCACTAGTGCACATCGTAGCACAGGAAGAAACTACTTTAATTACTGACCTAAGGGAAGAAGTAAACATGTATCTTTTAATGTGCATGAATAACTGGGTGCAAAGGAATAATTATTGCAAAAACATTTCCGTTTTCCAGTTAAAACATTTGTACTCACTTATAAAATGCTCCAATTTTTTTTTAAATTAGTTTGATTGGTTTGCATACAAACCTTTAAAATAAGACCATTCATTAGTCCTCATTACATCTCTTTACATCTCTTAAAGTCCACCACGTTAGTCCAGTAAACGCTTTTCAATTATCGCCAAAAAGTTTGTCGGCGGCGGTATCAATTTCAGGTCGATTCCGTTGAAAATGCTCCAATTGGAAAATGGACTTAGATTTTTATTCCCTAGAAAATCATTTTACTCCCAACTTTAAAAAACAGGGAGTAAAATACTCCCACTTCAAAAATCCTATCTGGAGCACTGAGTGCATCCTTACTCCAGAAAGCTTCCCTAAGTCCTATAAGCCTTAAGATGTCCACCCAGTGTCCAGCATCCCTTTTTCCACAGGACCGCTAGAGAAGGTTGTCTAAGCAGAATGACTGCAGAACACTCAATTGAATTCCTCGCTAGATCTCTTTTTTATAGGCTTCCAACACATGAGAGGCTCAGAGACTGCCATAATCTCCCTCCTTGAAGACCTAATACAACTAGACGAGAAAGCCAAGGCCGGATCAGTGATCCACCACCACTTATTGGCATTCCCTTGACACAGTGGCCAGCACAATCCTGATCTGTAGTCTGGAAGAAGCAGGCATCACTGGGACCATGATCAATTGGTTGCCCTCGTTCCTCTTCGGGAGAGTCCGATTGGAAACAATGCCACCTTTACTATGCAACCCTTGATCAGTACATTGTAGGGTACCACAAGGCTTAACTCTATCACCCCATCTCTTCAACAGGTCCATGTCTCTAGTGATCAAACTAAACCAGGCCTATGGCCTCAAGCTGTACAACTTTGCTGATGACACCCACACCATCTTTTGACATGACAAAACAGATGGCTCCCCCTCTCAGGCTTCCTAGGTGGCTTGCAGGAAGTCACTCTTAGGATGACCAACAACTGGCTAAAACTCAATCCTGACAAGTCTGAGATCATGCTCTGTGGTGATCTCTCATCTTCCCTTTGCCTTCCCCTCTACCCAGGACCAATGCCCCAAACCAGCCCAACATATAAAAAGTCCAGAGCATCTTTCTGGACTTAGATCTAAGTTTTAAAATTCTGGACAAAGAGGCAGCAAAATGTCCTTTGTTGCACCTAACTCATTTCTGGCACCCACTTCAACATCTAGCACACCCACAAAAATCTCCGGTCATTGACAGTACCGTCCTTTCTTTACTAGATTATGCCAAGGGCTTGTACCTTGACCTACTTCTCTACTTCACAACAAGACTGCAAAAGGTATAAAGCACCAGGGCAGACTATATCTTCACCTTGGCGCAAGAGACTACATTTTATGTAGACAAGTGTAAATAATTTGCCCTGGCAATCAAGTGTATCAAGCAAGCCTTAACTAACCGGAGCGTTCGGGCAGGTTATCCACGAGAGCCTTTTTTAAATAATGGGTTAAAATGGTACATTTTTAAAATACGTATTTTCTAAAGAATAATCTATAGAATTTACAAACTGTTCTGTAGGGTTACAGATGATCAAATTCATTAAATGGTAGGCCACCGACAGAGAACAGAAGCCTATTACAAGAAACATAATTCCATTACGCCCATCACCACAATATATGTCAGAATTGCCCTGTAAAACACATTTTCATAATGTATGCCATCGTTTCCACTGAAACATGCTTTCATGGTGCTTGTGTACCCCAGTAAGTCTAGCTCGCCCCTGGGCACAAGCACACACACAGAACACATGTGCACACATAGAGGCATGTATACATGCACACATTTGTGCACGCACACATGAAGATACATACATGGGCACATGCACACATGCAGACACCCACATCTTTTACACACACACACGCAAAAACACCACTTGCTGCAGATTTCTTTGGACCACCCTCACTGTCAGCAAACGGGAAGCATGCAGGTAAAGTGAATGCCCAGGGACCTGAAAACCTAGCCAGGCTTCTTTCGGTGGAGTGAAGCTGTCAAGAGGCAGCACAGGCATGTCCCCTCCCCATGCCAGCACCCATCCATCATGCTCAATGGGCCATGTTTGTGTCGGCCAAGTGTGGCAGCCGGGGGGTTTAGCAGGTAGAGAGAACGCCTCTCTCTGTTTGCTTTTGTGTTGCGATCTGGCCCCTACATGATATGGCTATATTGGCAGGGCACTGCACATATGTGCCACCCTCGTCATATAAAACTAAAGATCCGTAAGGGCAACCAATCTCAGTAGAAATGGACACAGTGTAGCTTTTGCAAAGTCAGGGTAGATATTCAAAAAGTTAGGCTTGTCCAGGCCTACAGGGCAATAGGGAAATGCCAGAACCCAAAACGCAAAATGCTAGAGTGGGTCAGTTTCTTGGATCAAAGTAGGCCACTTTTATGGCCAATGTGGCCGAGTTTGGTGCGTTACTCCAAAATGAAGCTAGTAGTTTTGACCATTGTTACTGAATATTCTTTAAAATATTCTACTCAAACAGTCTGTCACCATAGGCATGAATTGCCATTTGCAACGGTGGGCCACTTTTGAATTGGTGCCCGAGACAATTCTATGGCCCAGTCCCACCCTGGGTTTCTGCTATACATGCAGACCGCGGAGTAGCCAGACCCGGTGCACCTGGCGATGCACATCGGAACTCATACATGTGATTTCAACAGAGACCATACATTTCTTCCCTGTTAAACTAGATCCCTCTTGCAACACACTATGGGACAAGCATCGTTCCTGGGAACAGGTTTCCAGAATCTGTCCCTACTGCCTACTTCCCCTCCTGCGGCACGCGACCCTACGGACAGTTGCAACCAAGTCACTGGTGCTTAGAATACGCCCAGATTTGCATCTCAGATCAATGCATCCAATGTACAAGTTGCTGGAACCCTTTTTGCTCCCTTCCAAATTATGCAGACTATGATCACAGAAACACCGGATCCCAGCCATCCCCTATGCTGCTATTTGCGGATTCCATTTGGAGTAGGTATGCCTTGTGCTCAACACAATGGGATTCCAGGTCCCTTTGTGCGGCATCTTTTGATTGTGGTTTTCGCTGAGCGCTGGCGAAGCTTCTGAAAAGGATAAGTGGGAGGAGGGCAAGAACGGGGGTGAAGATCTGACAGGTGTGATGGGAGGGAGGACATATCAGGAGGCAGGGAGCAAAGAGAAGAGCTAACACAAGGATTCCAAGCCGGCAGGATACGTGGTTGAGGGAATACAATATGCTTTACCTTAACTCAAGTCACAGCTTCACAGTTATTTATATAAAACATTTGGAGAGCACACTACCAAGGTGGTCTTTGGATGCTGTCTGCACGCGCCAGGCATGAGGTGGTCACTACAAGACGGTGGATGGAGTTACTAGAGGTTGAAGGTAGAAGTGCCAGCACATGTCAGGCTTGATGTCATCTCTACAAGTGGGGTGGGGTTACTAGAGATTGGAGGTGGAAATGCCAGCACGTGTCAGGCTTGTGGTCATCAATGCAAGACGCGGGATGGAGTTACTGGAGGTTGAACGTGTTAGTGCCAGCATGTGTCAGGCTCGTGGTCATCAATGCAAGTTGGTGGGTGGAGTTACTAGAGCTTGGAGGTGGAAGTGCCAGCACGTGTCAGGCTTGTGGTCATCACTGCAAGATGGTGGATGGAGTTACTGGAGGTTGAAGGTGTGAGTGCCAGCATGTGTCAGGCTTGTGGTCATCAATGCAAGATGGTGGGTGGAGTTACTAGAGCTTGGAGGTGGAAGTGCCAGCACGTGTCAGGCTTGTGGTCATCAATGCAAGATGGTGGATAGAGTTACTAGAGGTTGAAGGTAGAAGTGCCAGCACATGTCAGGCTTGAGGTCATCTCTACAAGTGGGGTGGGATTACTAGAGATTGGAGGTGGAAATGCCAGTACGTGTCAGGCTTGTGGTCATCAATGCAAGACGCGGGATGGAGTTACTGGAGGTTGAACGTGTTAGTGCCAGCATGTGTCAGGCTCGTGGTCATCAATGCAAGATGGTGGGTGGAGTTACTAGAGCTTGGAGGTGGAAGTGCCAGCACGTGTCAGGCTTGTGGTCATCAAGGCAAGATGGTGGATGGAGTTACTGGAGGTTGAAGGTGTGAGTGCCAGAACGTGTCAAGCTTGTGGTCATCAATGCAAGATGGGGGATGGAGATACTAGAGGTTGATGGTGTGAGTGCCAGAACGTGTCAGGCTTGTGGACATCAATGCAAGATGGGGGATGAAGTTACTAGAGGTTCAAGGTGTTAGTGCCAGCACGTGTCAGGTTTGTGGCCATCAATGCAAGATGGTGGATGGAGATACTAGAGGTTGATGGTGTGAGCGCCAGCATGTGTCAGGCTTTTGGTCATCAATGCAAGATGGGGAATGGAGATACTAGAGGTTGATGGTGTGAGCGCCAGAACGTGTCAGGCTTGTGGGCATCAATGCAAGATGGGGGATGAAGTTACTAGAGGTTCAAGGTGTTAGTGCCAGCACGTGTCAGGCTTGTGGCCATCAATGCAAGATGGGGGATGAAGTTACTAGAGGTTCAAGGTGTTAGTGCCAGCACGTGTCAGGCTTGTGGCCATCAATGCAAGATGGGGGATGAAGTTACTAGAGGTTCAAGGTGTTAGTGCCAGCACGTGTCAGGCTTGTGGTCATCAATGCAAGATGGGGGATGAAGTTACTAGAGGTTCAAGGTGTTAGTGCCAGCACGTGTCAGGCTTGTGGTCATCAATGCAAGATGGGGGATGAAGTTACTAGAGGTTCAAGGTGTTAGTGCCAGCACGTGTCAGGCTTGTGGCCATCAATGCAAGATGGTGGATGGAGTTACTAAAGGTTGAACATGTTAGTGCCAGCACGTGTCAGGCTTGTGGCTATCAATGCAAGATAGGGGATGGAGTTACTGGAGGTTGAACGTGTTAGTGCCAGCATGTGTCCGGCTTGTGGTCATCAATGCAAGATGGTGGGTGGAGTTACTAGAGCTTGAAGGTGGAAGTGCCAGCAGGTGTTAGGCTTGTGGTCATCAAAACAAGAGAGGGGATGGAGTTACTAGAGGTTGAAGGTGGAAGTGCCAGCACATGTCAAGCTTGAGGTCAGTTCTACAAGTGGGAGTGAGGTTACTAGAGATTGGAGGTGGAAGTGCCAGCTTGTGTCAGGCTTGTGGTCATCAATGCAAGACACGGGATGGAGTTACTAGAGGTTGATGTTGGAAGGGCCTTCAAGTGTCAGGCTTGTGGTCATCAATAAAAGAGGGGATGGAGTTACTGGAGGTTGGTCGTGGAAGTGCCTGCAGGTGTCAGGCTTGTGGTCATCAATGCCAGGCGGCGGATGGAGTTACTGGAGGTTGGTGGTGGAAGTGCCTGCAGGTGTTAGGCTTGTGGCCATCAATGCAACCTGCGGTATGGAGTTACTAGAGGTTGACAGCATGTGCCAGGCATGGGGTCATCAATATTCCTGTTGGCTTCAAGGAGCGAGTTCAGGAGCCAGGCGGTTAGGCAGCGCCTAGCGCACTTGCCATTATGATGGGTTGAAGAAGTAACTTGGAGTAAGCGTGGAGGAGTTGGCTATGAGCATACTGGTTAATTTCTTGGTGAAAAAGGGTGGGAGGGTCCTATTGATGTAAGAAACTGTGTAGGTAGGTGGCAGAGGGAATTGAACCAAATTCCCTCGGAAACCCGGGGAGCCATCAGAGTGAGGCGATAGCAGTGAGGCAATAGCAGGGGAGTCTTAGCAGACAACAGGCTGAAGACACAACTGAGTTCACAAAGTCATGATGGCAAATATTAAGCATGCTCTGGAATCTAAATATATAGCCTGGAATGCCCTAGCTGGTCACACTGCTGTTATTAGGACTGTCTCGCGCGCTCCCCATCCCACAGACGGCTATCAGGCTGGCACCGATTAAATCCCCCAACAGGTCATTAGTCTGCCGATGCCCAGCGCCCTTCACGTGCACACACACAGTTTATCAGCCCACTGATAACAGGGCTGTCATGGCCGCCAGCTGGAGGTGATGGGCTGGGCCACCCCTCCATTAAGATGCTCAGATGGCATGTAACACAGAACAGAACAGTTTGGAATTCGTAATATACCTTTTGTCTGCATGCCATGGAATACATCCACGCACACACAACGCACACATTCATGTAGGTCTATATTACTGTATGTGTGGGATTTATAAAGTGTGAACGTAGCTGGGAAGCAATGGAGCTCTGTACAAAGGGGATGTGCCCTTTACAAGTAAGGGTGCGGGGGTAGCTGAGCAGCCGGTAGAGGGAAGCTGAGCAGCCAGGAGAGGGAGGCTGAGCAGCTGGGAGAGGGAGGCTGAGCAGCTGGGAGAGGGAGGCTGAGCAGCTGGGCGAGAGAGGCTGAGCAGCGGGGAGAGAGAAGCTGAGCAGCCGGGCGAGGGAGGCTGAGCAGCGGGGGGAGAGAAGCTGAGCAGCCGGGCGAGGGAGGCTGAGCAGCGGGGGGAGAGAAGCTGAGCAGCCGGGCGAGGGAGGCTGAGCAGCGGGGGGAGAGAAGCTGAGCAGCCGGGCGAGGGAGGCTGAGCAGCCGGGAAAGGGAGGCTGAGCAGCCGGGAGATAGAGGCTGAGCAGAGGGAGGGTGGCTTTCCAGGGGAAAGAATTGGGCTTGAATGGAGCGATTGGCTATTAATATGTAAGTCTGGTTCCTTGGCAGCTGTAACTGTGTCCAAATGAGCAACACCACCCTTCTTAGCTGCAGATGTGGCTGGTTCTTGGAACGACATCACAGAGCACAGAGCAAAAGTGCAACTCTTTTTATTGCGCATTCCCCACGCTGTGCCTCCAATGCGTGTTTCACACCTCAGTTGGATGACGTCTTTTATTCTGGGCACACTTATGTTCAGATCATCTGTTCCAGGAGCACTTGAGCCGGGGGGAGGTGCAGGAGGTACAGGCATGCAGTACTGTGTGTGTAGGATTTATTCTTTTCAGTTTGGGCTATTAGGTTTAATGCCACCTATAAGCCGAAACTGTTGCATTAGAGTACAGATATGGAGAAATGGCACATGAGGAGGGACGCAAAGCTTGTAGATGTTGTTTGGTTCTTTGTCCACCTATTTACTGCACGTGGTCATGCTAATCCCTATGGCCATTTCCACCCAGTTCCTGCACCGTCCTACCCAAAACAGCTCCTCCTGGGAGCTCACTTTAATCAAGCCTTACGATCAAACTTTGCACTGAAAGTGCCTGCCAGTGTTTTTCAAAGCATTCTTCTGAGAGTTTATGACTTAATTGGAGTTGTAAACACGCCACTGGTGTAATACAAATGTCTAAACCAGGTCTGGCTCCAGCCACTCTATTTGTAAGCACTGTGCATGTCCTTCACTGAAGTCCTGTTAAAAACAAACATTGGCAAAGCCAACAGTTTTGCCTTGTGTGTGTAATTAAGTATAAGGCATTTGCCAGGCACTGCTATTAGATGCCCATGTACTCACGCCATTTTTGCACCAGCTACCATCGCTAGCCAATTAATGCCACTATGACAGTGCCTGCAGGTGCCTCTAGCATGCCTACACAAAAGCCTAAACTGTTGCCATTGTCAATGCTTGTTTGTAAAAATATATTGGGAGGCCACGCTCAACATAGGAAGTCCCCCTCCCAATTAAGAGAGCCCACAACACACCATTGAATTTTGGATTCCGCAAGCCCTATCTATGACTCAAATAGAGCCACAGAGATTCCTCCCCCTGTGCCAACAATGAGCCAAGAAGCAGGGCGGGGTATAGAGAGAATATATATTTATTCAAATTATATGTTCAATTAATAATCGCCTTTAATGTTTACACACGCCACCTTCTCTGTGGCACAAAACACAGCTTCAAGGTAAGACACTTTTCCTTTTTGTAATAAAGAGGTGAATATCACTTGATAAGATTTAGATTTACAGAAAGCACGGTTTGGTTTTAAAGCACGTTACTCATGCAGTCCTTTATGCGTGTCACTTCCATGAATGCTTGAAGATGCTTGCAGTTTTGAAAACACACAGACTTTGAAGATACTTTTCTGATTGATGGAACCTTTCTTACTGCATCCCAAAGGCAATACAAAAATCGTTCTGCTATCAGGGTCACTAACTCACTCTCAGCAAAGAGTGTATATTTTTCATTGGAGAATTGTACTGGCATTCACTTTGCAAAGCGCTTCTCCCCCCAGCACCCACCACCCATGCATCAATTACATGCAGCTCCCCTTTATTTAAAGGCAAACGTCTAGGGAGTGTCGACAATTAGATATTGCCTTTTGGGACAAGGGAACCCTTTTGTTCAAAGGCAAGCTTCAAGGTGTGGTGACAATTATGAGTTTCGTTTTGGGACTGGAACAGCCCTCTGTTTCAAGGCAAGGTTTAGGGAGGAGTGATAGTTGAGAATTCCATTTTGGGAATGGAACACCCTTTTGTTTCAAGGCACGTTTTAAGGTGTGGTGACAGTTATGAATTTTGTTTTGGGGCAAGGTCACCCCTATTCATTATAGAAGTCTGTGGTGGACAAGAAAACTAAAGGAACCCCAATTAAGTTATGTGACTGTAACTTAACTTCCGCTAGAAAAGAAGGCTGAGGTTTCGAATTCCTCCACGCTCCCCCCTGCATCAATCTATTTTGGAGTGTATTAACTTAATTTTCAGTCAAATATGCTAAGGCTATGCACAATTTGCCCCCTCCCACTATTATGGAAAAAGATTAAGGCAGGCAGGTGCCCCACACATTTATGCCATTTGGATTAATCTACTTACATTGGAATCCCCTTTTTTGGGGCACCCAGGAAAGATGGCAGGGCTCCTCATTGGAACTGTACAGGGTCTGGTCACTTAGGTCAGGATCGTCACTAGCTTTCATCCCTCATATGGCTCTCCTTAATAACAGGTCCCAGTCAGCTTTTGACTTTCCCAGTTTCTCTATGCCAAGCAAGGTTACAGTTCCATACATTTTAAGGCCGTTCCACCCAAGTAAGGTCAGGCAGCTGTTTCAGGATTCACCCAGGTAGATTATGGTCCAGTCTCCTTTAAGATGTTAGCAGCTCTCCCTCCAAGATGTTTTTAAGCAGGTTTTTCTGTGTCTCCCTCCCTCTGTAGAACAAGCACTTTTTAATGTATAAGTCCCTCCCATGAAATATTAAGATCAGGAGTTGTCAATTTATTAGCCTTGAATTTTCATTGGACCTCTGCAGTTCTCTCCCACTCCCTCTCTGCCGATAGGCCCTTGGAGTTCTATGATTGAGGTGAAGTGAAGAGGTTCACACCTTCTATCGTTGACTTTTTTTTAGCTCTCATCTTTTTCACTACATGGCAACAATTAATGTACCAATAAATGTCATAATACGTAGATATTAATGTTCCGCCTACTCATAACGGATAGGTGAAGCTGACTTTCATTTCGGCAAGCTATTGCACTTGCAAGCTATGTTTTTTCATCCCTTTGTGCAAAAATGAACATAGTTGGGAATGTGAAACATCTAAATCAGATATCTCATTTAATAAGCCATTAGCTTCCCAAATTTCAGATTTATAACATTTTCAGGGCAGCTAGAAACATCTTTTACATTGTAACAAAAATTCCCCAAATATCATTTGAATGAAAGTCATGTTTATACTGCCCCCTGGACTGGAAATTAGCCTCAAAATGGTATCTGTCACAACCATGTAAGCATCACGGTTCAAGTGTTACTGAATGAAATTGCACTTGCAATGTAAGTCAATGAACATATATTTATACATATAAATTACAGTTTCGTTTTTTGAGTCCGGGTCACATGAAAAAACATGCTCCAGGCCTGTGTTCCAGTCTCTGGGCTCAATGTTGGTTTTGTCTGCAATAACATGCTCAATCACTCTAGTGGAGTCAAGAGCTGAGGTAATGCATACGGCAGAGATTCCATCTCTTTGACCATGTGGTCACATTCCTGTCATGCAAGAGCTGAATACCTCGGCTAGGCATCAAAGCAATGGGCTTACAGAGGGACAGCAGACCCAAGCAGATCTGGCAATGGGGGAATGTACTTGAGAAATCTGCCTAGCAACTAGGGGCATGTCTGTCATCGCCTCATACGCGATTTACATGTGGCATCTGAAAACAAAATAGCTTTTTCGATTATTACATTTGTTTTCCTTTTGCAGCCTGTTGTTATTTCAATAAATTGCATTTTGCTATCATTTTCCAATGCACTTCTGAATCAGTGTATTTCTCTTGCTGTGTACCTCCAGTATTTTTCCTATGGCAGTTGGAACTGACAGGCAGCCCTTTTTTTGTCATCCCCAATGTGCATTTTTCCCTTTTTCCAGCGTTCCTTGTGTCACTTTCAGTAAGACACACATTTTGCATTCACTAGGCCCCTTCACTGTGTTAAGTTTTGGACTGGCATGTATATTGCAGTGTGTCTTTTCCCATTAGACCAATGTAGTTCGTATTAAAGGCCTAACCTTGCCTTTCAGTTATATCTTCTGGGGCTGTCATTAAACCCCACATGTTTTTGTTATGTGGGTTATTTCTTGCCTCATGGGCAATCTGTAGCATTAGAGAAGCAAAGGGCTGAATATGCGCATCGGGTGTGTAGGCGGGGAGCTTGGTTGAGTAATCATATGAAAGTACATTTCTTTTTGGGTCTTAAAGTAGAACCTTTGGCCGGTGCAAACAAAGCTTGTGCATGAAGGGGATTAGTCCGTCCTAGCAGTTGGAACGGTGGTCCAATGTTGTAAGTGAACCGGCGACTGGTTCTTTGAAAGCTTTCCTCAAAGCAGGAAGGTTGGGAACAAGGTGCTTTGTCCATTCTTTTTCCAATACATCTTATGGCTGCATTTAAAATAAAAAAATGAGTCTCACAGCCATCTTGCCCATGGACAGCCATGCAAGAAAAATAGAAACAGGTTGGCACACGCATGGGCACAGTTAGCAGAAGGGATGGCAGGCAGGCACAGTGATATGGTATGGTGCGAGTAGAATGCCAAATTAAGGATACTGCTATCTGATCAGGGCTACACTTTGGGACCTTCCACACTGACAGCTTTCCCTCCTTGTTTAATTCACCCTTTTTTGGTTTGCAGATTTGATAACTAAGGGTAGGCCTGAGATTCCAAGCGTGTCTGTGTAGGACTTAATCATCAGAGAGAAGTCAAGTAAAATAACAGATGTTATTCGACAGGAAGTTGTGGAATTTACTGGGCCTTCCTCAGATTGGACAATTTTGGATTAGGTCTTCTGCAAGCTCTGCCTCCACGATGCTATTCAACGGGGATCTGTTCAGAATGGAAATTAAGTTGGAAAGATTGACTGCTTTCACAGTGACCAAGCTCATTGCTTCAAGAGCTCTGATGTTGAAGGCTGCTACTTTTGTCCTACATAAAACACACATGTGAGAACACCTCATTGGAATTACTGTGCTTGGTGATTTAGCTCTTCAAGGAATCATTTGAAATGTCCTGTATAGCTTGGTTGCTGCAAAAGATTTGCTCGCCCCCAGAGAGACTGTGCTTGGAAACCTCTTAAAGGTGCCTGGTCTCAGAAAAACTTGCCGAGCAAAGAGCAACACTGAATTCCAATGCCAGCCCTGATGTGCAGATATATGTTGATGCAATGGCATGGGTTTATAAAATGTACGTATAGGCTACACTACGGAACACACCTACATGACCTTACGATTCAATCGCACACATCAGTTCACTGAATTCATTTTGCCTTGACACTGTTTATTAATTGAGGTTTTATACCACACCACAATGCGAAGTAAGCCACCCCAGAGTGCCGTGAGGTGGATAGAATCCAGGAAGAGCTTTATGGAGGACTGACAGTAGGAGGTGTGGAGAAAGCAAGAAGGGCAGCACAGTTCTCAATTCGGTATACTGTTGTGTTCCAGAGGACTGTACCTTTGCTTGATTTCCCTGCTCCTTCCTTTCTCTCTTAGCTTCAAATTCATTGCATGTGTCAACCCAAACGCTGGTGAGTCTGCGGTTTGTAAGTCCCCCTCCTCAATTCTTAGAAGAGGTAGTGTTTTCCCTGCTTTGGAAGTGATTTCTTGGACAGAGTATTCCCGTCTTTGACAATTGATGGTTTCTACCCGTGAATAATGTTTAAGGATAGGTATTTGACACCAACTGACCCGAAAGCCAGACGAATGATGCATGATACCCCCTAAGTGGCACACTCTATATCATCAACGCCAGTGGGTTATCTTTCATTGAGAGGTAATAGATTGTTGCCTTGTTGGTAGGTCTCCAAATCCAGGTGTATGAGACGCAGGGTTCTTAATAAATTACTGTTGTTGGGGATATCCAGTAGTGGCAGGATTATTTCAAGATATGCAGTTAAAGGAGGGTTTTTTGATTTTCATGGTATTTACTAGGCGATAAAAGAAAGAATGGAGTCAAAGATGACTCCAAGGCTGGGCAGAAGTGAAAGGGCAATAAAAAGTAGCTTGAATTGTCGAAAACAGCATCCGGCTCGAAAACTGACGGGAGCTGGGAGCTATTTAGCTCCTGCTTCTAGCCTAGAAGAGCCTGGCTAGCTTGACACCAACATCTAGCAGGAGCTATTCTTGTCTCCCCAGGCCAACTGATGCAGAACAAACACACCTATGTGCATTAACTCTGTGAGTTTGGGACAATCTATATATAAACATTACAACACATCTCTATGACATTTTAAGAGTAAGGGGTGACAAATAATCGACAACATTGTTTTCAAATTATGTGAAAGTCAGATTGGAGGAACCTTCTGTACTAGCTCCTCATTTCTAAGCGGCAGCTCTTGGTCACTGGTTAATGCTGGGTACCCAGGAGCAGCTTTAAGCTCCTGCTCATCCAATCTTAATTTCGAGCAATGCAGCAAATTACTAACTAGTGTGAAAGCCCGTGTACATGGGCCAAAGTGCGTGAGGCGAGAGATTCTCAGAGTGTCAGTACGTTATGTGGTATATTAGGTTGAATTTCTAAGGCAACAACTCCCACTAGCAGTGACAACAGGCGAACCAGGCAGTCTTTACTGCGCATGACTGCATCGGACAAACATACATCTGGCCTTTTACTATTCTGTATGATGTTTGGGTGGCCACTTCATCCTGTGCATGGTTAGTCTACCCGGCAAAGGACCTTTCAGCCAAAGACCAGTGTCCACCCACCTCTAAATGGCAGACTGATCTGGGCCTCCAAGAGCAATTCATTTGTATCCCAGAGGAATGGGTGACCCCGCTCCTGAGGTTAAAACACAACAGGATTAGATAAGGAATCTACTCGTCTTCTTCACTTAGAGCACCTGGAGGCCGCAACTGGGATGCTAGCAGTGTGCGGTATAAGTCAACATAACATAACATAACATAACATTTTGAACACAGCCAAAGCTCCTTTAATGAGAGGACCCAAATGGGTCCTCACCCCGATAGGAAATTAAGGGGCATGTGTTTGACCGTGTTGAGGTGTTATTTACTATTTTCTTCTCTTTGCAACATGGATTCTAGGGGTGTACGTTAGCTAGTATTTCACCATATGTATACATACACCCAAACTACAGAGACTGCACATGCACACACACCCGCCAACACACACATCTTTGTAGCAGGTGCTCAACCCACTGAGCTATCTTACAGAAACACATTTATCTTCCAAATTTAAACTTGTTCCAAAGAAAAGAGTAGCTCGAGGTCCCTACAATTCTTCCAATAAATCTATCACAAATTCAGCATGCAAGCTTTTGTAATGTGGAAAGAGAAGATGGGCTCTAATAGATTTTTTGGAGTACGTGTCTGCTGGCGAGTGGAAAGAAACTGCAGAGACACACAGTGTCTCCCTTGCATTTCACTATCTCTTCAGGCAGAACTAATTGTTCCATGCCAAGGGTACAGATCGAAACAGAGCATTCATCTTCCGCAGGCATCACATGGCCACACAGAAGGACATAGTGTCTGACTATATTCCATTACAAAGGCCCTTCTTGTGCTGCCTGTCCACTTGGGCACCGACTCCAGAAAGCATGCCCAGAGATGCCAGATTCGTGTAATCATGACCCTTTAGAGACATAATGAGCTCAGGCGCCTGGAAGAGGAGGATTAGGGGACGCGGCAGACCACGGACCAAACTTTATTCTTTAAAGGGGAGCTGTTCGCCATCGACCCCCAACAGTGATCTAGCCTTGAGATGGAAATGGCATAAACGAAGCACAGTTCAGAAGAGTCTCTATACAAATTTGCGTTTCTGGTACCTTTTGTGGAGCAAAAAGACCAGAAATTAGCCTATTTTGTGCCAATTCCACAAAAGCCCTTAAGTGACCTGTGATCGAGTCGCACCGCCTCGCTTCTCCTTCATCCACTTGGCACTCCTAGCACAGTGCCAAATAATGTCAACGTATGCCTACTGCTGGCACCCTTGACACAATCGTCACATATTCTGCGTGATAGCCTTTCTACTCATTCTGGGCAACCTTTGGCTCGCCAGATGTTTTGGACTACAACTCCCATCAAGCCTAGCCGGCATAGCCAATGGTGACTGATCATGGGAGTCGTTGGGGGCAAAACATCTAGACAACTGTTGCATTACCTCTGTACCTTCCTCAATGATGTAATCACCTCCTGCACTTCCTTTCTGTAACCCGAAGCACTGCAACCAGTCTCTTAAGTATAACCGCCTAGATACCTCAGGGTTTTGTGCGCTGTACAAATAATAAATTAAATAAATAAATAAACCGTAGGTTGCAAACCCCTGCCTGAACCTGCGGCTTCTTCAACTTAAATGCTTAAGAGGAAAATGTCATTATGATACCTGCTGGAGATGTAAAAGAAGGCACATTGGCAAGCTTGTTAAAGACTATTCATACAGTCCATGTCATCTGGGGGCAGGTTGTGTCAATAATCAATTGTACCTTTAAATAGGCTTTTCCGCTCAAGCTCTCAACATTCATTATCCTTAGCCATAATAGTCTGGGATCCCTCTTTCAAACACAACAGACTTGATTTTTTAGTTTAAGATTCATTCAAAACCTTCCAGCTATCATCTTTTCTCTTCTACTTAAGTCACCCCGAGTGAGACAGGTATGCCCGGACGTGGATCCTGTGCCTTCTGTGTCCAGAGACCTAAGCTATCATTATTATTATTATTATTATTATTATTATTATTATTATTATTAGGGTATTTATTGAGCGCCGCCCTAGCGTCAGGAAGCAACAGAGCTGTTTACAATCGTAGGGGGAAAACCTGGTGAGGGAAGCAGAGAAACAATGCAACAGGGAGCTAACAACAGGGGAGGGGGGCTGGGCAAATTGGCAGCAGGGGGTCTACAAGCAACTAGGCGAGGAAACAGTGGGGACCAGATCACCCAGTTTAAGGTAGGGTGGGGAGTGGAGGGTGTATGGACCTAGGTTTTAGGGAGTAGCCATTCTTTGAAGCTACTCCTAGCTGATGATTGCTAATGCGGCCAAAACATGTTGGGGTGCTTGTGGACTCTTGCAGAAGAGATCTGACCAAACTGGACTGCCCCTGTTGAGGTGGGACCAAGCCTCCCCACCTTAGCCCCATCACTTTGGAATACCCTCACTGTTGCTTTATGCTCGGCCCCCAAACTCCCTATTTTGTACACCTTACTTAACCCTCACCTACTTTCTTCCTCAAACTTAGTAACTGTGGATTCATGTTTTTCGCTCACCTTGTATTATTCATTAGCTTGTTACTGCTTTGTGTTATCTGTACAGCCGGCCAACCATTTAAATATATAAATATGAAGGATAACAACATACCCCTACCTCGAAAGCTTTTCTGGACCATGGAATAAGAAAGGCGAGAAGTTGAATCTAATTGTGAGGGGTTTTAAAATGGGAAATGGTGCACACCCCCACCCGTATAATGCACTGTGATAATGATTACTGATCTTTACTAGATAATTTCTTAAATTCTCACAACCAATAACTGCTGTATTACCTGTGCAGCACTCTTTTTCTCCCGAGCTAGGATCATGCTATAAAAATATATCATATTGATAATTTTGAGAAAAGGGTTGTCCAACTCCAAGCCTTGAGGCACGGTTCCATGTCGGGTTTTCAGGATACCCTTCATTAATATCCATGAGATAAATTTGCATACAATGATTCTAAATGTATGTTATGTTTAGTTTAGTTTATTTATTTGTAAAGTGCAGCCAAACCCTGAGGTAACTGGGCGATTCTTCCTCATGAATATTAATGAGGGATAGCCTTAAAATCCCATACCCCGGCCCTCGAGGCCCAGAGTTGGACAACCTTTATTAGGCTTCGTGTTTCAGGTTTTCATAACTTGAGACTTAGAGGCTCTCGGAATATGGGATTTCACATCTTGTTAATGCACTTTGGCCAGAAGGAACCTGGCCTTCCTGCCATTCTATGGTATGATTATGAACATTATCCCCTAGTAATGAAAAGCCCCTGGTGATTGTGGTTGTTCAGAGCCTACGGGAAAGCAATCCTAGCCAATGAAAGTTCAAAGAGGAGGAAGCATGTACTCCAGAGAGGTTGAGATGTCCAGCTCCCCCGGCGCCACCTTTACCTCCTGCGGTGACCGATGCCCTTGCCAAAATGCTTCAATGTTGATTCAATGTTGTTATGCTTTCTGCTTCTATGTTGCTCTTATCAAAGCCATTGTTACTTTAGGCATTTGCGCTCACTTCTTGACCCTCCAATGAGACATGGAATTCAAATTGTTCCTTCTGCAGAGATATTTGTGTCTTTTTTATATCGATTACAACGTAGTCCTCATATCACCTATTATATTGCACAGTGCTTAAGCGTAAGTGCTCTATAAATTAAAAAAAACACAATTATAAAGTATATATAAAATAAACACAGATACAAATCATGTCTAAAGTTTGAGGCACGCTTCCTGTATGGTTTTATGATTCCCATCTAAAAATACTAATTTCTTGTAGTGTGGTCAAGAAATCACTAGGTAAACAAGAAATTACTATGCTGGCATTTTTACAGGATAGTTTAGTAGGACTCTTACAGCCTATAAGAAGTGAGTATGATTATTAGTACAGTAGGAATGTTTCAGGATGACGAATAATATTTAGTCCTATAATTTATAGTACAAATATTATTCTAGACACATTCAAAGCTCATTGCACAGTCACATGAAACTCATAGGATCATCACACTGGGAGGAGATTCTAAACTGATCACAACTACTGTTAATTGCATTTCAAAATATGTTCTGTGCACATTTGCATTCTCAAATCAGAAATGGATGTCTTTGCATGTATCTTGGAATAATGTGTTCCTCCATTGTTTTGTATGCATGTCTTGTCTATCTGTCAGACCATGACTTGCAAAGTGTTTTGCTGTAGCCCAATTACAATGTTTGTCAGTGTGGCTTGATGATGAATGCTATGTTATGTTATGTTATGTTAATGGGCATTGGTATATCACCTTTCTCCATTGGCATGGTCTCAACATGCTTTAGGTTGAACACCCTCGCGACTGGAGTCCAATAAGTGGATAAAAGGTAGCAGGCACCCCTCTCTAGAAAAAACATGGCATGATAACCTGTTCTGTGGTTTTTACCCACTGTGAGAGTCCGCAGCCACTGCTTTTTGCTCACTGTGCTTTTCACAAAGGAGGAATATCCATTTGCATATCAGTCTTTGTCCCACCAACAAGGCCAGTCCAGCATTGAAATGCCAAGCAAACTTCCTTTGAACAAGAGTACCAACAGCAACCCCAGTCACGTGTTTCAGCCTTGTTGGGCCTCATCAGTGAGGTGGAGCTGTGCCTCTCTGAGCACAGTGAGCAAGGGGTCCACGTCTGGGCTCCCCCAGGTAACTTAGGGTGACAACCCCAAGTTCCTTGCAAAAATACAAATAAGTTAGCAGGCGCCCCACTCTAGAAAGAACATGGCATGGTAACCTGTGCTGTGGTCTCTTCCCACTTTGAGAGTCGGCACCCATCGCTCTTTGCTCACTGTACTTTTCACAATGGTGGAATATCCATTTGCATATCAGTCTTTGTCCCGCCCTCAAAGGTAGTCCAGCACCGAGATGCCAGGCAAACCTCCTTTGAGCACTGGTTGACTGTCCCTTGCCCTGCGGCGGTAGCTTGTCTAGATGCAGAACGTCTTCCCCTTCCTCATTTCAACTTCCAATGATTGCAGTCAAAGCTTTAGGCAGCTGCTGGGGATAGTACAGTCTTTGGGAGAACTGTTATGGTCTAACATGGCCCACACTTAACATAAAACAAAATGAACGTGAACAGGTTTAGAAAGTATCATTGTATATCTTAAGCAAAGTCGAAGACAGCGGGTAATGCGGCTAAAGAGAAATATAATGAGGAGATTGGCAGAGATTCTGTACAGGACCCAATAGAAGAGCATACTCTAGATACAAAGGATCAGCATTATTATTAATGAGCATTGGGGGGTGTTGTACAAAATCAAAGGAAAAGAGCATTGGTTGTCTAAAGGGGCCCCACTTTGGCCGTTTTGACCAGTGAAAGAACAAGAATGGCGGCTGGAGGCTCTGAATTGACTACCTTTGCTGAATGCCCAGCCATTTTGGGGAGCCTATGGGGGATAGATGTGGGTAGTGGGTACGTGCACTGAATGAATTAGGTCTCAGCCAGTTCCACACAGCTACCAGGGCCCTGCTGAATACCCATTCACTGGAATGGATCCCTTATGTTATATCTTGGAAGATGCCTAAAGTAAAGGAGAAAACACAATTTCTATCATGCAAATTATTTATCTTTTGCGATGACTTGAAAGGCAAATGCAGGACACAGTGTTGGGGAGGGTATAAATGGCGGCTATGGGCATAGAGTTGATATACAGAAAAGTGGCAAGAGTTGCGTGTGCCATAAAATACATCTATGCACATTTTTATTATAAAATAAATGTTTTCTTGCTGAATGGCTGAAATACAAATGCCTATAAAAGGAGAGCATCAGTGATGAGGCTTTATCCCAGGGCTCTTTGCTGCTGGCTGCCCCGGGGGATTGTTCTAACCTTTAAACTACCAATGTTCTCCCGTAGCTCGCGTCAGAATGTGTGGCATTCATGTGCCGGCACTTTCGCTACTGTTGAATGGTGGGGATGCACAAAGCTGCATAATGATGGAACACTGGATCTCTCTATCTGCCGTCTATCAGCAATACTTCAGAGACAAAATAGTGGTCAGATCTCACTGAAAAGACCATTTCAGGGGATCAGTGTCCTAATTCCAAATGTAGCTCAAGTACAGGACCTCGATGATTGGCTGGTTAAAGCACCTTCCAGGGCACTCCTTTTGAACAATGTACAAAAGGTTTCAACTCTGTTTTATTCAGCCTCTCATTTTCAGTAGATCAGTTGTCACACTTGTACCCAGTGCTGATGATTCCATTCTCCAAGACAATTCTAGACACTTTGCCCCAGGTGGCTTCTCCTCCCTTGGGGAGAAGTGTTGCCATCATACAGTCCATCAAGGTTTTTCAGGAAAACCTCATGACCAAGCTCTTTAGTGCCCAATGATTCTGGAACTCAAGGCCTCTTGCATTCATGCAGTGTTTTGTTTAGGCTGCGGGGGCGTAGAGCGTCCAATTTCAGCTGCCCCCGCAGTGAAACGCTAGGATTTGTCAGAAGGGAATCTCCCGCACTCTAAGCAGCTCTTTGCTGTGGTATATGACAGAGATCAGTACCAATGGATATTGGAGACTGGGAGACAGATATCATTCCCTCCCAAACCCCAAACAAGCCTTGAGGACTGCTCTCCACTAGTGATCAAGCAAGAATAATAAACCATTGGCAATTCAATGAGCAATTTGAGCTGTCCACGATGAGGGAACTTGTTTCACGCATCATTACAGCCCCAATTTTAACAATTGCTGCCACGAGCAAGGTGTACAGATTGTGGTGTAGATGTGGGATGCATACCGTAGCACAGACACTGAACTCATATTAAATATCATAAGGAAGGTGCATGCGCAGAGATTACTAAACTATGTATTTAGACGCCACGAGGCGCATAGCTTGAATCTAGAACACAAACAGGGAGACATGAGCAAGGTATACGCTCCCGATCAAATACAGTAGAGGATTAGAGGTTCTATGTGATTTCATTGGTTTTATTTCATCAAATTGGTTTTTATAAGACATTTTACCACAAATGTATGTAGGGGGAGACCCCCCCGCATCCCTCAACCTTTATTATTACCCTAATCCACCCCCCACATACATTTGCATTAAAAAGCGGTGGAAGAAATTCGACAAATTCTCCCTCGATGGAAAAACCTGCGACGGATTCTTCGTATCCGGAGATTAGAAACTATGAGGAAAGAACACATAGACCTATCACAGATACAGAAACCAATAGCAGCCTCACAGAATATATAAGTGCTCAAGCACGGATACCGGAGACAGATGACAAGCAAGGAGGATGGTACGCAAACATCAAAAAGACGCAGATACGGATTAGAAGCTAACGGGCAGGTGTACACCACCAATCATAAACTACAATTTGGAGAGAGTCATGGTTTCAGGTGGTGTTCCCATGAGTCTGCCAACAAAGAAACAAGTTTGTGGTTGGTGTGCAATATAGCAAGGTGTTGCGTCTTGTGGTTAACCCTTGTACTGATCATGTATGCATGAGCTCTCTGGAATGCCTGAGAGAATGCCGCCGGATGGAATATTGTGTTCCCCAGAGTCAGTTGGTGTCAGAGACCTGAATGACTGGGAGTCGGTGGATGTTTCCCTCACCTTCCTTGTACCTTATCCTAAGACTTACCGCTTGTGTTCACCTCGTACTGAATCCTAAGTAAAAAACTTTGTATTCCCTACAAAGAGTCTGGACAATCATCATTTCTTGCATACCATTACACAAGGTTCACTATTGTTACAGGTGAAACAACACTCTAGCCAGTTAAATTGTAAGTCAGGGTTTTTTGGAAGAGCACACCCTGAGGACTAAGACTATTTTAAGGGATGGACAATTTTGAATTACTTAGGCATTGGAAACTTTGACAGGTCATGCACTATCAGATTTGCAGGCCGATTCATGGAATAAATGTGCGCCGAAAATCCCGGCGCAGAGGGGCCAATACGTGCGCTGCGCCGAAAATTAGCGAAAAGCGCAGGGAAACCAGCGCACGTCGATTCATGGAAGTCCGTGCGCAAGAAAAGCAGAGGACGTGCGCCGAAAAAGCGCGCGGCGCAGGCCGGCGCACAGGTCAACCAACGTCGTGCGCCACGGCCACTGCGCTATCACTCCGAGCGCAGCGCACAGCTCTAAAGTAGGCGGAACACAGGGCGGGACACTCGGAATGGGGAATAAAATGGGGCACAACACTCGGAATGGGGAAGAATGTGGGCGGCACGGGAAAGTATAGGAGGCAAGTGCGCGGAACGCCCACACGCTCGCATACAACACGTATTCATGGAATAGAATAGGGCAAAAAAGCGCACGCTCAAAGCAGCGCACAGGCACAAACAGGCACAAACACGACCGCCACAAGAAAGCAGGCGGTAGCGTCTCTGCGCCTGCAAGAAATGTGCGCTAAAAGGTGTGCCAACAAATAGCACCTATATACAGACATGATCAATGTCCAATACTGTGGCCCTCCAGGACAAATGACGTACAAAGGGGTACCCACAAACACAGACACGCGCTGAGAGAAAAAATAAACGTGTGCGTGCATACCGGGGTGCGCGGGAAGTTGCACACGCGATATGGCCGGGTACGTGGATTACAGGGGTGCGCGGGAAGTTCCACACGCGATATGGCCGGGTACGTGGATTTCAGGGGTGCGCGGGAAGTTCCACACGCGATATGGCCGGGTACGTGGATTACAGGGGTGCGCGGGAAGTTCCACACGCGATATGGCCGGGTACGTGGATTTCAGGGGTGCGCGGGAAGTTCCACACGCGATATGGCCGGGTACGTGGATTGCAGGGGTGCGCGGGAAGTTCCACACGCGATATGGCCGGGTACGTGGATTTCAGGGGTGCGCGGGAAGTTCCACACGCGATATGGCCGTGCACGTGGATTTCAGGGGTGCGCGGGAAGTTCCGCACGCGATATGGCCGGGTACGTGGATTTCAGGGGTGCGCGGGAAGTTCCACACGCGATATGGCCGTGTACGTGGATTTCAGGGGTGCGCGGGAAGTTCCACACGCGATATGGCCGGGTACGTGGATTGCAGGGGTGCGCGGGAAGTCCCACACGCGATATGGCCGGGTACGTGGATTTCAGGGGTGCGCGGGAAGTTCCACACGCGATATGGCCGGGTACGTGGATTGCAGGGGTGCGCGGGAAGTTCCACACGCGATATGGCCGGGTACGTGGATTGCAGGGGTGCGCGGGAAGTTCCACACGCGATATGGCCGGGTACGTGGATTTCAGGGGTGCGCGGGAAGTTCCACACGCGATATGGCCGGGTACGTGGATTACAGGGGTGCGCGGGAAGTTCCACACGCGATATGGCCGGGTACGTGGATTTCAGGGGTGCGTGGGAAGTTCCACACGCGATATGGCCGGGTACGTGGATTTCAGGGGTGCGCGGGAAGTTCCACACGCGATATGGCCGGGTACGTGGATTTCAGGGGTGCGCGGGAAGTTCCACACGCGATATGGCCGTGTACGTGGATTTCAGGGGTGCGCGGGAAGTTCCACACGCGATATGGCCGTGTACGTGGATTTCAGGGGTGCGCGGGAAGTTCCACACGCGATATGGCCGGGTACGTGGATTTCAGGGGTGCGCGGGAAGTTCCACACGCGATATGGCCGTGTACGTGGATTTCAGGGGTGCGCGGGAAGTTCCACACGCGATATGGCCGTGTACGTGGATTTCAGGGGTGCGCGGGAAGTTCCACACGCGATATGGCCGGGTACGTGGATTACAGGGGTGCGCGGGAAGTTCCACACGCGATATGGCCGGGTACGTGGATTTCAGGGGTGCGTGGGAAGTTCCACACGCGATATGGCCGGGTACGTGGATTTCAGGGGTGCGTGGGAAGTTCCACACGCGATATGGCCGGGTACGTGGATTTCAGGGGTGCGCGGGAAGTTCCACACGCGATATGGCCGTGTACGTGGATTTCAGGGGTGCGCGGGAAGTTCCACACGCGATATGGCCGTGTACGTGGATTTCAGGGGTGCGCGGGAAGTTCCACACGCGATATGGCCGTGTACGTGGATTTCAGGGGTGCGCGGGAAGTTCCACACGCGATATGGCCGGGTACGTGGATTTCAGGGGTGCGCGGGAAGTTCCACACGCGATATGGCCGGGTACGTGGATTGCAGGGGTGCGCGGGAAGTTCCACACGCGATATGGCCGTGTACGTGGATTTCAGGGGTGCGCGGGAAGTTCCACACGCGATATGGCCGTGTACGTGGATTTCAGGGGTGCGCGGGAAGTTCCACACGCGATATGGCCGGGTACGTGGATTACAGGGGTGCGCGGGAAGTTCCACACGCGATATGGCCGGGTACGTGGATTTCAGGGGTGCGCGGGAAGTTCCACACGCGATATGGCCGGGTACGTGGATTGCAGGGGTGCGCGGGAAGTTCCACACGCGATATGGCCGGGTACGTGGATTGCAGGGGTGCGCGGGAAGTTCCACACGCGATATGGCCGGGTACGTGGATTGCAGGGGTGCGCGGGAAGTCCCACACGCGATATGGCTGTGTGCTCCCAGGCATTACCTGTACACCCTCCACGGCCCCTGCAGGCAGCACACACCACAGGGAACTACCCTGCACACCTGCTCATGTCTCCCACCACCCCCACCCCCCATCCACCAGGGACACCCTCCACCAGGCCCCCACCCATGTCCAACCCATGTCTCCCACCACCCCCACCCCCAGCACTGTGGGGAACCTGCCAGCAGGCCCCCACCCATGTCCAACCCATGTCTCCCACCCCCCCCACCCCCAGCACTGTGGGGAACCTGCCAGCAGGCCCCCACCCATGTCCAACCCATGTCTCCCACCACCCCCACCCCCAGCACTGTGGGGAACCTGCCAGCAGGCCCCCACCCATGTCCAACCCATGTCTCCCACCACCCCCACCCCCAGCACTGTGGGGAACCTGCCAGCAGGCCCCCACCCATGTCCAACCCATGTCTCCCACCACCCCCACCCCCCATCCACCAGGGACACCCTCCACCAGGCCCCCACCCATGTCTCCCACCACCCCCAGCACTGTGGGGAACCTGCCAGCAGGCCCCCACCCATGTCCAACCCATGTCTCCCACCCCACCCACCCCCAGCACTGTGGGGAACCTGCCAGCAGGCCCCCACCCATGTCCAACCCATGTCTCCCACCACCCCCAGCACTGTGGGGAACCTGCCAGCAGGCCCCCACCCATGTCCAACCCATGTCTCCCACCACCCCCAGCACTGTGGGGAACCTGCCAGCAGGCCCCCACCCATTTCCCCCTGGCCCCAGGTCCTGACGATACACAATCATGGCAGTAATGGCCAGCATACCCAGCACAAACACCCAGGCAAGGATTGCATGCACCCACATAGTGAATGCAATCACATGACACAACCCCAAAGGCAAGTATGCAAAAGAACACATGTCTGTCACACACACATACACAATGGGTGCAAGTGAATGTCAAAACCCATATCATGACATGTAAGAAACCAAAGAGAAAATAACACAAGTGTAAGATAATATAAAAATGTATTAAAAACACAAATCAAGTAAACCAATAAAACTTACAACTATGTGGCAAAGTAAATAAAAGGTCCATGTCCGAGAACAAAAATGATAAACCAAAAAACAAAGGATGAAAAAATCAATATAATTTGTCCAAAGCAAAACCATGTAGTAGGAAATCAAAGAAAAACCATTACGTCATGGTGTAAACAATAAAAAATTTAAAAAATGTATCTCCCAAAATAGATCAATATATACAGGAATGTTCCAGGGTCCATGAGCCCAACAGCACAAATGAAACCTAATACTAACTAATAAAATAAATATGTACAAAAAAGTGGCCATTGTCCGAGCGGTCCAAAATAATAAAAATAAATAAAGGAAACCTAGCACTAACTAACTACAAAACTATATACAAAGGCAGCGGGCTAGTCCTGCGGCTCACTTGGTGATGCTGGCCAGGGCATCCTCGAACTCCATGTCAATGTCCTGGAGGCGGGACTCTGTCCTGGCCCCGAGGTCTCGCAGGGACAACCCCATGTGCTCACCAAAATCCCTGCGAGCCTCCTCGAGGCACTCAGCCCGCCTCAATGCCCGATGCATGGAGATCTCCGCCCTGGCCATGGCGAGCCGCTCCTCTTCCGCCCGCTGCCGCTCCGCACCTATCCGCTGGCCAAACTCCTCCCACACGGAACACACCGCCATGCCAGGGTTGCCCTGCCCTCCGGCCGATGCCTGCCCCTCTGATTTTGATGGCCCTGAGCCATGATGCCTCCCACGTCGAGCCCGCTGCTGCCTCCGACGCCACTGCCTCTGCCAGCACGACGGCATCCAGGCTGATGGTAACCACCGACGCCGTCGTGCACGTGCCCTGCCCGATGATGCCGGCACATCTTCCATCTGCTGGGGTCCACTTGCTGTGTCGTCCACCCCTGCTGGACCTCCGACTCCCAACTGTGGCAGGGATGGGATCCCCACCGAGCTGGCTGCATTGGTCGGGGCAGGTCCACAGGGGGCCATGGTGGCATCTGGGCCGGAAGACGGCAAGGAGAACGACCGTTGGATAGCCTGCACAGAGGAGGAGAGGGCCGTCAGATTGGCCAACACATGCAGGAACCCCCCGAACATGGCCGATCCCAATTGGGCCACGTCGGCACGGTGCACTTCGTGATGACGTGCGTGCTCCTCCCGGGAAGCACGCACGTCATCACGAATCACAGCCGTGCGCATCGCGACCCCAATCAGGACCTGCTCCACGCGGCCAGGGGTTCCCACGGCCGCAGGTGGAGGGGAGTCAGTTGACATGGACATCCCCACTACCTGCGGACGGGCCTGGGACGGGGCATCCCTGCTGGTGCATGGTGGTGCACTCACAGGGTCAGGGACAGCGACATGCACAGGCACCTCCACGGTGACCTGTGCTGCCTCCTGCCCCTGGCCCTGGACTGCACCACTTGCACCAGCAGGGATGCTCCCACCAGGCCCCATGTGTGCACCAGTGTCGGCCTCCTCCTCCTCTGTGCAAACCACCAACCTGGATGGCTCCTCACCGTCTCCCGCCGTAGCAGGCCCCTGTGGGGGCTCACCCACCCCTTCCGCTGCAGCCGTGGGGGCATCCCCGCCGCCTTGCTCCACAGCGCCGTCTCCGCCCTCTTCTTCACTAGCCGCTGCGTAGAGGGAGACAAAGGACACAAGCATCAGGCTACTGTAAAATGGTCCCCTAGACAGGAAGCAATAGCAGATGAGCACCCCTGTCAAAGTACACTTCCATCATGTCCCTCCACAACACATGGGTCAGTCCAGGCAAAACACACACAGTAACAGGCAT
The DNA here is from genome assembly GCF_040938575.1 of Ambystoma mexicanum. Lineage (NCBI taxonomy): Eukaryota > Metazoa > Chordata > Amphibia > Caudata > Ambystomatidae > Ambystoma > Ambystoma mexicanum. The sequence goes on along the minus strand of NC_090929.1, from coordinate 1,559,576,336 downwards.
GGTGCATGCCATGCACATTTCCATGCATGTCCAATTGACTCTTGAAACATTCAATGATATGTGACTCACATGCATCATGGCTCATGCATATCACATGCACACACTTCACCTCAGTCACATCCATCTGGCCCCAAACACAACGAACACAGGCGAAACAAGGGTTAGTTGGGTGCGTCACAGAATCTGTGCATTGTCACACACATGTGTCATGCATCCATGGCATGCACAAGTCACAGACACGCAGGTCAGGCACACAGACATGGCTACCATATATGTACCTGGCATCAGCACCCATCCTTCACCCCCATCCATGTCCAGGTACAGAGACTGGCATGCTCTCATGTCCTAAATCTGCATAGGGCTCCCCATGCCACATTTCAACACATGCAACAACCATGTGGGTCACACATCACTGGTCGCACATGCATTACCATGATGTCCCTGCACACATACATGCATACATGGCCCATGGCACACATACAGGCAAGTATCATAGAACCAGCACACCGCAACATGCCCTGTCTCACACAGTAATGCTTGCACACTTACCGCTCAACTCCAGACGGGCCTCCCTCTCAAGGACCTGGGCGTGGAGCGCTGGGCGTACGCGTTCCAGGACCCTCTTCTGGATGGAACTCATGCGGCCCCGGCCCCCCTCCACGAGGCGCCGGGCCTTCACAAGGGTCCTGGACCTCAAGTCCTCCCAGCGCTTCTTGATCTTCTGGACGTTGCGGGTTGCCACCCCCTCCGCGTTGATGGCAACCACACAGTCGGCCCAGATCCTCTCCCGTCCTTCCTTGCTGGCGCGGGACGATCCAAAGAGGGCATCATACTGCCCCAGGACATGCTCCACCAGGACACCAACTTCGGTGGCAGTGAAGCTGGTGCCCCTCTGCCCCTCTGGCCTGGGGTTGCCACTGGTGCCAGATGTCGAAGTGCCCGACATGGCAACCCCAGAGGCAGGTGTGGGTGGGCAACTGGGTCCTGGGGCTGGGCTGTGGAGCGATGTAATCCCAGTTGGGAGTCTTCAGTTCCAGCAGGGGTGGACACAGCAACTGGACCCCTGCAGATGGCTGATGTGCAGGCACCAAATGGCAGGGCACGGTGGCAGCAGGCAGGCAGGCAGGCAGGCAGCAGCAGATAGCACGTGGGAGGCTGCTCAGGGCACTGGGGGGGGCAGTAACTCGGCCTTCTGGGCAGGAGCGTGGTGTTCCGTGTGTTTTCGGGTGGCCAGCTTGATACGGAGTGATTTGGCACGTGAAATTCCTGCACGTCAGCGTGAAATCCGAGGAAAGGGCCTTAGCGCGTAAGTGCATCAGCACGCATACGCGATTCTATTGGACCAGAGTCCCTCACCGCGTAAGCGCGTCTGACGTGATCCGCACGGGCGTTCCCCACTCAGCACGTGATGACGGAGCACACGTGGAAATACTGCACGTCAGAGTGTCATCGCGTGTAATTGGCCAAAAGTGCACGTACACGCGATTGGCCAATGTACGTGTATTACATCGCGTGTAATTGGCCAAAAGTGCGCGTACACGCGATTGGCCTATGTACGTGTATTACATCGCGTGTAATTGGCCAAAAGTGCGCGTACACGCGATTGGCCTATGTACGTGTATTACAGGGGTGCGCGGGCACTTACACACGCAAGTACGTCAGCGCACCTGTATGCCTGCTGCGTGGGAATTTCCACACGCTATTGGAGTGGGAACTAGATTCCAGGGGTGCGAGGGTCACACGCTCGCCTAGAACACGCACAAGGCATTAATTTGCGCACTTATCAATAAACAAGCCAGATGCCAGGATGAACATACCGTTCCTAGCAGCAGTGGCAGTGGGCTACCAAAGGAGGAGGAGGAGGAGAGTCACGGCCAGAATATTCACACCCAGAACCAGCCTATTCGGGATGCCTGATGACCAGGTGTATGGGAGGTACAGGTTTCCAGCACACATCATACTGGACCTGGTCAGTGAGTGGGAGGATGACCTCACATCACCCACCCTGTGCTCCCAAGCACTCAGCCCCCTGCAGAAGGTCCTGAATGTACTGCACTTCTTGGCCACTGGATCCTTTCAGCGGACAAGTGCCATAGTGGGTGGTGTGTCACAGGCCACGCAGTCACGCTGCCTACACCAGGTCTTGAACATCATCACTGCACGGCCATCAGTCCGCAGGCACATATATCTCCCCAGGACTCATGCAGAAAGGCGGACGTGCATCCAGGAATTCTATGGTGTGGCTCAATTCCCCAAAGTGCTTGGTGCAATTGACTGCACACATGTGGCTCTACGTCCACCCAGGGCAACAGAGCACATCTATAGAAACCGCAAGCACTGGCATTCCATCAACGTGCAAGTTGTATGCAATGCCAAGGGAATAATCACATCAGTATATGCCAACTATCCCGGGTCCACCCACGACAGCTTCATCTACAGAATGTCTACACTATGCCGGGACCTGGAGGCTGGCCAGCATGGAGATACATGGCTGCTTGGTGAGCATGAATGCCACTGCACATGCATGCATGTCAGATACTGGGTCATGACACAACACCACTAATGATACCCATCACCACCTCCGCAGGGGACAGTGCCTACCCTATCAGCCCCCACATGATGACCCCAATCCGGAACCCCACCACGCCACCCGAGGTAAGGTACAACACAGCCCACATTGCAACACGGGGCATAGTGGAGCGCACATTCGGAGTGCTGAAGTCACGCTTTCGCTCCCTTGACCGTTCTGGCGGGCAGCTGTTATATGCTCCCCGAATAGTGTGCAGGATCATAGTGGCAGCATGTGTCCTGCACAACGTTGCAACACGCCGGGGCCTGCCCGTGGACATGGTGGTGCCCCCACATCCACAACCACATGCACGCCCGCTGCGCATGGGAGGGGAAAGGGCACGGGGGGTGGCAGCCCGTACGCAACTGGTGGCCAACTTCTTCACCTAGGAATCACAGTGCTGGCTAGTGCACACTGCTCTGGCACATACCATCTGACAATCAATGATGACACTACCTGACAATGTCACTAAATTACTCGACAATAAACTGTCAGATACACATCAGCCTGAGATTGTTAACATGGAAGTGTCACTATGTGTGCACCCCTACCTACACATACACCAGCGATGCATCACAACGAGAAGACACAACTCCATCAATCAAATATGCATTGCCACAGGCAATTCACTACATGACAACATTGCCATGTCACCCATCCCCTTCACAGTCCCGCCACTGAGGACACCATGTCATGGTATGTGAGAGCAAACAAACTGGCCATCACAACATGACACCGGTGTCACAAATAGCAGTGCCCCAAATGGAACATAGCCGCACTTGAACAGCTAACCGCGCTGGAGCCACTGCTACACACCTGTGTAAGAGTAATTTCAATCAAATTACACACCAACCCACCCTGAAGCCCACCCAAACAAGACACAATGCATGTAATCAATGGTAGTCTCATTACCTGATTCTGCTGGTATGTCCTCACCGTCCAGATGTACAGTGATGGCGCCACGCAAAAGTGTCAGTGCACATCTACCGACATGTAGTCTGACTCCAGAGAGTATGCCCGTGTGAAGAACTGTGTGAAATACCTGCAAAACATGAGCAACATATGTAAGTAGAGGCACATATCAAACCATCATGCATAGTTAGGTGCAACAACAATGTACACTATGAATGTCTACACAGTATTGACTATGGACTGGCCAACAGCTCATGGGAGTCCAATGTCACCGTGTAATTTGCTGTCACTTGGGCACACCCTTTGCAAGCCCATGGAAAGGGAAGCAGGAGGGGTGTGGATGTCTGCTACCCAAGCATCTAAACCAAACTCAGGACAAGCCTGCATGTGCCCAGCCACAATACAGTGTATGCCCAGGTACCCACACAAGGCAACACTCTTGGAAAAGAAAAAAGAAAATTGAGAAAAAATGGCCATGAAAGGGCCGGCGGGGGGGGGGGGGGGGCCACCTATGAGGTCCGAGGACAGGATGCACGCCACAATCCACCTGTGTGGATCATGGGAAACTAAAACACCCCATAGGCTCGTGGCCCACACGGCTACTCTGTTGTGGGAGATGAGTCGCTATGGCTCTGGCCAGACCCTGCAGCTGACTCTGGAGGTGGGGGAGCTGCCTCAGAAGATGGTGTGACAATGGGAGGCAGCCCACGCAAAGCACGAGTTTGCTCCTCCATGGCTGCAAGCAGGCGGGTCTGGTAGTTCTGGTTCTGGGTTATAATCATGCGGAGGTCCCCATGCAGTAACTCCCGGGATGACCTGACCTCCGCACGAGTTGCCTGCATCTCGGCCGAGAGCGTCCGTGTCAGACGCTCCAGCTGCTCCTCTGTCCTTCTATGGGATGAAGCCTCAAGCTCTAACAGGGTCGACCTGAGGTGACGGAGTTCTTCCCTCAGGCCTTCCCTGTGGCGCTGGGACTCCATGGAAAGTGATTCCCGCAGAGTCGCCAGTGCCGCCCGCCTGTCCATGTTGGACGCCAACATATCCTCCCTGTGTGCCTGGCAGATGGACTCTGTAGCCTGCTCCAGTCGCTCCATCAGCCTTTCTGGGGGGACAATGGAAGTGGCCACCCTATCCATGGCCTGTGCAATCATCTCGGATGATGCTGCCTGTTGGGTGGCCATACCGTAGATGGGTTGCTCCCAAACGGTATTGCCAGGTGGCATACGGCCACCACGTTGACGGGCACCACACCTGCCTGGGGCAAGGCGGACTGCGCCTTGCTGTGCCGGCAAGGCCTCAGGCTGCAGGACTGCATTCCCTCTCTGATCTGCAGCCCCAGGAACAGGATCAGAGATTGGGTGGTGTGGCCCTGCATCCGTAACCACCGGAGGCTGATCTGCCGACACTGACATCCCCATTGAGGGCAATGGCCCGGCTGCAGGTGGGTCGGACAGAGGAGATTCTCTCCCAAGAACACTCACCTGCGACTGCACATAGGTGTCATCCTCCGAGTCTACACCTGAATACTGCTCGGGGGAGGAACCCCCAGAGACACCCCTCGACAGCACGACCTGCAGCACTTGTGGGTTTTCACCCACAAACACACCACGTCCCTCACTTGTGGTAGGTCGGCCCGGGTTGCCCTCCTGGGACGGCTCAACCACCACATCCCCAGCATCAACAAGTGCTTCGTCCCCTGCAAAGACATGAAAGAGAAAAATGGAAACAGGCATTAGCACCATGGCATGCAACAAGGGCTGATGAACAACAGAGGCAGTAGTTCTACGACACATGTCCCACATGACTGGGAGACCTCCTATGCATTCACCATCACTGGGTCTGTAGAGGAGGCTCAGGGCATACAATGTACAGATTGGAGAGCAACGCCTGCTCACCATGCTGCCTAGCACTGCCATCACACATTGGCCGGTGATTGCCATGTCAAAGGCACATGCCATCACACACATGGCATGTGACATAGCCACCAAGTGAAGAGGGAGAGGAGGGCTACTTTTTTGGATTTCAACCACTCTGGTCCTGACATTGCATCGTCACATCAATAAGTAAACATGTTGTACATGGATCTGCTAGTCCAAATTGGCCACGATGCACAGTGCCTTGTCTACATCAACAAAATGCAGTAAACAATGTGATTCCACCTCCCCATCACCTGTAAAGGATTCATATTGCATTCATGAAGCACCGGTCCAGAAATGTATGAAGGTACAGCGGAGCACTGAGGGGTGGTGGGGCAGAAGGGGATGCCAGTCAACAATCCTACTGGTGCTGGTCTCATTCATGTCACGCAAGTGCAGGGGTGGGTGGCACAATGAAGTGCAAGGGGAAGTGGCGGCTGGAAGTGCTGTACAAGGTAAGTAGGACTTGACGTCAAGGGCAGATGGTGTTAGGCGCAGACAAGTGCTGGGGGGGTGGCCTATAGGGGTACAGAGACAATCATGCAGTGCTGTGGGCTCGGAGGGGACAGGGGAGGTACACACTGCATCTGGCTCGGCAAGGTCCTTGCAGATTTCTATGTGTCCTGCAGAGTTGTCACATGCCGCAGATATGTGCCCTTGGATTGGGGATCTCATCTTGGTGAAAAGGGTGAGGCGCTATTGCCTTTGGAGCATGTGGCAGGCCAGTTTGCCAGAGGATGGCCATGATGCAGGACATTCCCTCTCTGCCACCTGGCACCTGTGGTTTGGGTTCACAAGATCCGAGTCATGCCAGGACTCTGCATTGGCATGGGGCTTCAGACAGGTGGTCATGACCGTGGCAAAGACATCCAGTGTACCTGACATGGAGTGGAGCATGGAGTGGGCCCTGTCAGGATGGGAGTGAGCCTAAGGGGGAGCTGGATGGGGGGGAGATTTTGGCAGCATGAGCCTCGACTGACACACACTTCATGGGTCGGAATACCAAGAAGGTGTGTGACAGTGGTGAGGGTGGCTTTGCCTGTGGGGTGGTGAGGGTGAGCTGGGAGGATAGGAGAATGTGATCACTCCAGGAGAGAGGAGTGCAGAGATGGACGGAGAGGGGAAAGTCAGATGAGATCAGAGCATCAAGAGTGTGCCCTGCAGAATGAGTAGGGACAGACGGGAGTCTAGAGGGTGAGAGGGAGTTGCTGAGGTCACAGAAAGGTCACGTGGGGGCGTCAACAAGCATGCAGGTGGATGCGTACAGCACCAAGGAAGAGGATTTCTGTGTCTGGGGACATGAGTGAGGAGGAGAGGTGAGGACACTCAGAAAGGAAGTAGTACATTTGACCAGTTTTCCCAGACACAGTACGCACAGTTTGTGAATGTCAAGGTGTGGTGGAGAGAGACGTCACACAAGCCATTCCAGAGTGGAGTAGGTCTAAGTAGGAGTGACAGTGGCAGGAATACCCTCAGGGAAGCCAAGGGCACACCCCCCCTGCACAGTAGTGGCGGGCCAAGGAGAGGGTCTCCTGAACATCAGGTAGGAGTGTGTGAAGGATGCAGACAGAGCTGGCCGTCAGACATGTTTCCATGAGACCAAGGATGTCAAGGTGCATAACCTCATGTAAGTGACAGATATCGGAGGAATGCCTGATGCAGCCGCAGTGAAAGGAGTGTAATTGTGGAGGAGGTTGACAGCCTTGTAGGACTTACGGGGAGTGCTAGAGATCAGAGGTGCAGCATGTGTAGGAGTTGGAGTGGGAGGCGGAGAAGGTTCATGGGAGGGTGCAGGGAGGCAGTGCAGGATTGATGAGGAGAGAGGAGGGGGGACAGCAGGAGAGGTAAGGAAGTTGATGAGATGTGGGTAGCATTTCTCAAGGAGATTGAGGTTGGCCTAAGGGCCTTGAACTGAGACGCTCCCATTACCATGCACATCAATAGTGGCCTCTGAGGATTGGAAGGAGGCCAGGAGTACACCCCAACGGGTCCCACCATTGATGGTGGAAGAGGAGCAAGGAGAGAGGACAGGGACCATGTGAAGGGTCTATGGGACAGGCAAAGGCATGTATGAGCAGATGTCAGTGAGAGTTAGCTTTGAGTAGGCTCAGATGCACTGGTCAGCAATAGGGTGGGTCGCATTGGAGGGCAGGGTGCCGTCATTTGACTTTTGCCAAGCAGATGTCGTGAGTAGGGCACGATGGTCTGAACTGTAGAAGTCATGGAAGATAGACCATGAAGAGCAGCATGGAGTGTGAGGGAATGGGGCTCGAAACCAGACGGTACCAAAGCCCACAGGTAGGAGGTGGATGTCAAGGCAACATCCACAGTATGACAGCATGTTGGTTGGCATTTATATACAGAGGACGCATTAGCATGTGGTATCATTGCATGTCAGGCATGTGAAGATGAAACTTGAATGGCTGGGGGAAAGTATAGGAATGGTATGTAAGACATCAGATGAATAGACAGGGGAGTATGAGCAACAATGTAGTGACAAAATGACAATTCAAGGGCAACTTCCATGGTGTCGGCCCATATGTGCACTGTTGCCAGTAGGGATAGTGCTGTGGGCAGATGGTGTTGCACTGAACATACTGGATGAGGCACATGGGTGCCACTATCAACTCTGCCACACACCCCCTTGACAGGCACCCAACATGAATGCTTCACACACACACCATGCACATGGATAATACACACATGCATGTGCACTCACCGGATGATGCCTCATAATCAGGGAGATCTCCCACACCTTGGAGTTGTCCCTCGGTGACGTAGGATCCAGCTACGGACTCGTGTGGTGTGAGTTCTATTTCCTGTGCTGGGGACCCACCTCCAGTCACCAAGGTTGCGGCATGACTTGAGGCCAGCTTATCCTTTGCCCTGCGCTTAAGGTCATTCCAGCGCTTCTGGCAATCACTAGCTGTGCGCCTCACTACTCCAAGGGCACTTATTCTGTCAGCAATGGTCTGCCAGTGTGCCTGGCGTCTGGCATGTGTGGTCTTGGACCCTGCAACGATGACCATTTCCCTATCATGATCTGACACATACTGAACAAGTGCATTCAGTTCGGCGTCTGTGAAGCTTGGCTTCCTTGATGGGCCGGACTGTGCAGCCGTGCCTGGGGCATCAGCCTGTGCCGGACGTGCACTCTTCCTCTTGCGCTTGGAAGGGGGTGGGGATCCAGAGTGTCCTACGCCGCTGTGGACACTAGGGGCAGGAGCCGTGGTGGACTCAATACTGGGTGTGTGGGATTGCACACTCAGCATGGGAGTAGGTGCAGGCATTGGGGGTAGTGGGATGGGGTCAGGCCTGATCTGAGGTGCATGAACTAGGACCGACACAGTCTTGGCAGGGTGTATGAGAGGTGGGGTGGATGGAGCCACACCCTGGATACGGGGGCCAGCAGATGACCTATCTGGCATAGATGCGCGTGCCCTGATGACACCAATGTGCACCGGTGCACGTGCAGTGGACCTGCTGACCTGGATGTCAGCGATGGGATCACCCTCGGACAGGTCTGCTGCCACAATGGGCTGGTCCAACAAGGGCTGATCAGGGTTGGTATCAGCCACATGACCCTCAACTGGGGGGGGAGGGGGGGCATGGGTGTCCCTGACTGGTCCTCCAGACTGGGGGGGACAGGGGCACCCTGCAAGTCACAACCACGTCCCCTAGTGGATCCTCCACGGCCACCACGTGTGGCTCGGCCACCTTTGCCACCCTTACGGCTTGCACGCCTCCCAACCATGGCACTGATGTTATTGTGCGTATGGGAGTCGGTGTGCACAATTGTCCTGGGCAATTGGGTGTCAAAGGGGTTGGGTACCAGATGGTATTCGTACCCTAGTGCAGTGGCAAGGCTATATGACACCCCTGGGGAAAGATGACGGGTCACGCAACGCACAGGCACCCCAGAAAAGTTAAGGAACGTGCACAATACCCCTCCTAGACCACGTGTGCTGATGGAAAACCCTGCACTACGCTGTGGCATCCAGTAACACAATGAACGTATGCGTGTCACACGCAGCCTAGAATGACCTCTGAAGGGGTAGGCTACACACGGGGCAAGCACAGAAGTTAGATACGTGCGTGACTCACCGTCTGCCAGGTAAAAGAGCGTGAAAAATGAGAGCGTTTGGTTGGCAACACCCCCGCCAAAAGAAGATGTGTACGCTGTCTGAGGAGACAGGACAACAGTAGAAGGGGACACTGTTTGAGGGAACAGGCCCAGGTAAACCAGTACAAGAGGAAAAAGAGAAAAAGCTGTCAGAGGTAACAGGGAGTACGAACTGGAAACGCCGTGAAGTAAATCGCGTGTGAAACGACAAGAAGTACAGAATTCACCCACTCGCTCTCCACGAAAAGCACGTACAAGGAAATGGTGTTCAACACTACCTTATATACAGGCCCACACGTACAGCGTCACTTACGGCGTGTACGTGCTGGGCCCATGTTCACCAATCACACGCTTTGTCACTTCTGCGTGTGGATCCTTTTTCACCAATCACACGCTTTGACACTCCTGCGTGTAGCTCACTTTTCACCAATCACACGCTTTGTCACTCCTGCGTGTAGATCAATTTTCACCAATCACACGCTTTGTCACTCCTGCGTGTAGATCCATTTTCACCAATCACACGCTTTGACACTGCACGTGCAGGTAACTATAGACGCACATATGCTGGTGACGGGTTTTCGCGCGATTCGCTGAGTGTGGGGTTTTCACGTGCTAAATCACTCCCTATCAGGCTGTCCACGCGTCCAAACACGAAAGACCACGCTCCTGGCCAGGAGGCCGAATTACAGTCCCCCAGAGCCCTGAGCACGCTCCCACCTGCCATCTGCTGCTGCCTGACTGCCTGCTGGCCACGTGCCCCACAGTGCTGGTGGGTGGGGGTGGTGGGAGACATGGGTGGGGGCCTGGTGGAGGGTGCCCCTGGTGGATGGGGGGTGGGGGTGGTGGGAGACATGGGTGGGGGCCTGATGGCAGGTGCCCCTGCACTGCTGGGGGGTGGGGGTGGTGGGAGACATGGGTGGGGGCCTGGTGGAGGGTGCCCCTGGTGGATGGGGGTGCAGGGGGACATGATCAGGTGTGCAGGGTAGTCCCCTGTTTTGTGGGCTGCCTGCAGGGGCCGTGGAGGGTGTACAGGGTACACCTGTGAGGGCCCACCCAGCCTATTCGCGTGTGATAATTCCCACGCACCCCTGTGATACACGTACCCTGGCCAATCGCGTGTTCTACTTCACGCGTACCCCTGTAATACACGTTCCCTGGCCAATCGCGTGTTGAACTTCCCGCTACCCCTGTAATACACGCACCCTGGCTGTTCGCGTGTGATAATTCCCGCGTACCCCTGTGATACACGTTCCCTGGCCTATCGCGTGTTCTACTTCACGCGTACCCCTGTAATACACGTTCCCTGGCCAATCGCATGTTGAACTTCCCGCTACCCCTGTTATACACGCACCCTGGCTGTTCGCGTGTGATAATTCCCGCGTACCCCTGTAATACACGTTCCCTGGCCTATCGCGTGTTCTACTTCACGCGTACCCCTGTAATACACGTACCCTGGCCAATCGCGTGTTGAACTTCCCGCTACCCCTGTAATACACGCACCCTGGCTGTTCGCGTGTGATGATTCCCGCGTACCCCTGTGATACACGTTCCCTGGCCTATCGCGTGTTCTACTTCACGCGTACCCCTGTAATACACGTTCCCTGGCTAATCGCGTGTTGAACTTCCCGCGTACCCCTGTAATACACGTACCCTGGCTAATCGCATGTTAAACTTCCCGCATACCCCTGTAATACACGTACCCTGGCTAATCGCGTGTATAACTTCACGCGTACCCCTGATATGCACGTTACCCGCTTTGCGTTCCTTGTTTGGCAGCCCTGTAAACTGGTCCAGGGTTAGCGCAGCCCTTTGCGATGATTTAGCGATTTTGATGGCTTTTCCTTGCGCGAGGGCGTTCTTGGGGGCGTTACTGGCGCTGCTGCAGGGTCGCTGCGATACTCTGCGCCACGGCTGGTTTGGGTGCCTAAAATCCATGAATACGCTGTGCGCCGGATTCGGTTTTGGCGCACGCGGCTGGCGCAGACTATCGCACGCGCACGCTGTGCGCCAGCCGCGTGCGCTACTTGTGCGCTGAATTCTATGAATTACCCTGTAAATGTGTTGACAGGGTCACACACTTTGGTTAAGTGGTGAAAGTGGCGTTTCAACCCAGACTGTAAATTAAGCACTTTGCCACATTATTGAATGTTTGACTTTTATCAACTAAAAGAATACTCTGTTTTGTACACCCGACTTGCAAAATGCGCAAATAACATAAACTAACATGACAATGTTTTAAAATTAATTTTGGAGAGAAACATTTTATGCCAAAAGAGAATGATTTAAGCTTTATTTATCCCATCACTAATGGAAACTACCAGGATACTAGTTGTCGTGAGCCGAGAATATCTCATCTGGGTTTTACTACTGACCTTTAAAGATTTAAATTTACCTAACAAAAGATGACCCTGCCGGTCCGGACACAACGGTGGCGGTAAATCCGCCGCTACCGTTGTTTCCGGACCGGCTGATTCCGAGTTCTGCAGGCGGGAGGTGTTACTCCTACCAGGTCGGACGGAAACGGAAACACTGGCTCCGTCATAGGTTTTTCCGACACGGCTACCGCCAGACTCATAATGAGGCCCACTGTATGATAACTTTACTGCCTTAAAGTCATATTAGGGGGAGCAACAGTGTTTGTCCCCGCCCCCAACTTTCGCGGCACACCATTTTGGCCCCCTCATTTGGCAGGGGTTCCTTCCCTTCAGATGTCATGTCCCCCCCCAACATTTTCAGCAACGATACTCCACTGTGGAGAGCAACATGAAAGTGTAAAGGCACTTTCTTTGAAAATGACCCCAAAAATGTCAAAGGCCTCCTGGAGCCTTATTTTCAGGTTTGCTTATTTGACGCAAAAAATAGTTTGATTAATTCTAGAATTTGAAATGTTCTTCTACGCATTGTCATGTCCCCCCCAAAAGTTGGGGGGACATGACATCTGAAGGAAAGGAACCCCTGCCAAATGAGGGGGCCAAAATGGTGTGCCGCGAAAGTTGGGGGCGGGGACAAACACCCTTGCCCCCCTAAAATTATGCCCATGGTGCTCCATCTCGTTTTTGTGCCTTTTGTAGGTGTTGGAGGGCAGGAAAATGTAAATTCACCTGCATTTACTCTTCAGAATTATACCCTGCTTCACGAGTGTTGAAATTGCATGCAGGGGACCAGCAACACGTAAGTGCATGCAGTTCGCATTTTTTTTACAAAATTACCCCCTTTGTCAGCTCACTCCTCTCTAAGATCTCTTTCACTCAAATTCCCTCCACGAAAAGAGCAGACAATGGGCTAAACAATGACACTAGAATGTGAGAAGGCAAACCTTTCCCCTCGAAAAGCACAGTACTATACTGTGAGCTAGGAGGATCTGTTTAGGAGTGCAGTATTGCCCTGGAATGAAGCCAGGATATGTGCATTGGCACTTTGACTCCACTTTCTCGAATGTGGCTCTCTAATCACCTCTCCTTGCTAACACATTATGCTCCTCTTGAGGGGTGTTGGCCCAGCTTTTACATCCGACGTTTGAAGGAATTGGTCTCTAAACCTGCACTTTACTGAGGCTATGTTATTGTTGATAACAAGCACTTTTTGGTGCAGGTCTCTTGTTTGTAGCACCCAAGGTGTTATTATCACCAGAATGTATATGTTCAAATTGATCATCCTCTGAGATAGATGAGCCAGAATCTGCCTGGCTGGGATTTGGAACTTTAATCTGGCATATGAATATAGATCCCTGCAACAAGTGCTTAACACACTGAGCTATCTACAGAACCATTGTTGCCCTGGAGATGATCAATATGCATTTCAACTTTGGTTACTGCATCTAATCAAAATATTCCCCAAAGAAAGCTGAACATGATACACAAACAAGGCTCTAGTGAACCCAGCAACTGTACAAGCGAACACAGCACGTGTTACAGGATTCATTGAGTCAATCAGTCCTTGGATGTCAATAACAGCCCAGCATTGGGGTCAGCAGCTGAGCAGCACACTACACAATTTCAAGACTTGTTTGAAAAAGTTGATTCGAATAGTAAACATATTCATGAAACTCATACATACAAAATATCACAATAAAACAATGCATTGATGCTATTAAAATATACAGGAAGACTTAAGTTATTTATGTTTTTGAAAAATAGGCACACTGATTCATCAGGCAGCGAGAGGAGCGGCCCTCGAAGGGAGAGGCCAGCAAATGTGCCCCTTGTGTTCTCCCACTGAGCCATCACTGCCAGAAATACTGCACATTGAGGATTACAGTGTTCCTAGTTTCCCAATCCAAGAACCTCCTCTTCCTCAATGCTGCCCCCATTCTTTCACTCTCTGCATGCTTCTTGCCACCTTCCTTCAACTGTGGCACCCCGTTTAGCCAAAGGATGGTGCATACTGCGTCACGGGGCACTTTGAGGAACACACAGCGGGGTGGGTAGGAGAGAGAGAGAGAGAGAGAGAGAGTGAGTGAGAGCGAGAGAGAGATTAGCAGTGGAAACACGAGAAAGTGAAGTGGAGCCTATATGCAGAAGCCTGGGCTGATGCTCCTAGTTAGGCCTTTATATGCCATGCTATGAATTGTTATGCCTTTAATTATTTTTCATGCCTTGCGCTGCCATGTTATGCCTTGCTAGAGGTGTTTTCTTGTTTGGTTGGGCCATCACTGTAATGTTTATTTATTATGCATTTGTATGGCGCTTATGCAGCAAGTAAATTGTATTTCAAAGCGCCCACAGGGCAACAGGGAGGAACAATGAAACGCAAATGAACAATGAAGGATGCCAGCCACCCTGTCCAAAATGTTTAAAGAGGTATCCCCTTTCTGTCCTAGGATATGTCAGCAAAGGGGCAAATGGTTTCATATGTGGTGGGGATGTCCGGTCATTCAGATGTACTGGTCGGAACTGCTCAGCTGGATTAAGGATATATAGGGGTACTGCCCGTCCCTACTTCCACTGCAAATCCTCCTGGGTACTCCTATGCCAGAGACAGAACAGAATGCACTCCCGAAGGTCATCGGGGCCATGTTGAGGGCGGGGAGGTTAGCACTGGCCCAAAAATGGAAAAGCGCTTTAGCTCCATCCAAGGAGGAATGGCTTTGTAAACTGAGGTCGATCTTCACCTATGAAAAACTCACAGCGATAACAAATGATTCCATGTCGGATTTTGTACAGGAATGGACTGCAGTTCTTCTTAATGATGACTGTGCATCTCTATGCGTTTGTAAAGTACGACCTATAACGTATTCATCTTGCACATCCTACCACCAGCCCCAGGGACCAAGTTCGACCCCCAAACTGCTGTGAACCAATTTGACCCCACCATGTCAATGTGTATGACTAATAATACAATGATATTCGAATGTTCTCTCTGCAGCTTCTATAACCTGCAAAACCTCAAGACTTGGTATGTTGAAAAGTTGGGGGGGTGGGGAGGGAGGGAGGAGGAGGGATGGGAGTAAAAGGTAAAATTACCGACATCTATGTTTGTTTGATGTACTGCTGACAGGGATTGCTCGCGCACCCTTCCTTATATGTATGATGTCAATAAAAACAAAGTTAAAAAAAACAGTGAAGGTTAGAGGCGGACCTATTAGGTCTTGTGAGCATTCAGAACGTGCAAGTGCAGGGAGAAACAAGGAATGGGGAGTAGGGCGGTAAGTGCAAGGTGTCCCAGGAGGGAAGTGCTAGGGAGTGAGCAGCTGTAAGTGCCTAGGTGAGTGTTCAGGTGCCTATAAATAAATAAATAAGTGCAGGCCTCTGGTGGCATAGGCCAGAGAGTGCCGAAGTAAGTGCTGGGAGTGGGCGGAGGCTGAAGGCGATTGAGCATGGGAGGCCACGGCCAAAGAGGACACTTAAGGGCCCTGGTCACCAATCTCAGCGACTGTGGGATTTTAGCACACCACGGATGAAGGGAATGAGGAGGTGAAAAGGGGAGTCTTGAGAAGTTTCTGGAATTTGAGGAGATGTGGCTCAAGACAAAGAGGAAGGGGGAGGGTGTTCCATAGAAGGGAGCCTGCCGAGGAAAGAGATCACCCACCAGCTTGCTGTTTAGGGAAGCACTTGACACACAGAGAGTTGGTCCCGGCCCCAGACAGCCTTATGGATCATGCAGAAGGATTTGAATTTGATCCTGGAAGCAATTGGGAGCCAGTAGAGAGTTTTTAGAGCTGGAGAGATGCAGTCCCTGGGCTTGAGGACAAAGGATAAGTCTTCCAGCCCTATTCTGGATTAGCTGAAGGGGTTGTAGGGACAAAGCGGGAAGATTAAGGAAAAGGCTATTGCAGTAGTCAAGCCTAGAGAGAACCAGAGCTTTACAGACATTGAGCTTCTGGGGGAAAGTGAGGCAAGGAAGAATTCCTTTGAGGAGGTAGAGAGGAAAGTGGTCCTTCTTGGCAAGGTCCAGAATGTGAAGGAGGAAGGAAAGAGAGGAGTCGAAGATGACTCCCAGGTGTCTTGCTTCAGACGAAAGACAAGGTGGAGACCCCATAGAGGATGGCCAGAGTGGAAAAAAGAGGGAGCCGGAGTCCCAATAGGAAGGATCTCAGTCTTGTTGGCGATGAGGCAGAGATCATTGGAGGTGCACCAGGAATCGATGAGAGATAGGCAGTCTGTTATCCAGACTCATTCCTGAGTGACTGAGGAGAGAGTCTGCTGCTGCTGGCGCTGAGCTAAGGTCCCTTTAACTCTGCAAGACCGCATACTATATCTAATCCCCTCCGGGCGCATAGCACCGGTGCTTGAGTTGGGTGCAGTTATTCCGGAGAGACTGAGGAGAGAGGCTGCTGCTGCTGGAGCTGAGCGGAGGTCCCTTTAACTCTGCAAGACCGCCTACTATATTTAATCCCTGCTGGGTGCGTGTGCGTGAGTTGGGCAGAGTTATTTCAGAGTTTGACCAGAGGGAGAGCGGTGGGGGAAGTAAGGAGAGGGTCAGAGGGAAGTTTGAAAAAGCGTTGTGTGCCATCTGCGTAACAGTTGAAGTTAGGGAAGAAGGCAGTGATGAGGTGTGCAAGCGGGGCAAGATAGGTGTTAAAAAGCTCAGGGAGAGAGGTTGGATCCCTGGGGATCACCACAGGTGGAAACAGAGGTGGGGAGGAGAAAGAACCCAGAATAACCTGGGACAGACAGTCCTTGTTGAAGGAAGTCAGCCAATCCCAGTGCCCGCTCCGAGATACATAGGGTGTCATGGAGCTGCTTTATGAGGATGGAGTGGTTGAACGTATCAAATGCAGCGGAGAGATCAAGTAGAATGAGAACAGCTCAAGAGTTGTAGTCCAGAGATGCGAACAGTTCCTCACAGGTGTACAGAAGAGAAGTTTCCGTGGCTCTGGATGCCCAGAATCCAGATTGATGGCCGTGGAGGCAACAAACAAGTACAGTGTGCTGGGTCAGTTGGGGGAAGACCAGCTTCTTCAGGAGATTCCCAAGGAAGGGGGTGATAGATACGGGGCAGTATTTAGCTGGATAAGAGGGGTCTGCAGAAGGTTTTCTCAGGAGGGGCGCACAAGGGAGTGCTTGAGGGAGGAGGGGAACAACCCAGTAGCAAAAGAGTGGTTGCAGAAATCAGCAAGTGCAGGGGCAAGAGAGCCAATGTTGTCCTTAATGGTTCCGGAAGAGCAGGTGGAAACCTGTTTGGAGGAGACCTTCATGGAGCAGACAACTCTGGTGACCTTGTCAGGAGCAAGAGGAGAGAAGGAGGGGGGAAAGGCAGAGAGTAGCTGGGAGGTCACAGGAGGCAGGGGTGTGGGGGAAGAAAAGGGGGAGGACGCAAGGGTGCTCAGGATGTCCTAAGATTTTGCATTGAAGTGTGTGGCCAGTGCGTTGCAGAGGGCCTGGGAAGGAGAAGGGGAGGAGGAGACTGCAGAGGGGCTGGCAAGTTCCATGCAGATTTTGACGTGTTCAGCTGTGTTGTTTGATTCACCCGAGACACGAGCCTGTTGCTCAATGTTGCTCATATGTGTGCCACTGTACGTTTGCCTTGTTATGATTTTGCCCCTAGGTGTCAAGTTGTAATTCTACTGCACTGGGATTTTGCTCCTCTGTGTCCCAATGTGCTTTTGCTCCCAGGTGCCCCTATGCAATTTTGTTCCTAGGTGTCCCTATGGTGATTTTGCCCTTGTGTTATTTCACTCGCTGTTGACATGGTACCCACTTCTGCCTGCTCTGCATGTCTTCCCCCCATCCCGTTACAGGGTGCCTTCAGACTTATCCTCACAATGACTGTAACCAAGGCACACCACTACCAGAACATCAGCACAGCCACACTGGATGAATGCTCCAACGGCCCATCAAGGTCCCAACAGACTGCCCCTCGCACCAACACACTCCGATTATACGCAGCAAAGTCACTCGCACATGGCAATTGAATAACCCTCCCAACAGACATAAAACAATAGAACACTTCACCTCCATAACCAACATCCAACGTCTTGGCCAATGCATGCTAGCACCATGAGCACGCGAGGTTCCACTCTGAACAGCAACGCCTGTATGCTCTTGACACGGAACACCTAGAAACAGAACTGCAGGCAGAGGTGAGGCGGAATTCCAGCCTGCATTCCCCAACATAAAAAAGATATCTTGCATTTTCCCTCGCTGCCAACTATACCAGCCCACATCCCACTCTTTCAGATCTAACACATTCCCTAGTGACCATGCAGGTGGCTTGGTGTGCAGTATGAACCCCAGTAAGATAACAGAACAGAACAATTAGAAAATAGCAACACTTGCTATGCCCAGGTCTGAGCAATTGCAAGAGCTCTATAGCAAGCACTGTGTAAAAAAAAAATATTGTCATTATATTAGGTTCCATGTCATTTCATCGCCTGTAATTTGATCCCCAGTCATTTTAATGTCCACATTCCATCGAAAATGCTCATTGTTTTTTTTTTGTTTTTTTCATTTTTGGCCATTGCATACCCACCCAAACCCTTATCTGCCCTTTCCCACCACCCCCCTAAAATATTTGATGAGCACATTCAATGGAATGTGCACGTTAAAATGCCTGGGGATGAACATGCAGGCGATTAAAGGATGTCGTACCTTATATTCACGTGGTGTCCTATGGGACATTAGCATTCAAATATCCTATAACTTTCCTTCGCTTACTACTACCACGGGATGATTTAACACAGCCTGTTCTGAATTATGTCCGCTGCACTCTACAATCTGGTACAATGGACTATCTGCATCCCAGAAGCCTGCTCTGCATTGTTCTTCATGAAGACTATTGGGGTGGTGAGTCTTGGAATGGGTGGGTTGGTCAACAGATCCCTTTCTTAAAACATACCACCGCTCGTTCTCAAGAGCACATCCGTGAAACAGCAGATAGAGTAACCTGGGACGCACAACCACAGAATGGACACATGCTTCCCAAAGTCTAACCATGTAGTTTGGAGGATCTTTGGAGGAAGCTGCTGACATGCTCCCCCGAACTGGTCTTGAGGCCAGTTTCTTCCACATCATGTACGTGCTAGTAAAGAAATCAGTCTTCCTTGGTCTGTGTGGCTGACAGCCTCCTCCTAGCCGTAACATGGGAAGTTTCTCGGTCATTGGTCAGTAGCTTTTTTCCACCATTCATTGCGCGGTTCAGTTGCAGTACCTCGGGTATCTTACAGGTGTAAGAGGGAATAGCCTGAATTGGATCTTTCCTTTTATGAAAGGTAGGAGTCAATAGTTGATCATTGAGTCCCACCTGTCCACCTTCCCCCTCCAGGGTTTCTCAATGCCTCCTACCTGCTTGACATTGTGAGCATTAGACCTTGTGTGATAGCGTGTGGACAATCGCACTGGGGTGTCACCAATATGTTAATGGCAGGGGTGTTGCTAGGTCTGGAAAAGATCTGGGGCTATGCTAATGTTGGGACTGTCAGGACTCTTGGCTAGCTAGCCTGTTGGTTGTGGCCCCTTCTGGGCTACAACCAGGAGACCCGGGGCTATAGCACCCCCATAGCAGCGCCTCTGGTTGCTGGCACTCAGTTCACTGCCTCCTTCACTAGGGAGCCAGTTGTAACTATCTCCGCCCAGTCAGAGTGCCTGATGGAGCTTGCTCTGCGGATGTGTCGGAAAACAGGCTTTAAGTGGTCTCAGTGGACTGAAGCTATATTAGCAGGATCCGAATGGTGGTGGGGCACGCGCAGGATATGGTTTGCCTCCCACCGATCAATGGCACTCAGCAAGATCTATGTCCATGAGACAGGAGAGATAGGTTTAGGCTAAAAGATTGTCTTAGAAGTAGGATGCTTTGTGCAATTTCAATTTGAGGGTCGCTATTCTCACAGTTTACATGATCTTTCAGATATATAGACAGACAGATAGATAGAAGACATTAATGTGCCATAATGCATGTTACCTGATATGAGAAACTCTCTGCATTATCCACAAGGCTTTCTGGGGCTGGGGACCACACTACATCCAACGTTCTCTTCCTAAGCATCTTCCTTCTCGAGCCCTCAGCTAATCCACCACCAACTCTCTGAGGGTCAGGCGCTTCTCCAAGCGGAGAGTGGGGGGGGGGTAGATCTCTGTCGTCGGCTGGGATCTCCCTTTGGAACAGCCTCCCTGACCCTCCCAAACTTGAGCAGGACCACCTAAGGTTCCGTAAGCAGCTCAAGACCCTCCTTTTCGCTACCGCTATCTCTCTGCCTCTCTCTTGCTGTTGCTCCTGTATGCTGTGCAAACTGTTTTAGCTGGCCACCCACTAAATTTACCGGGCCTGGCTTCTGCACCACATGTTGCCTTTGCACTGCCTCCGGGCCTCCCTACCACTTAGTGACTGTCTCTGCAATCCTGCAGTCCCCTGACTCTCTGCACTTGTAGCCACCTCCCTGGCAGCATTACGCCTTCCATGCACTCTCCCCTCCCCCTGCCACCTCGCACTTCTCCCCCTGCATCCTCCCACACTTGTGCGATATGAATAACCCAAGGACTAGTAAGATCGTTGTTTTGTCCTCCTTCTGTCTTCCCATCATTGTCTTGTTGCCCCTAGAAACACTTGTGCACTGGCACGTTATAAATGACATATCATATCATACAATGACATGTAACAAAAAAAGCCACCACATCCGGAATGACACCTGAAGAACAAATCCCAACACAGGCACATGCTGTGTGTGCGTGTGAGCGCGCACGCGCGTGTGTGCACGTGTTTACTCATTCACATTTTTAACCTGCTATTATGAAACAAGTAACAAAAAATGTCTTCTTTTTTATTACAGCAAATTGTCAGCATATTGTCATGTATTGGGGAACATTAATTCTCTGTAATTCGGCCTAAATATGTTTTTCTGTGTATACATATATTCGTTGAAGTGTGCACATTTTGGACTTTCGGAAAGTTTGGCACTGCAAATGTAAAGTGCCCTCTTGTTACTACACGGCACATGACAAGGCACAGGCAGAGAGCCTCGCCATTGATACATTCCGATTCCATGAACATTTATCAGTTTCCAAGAACAGACAGTGCTGCAGCTGCACACAAGACACAATGACACAATGGACACAAAGATAGCAATGTCACGGTGCGTCGGTTCGCTCACAGACCGCAGAAACCCTGAAGATAATGAGACTCAGAAACCCCACAGCAACAGAGCTTTACAAAGGAACCAAAACCCCTGAAAACGGCGAACTTTAGGCTCACAAGTCAACATTTGCATGCCCTTCTCCCCTTAAAACTCCCCCCCTTCCACCACTGCCTCTCTCTTCCGTCATTCTATTATTTTCCTATGAGGCCTGTTTAGCCATTTTTGCCACCTGGTAAGTTTTGCAGCTCCCTGAAATTGCGCAAAATTGGTGATATTTTTAGATAATTGTTTTCACGTTTTCTAAATAGGGGTTCCTGACTCATTTGCCCCTTTGTCCCCACCTCTTCCCGTCTATCCCCTTCCTTCATTTTGGCCCCTTTTTCCCATGTTTTTCTTTTAGGCTCGTTTGTCATAACTTTACACATCTTTCCATATCAACAATACTGTGGTATGGTGGCTATGGAAAATGGCCAGAAGGGGGGTAAAAATTGGTTTCTCTTATTTGTTCTGACCGCAGACCAACTCTCTTCCTAAAGAGCCAACTCCACTGCATGTTTTCTAGGTAATACCCACAAAATAAATTTGAATGCGTTGGATCTAAATAGGAGATATTTACATAGACAGTGGTTATCCTGAAAACCTGGTGTGGATGGTAGGCTCTTGAGGACTGCACTATTAAGAAAATAATAAAGACTGTGCGGGCCAAAATCAAGGTCCAATACCAGGAAATATCGCCTCAGCAAACATTGCCAAAAAACAAACCATAATTGAAGGCACTAAAACCAAGAAATGCCTCATGACCAAAGTGCATACAACAAAGATATAAAGCAAACACATGTTTAAAGACGAAGATCGCTCAGAAATGTTATTGGAGCCATAGATAGGGCATGTCTTTTTTAGCATATTTAGATCGATCCGAAACATTTTTCCTAGGCGTCTTACCTTCGATTTCATCACATTTACAAATGCGAAACTCACACGTTGGAAGCTGCCTTTTTTTTGCTAATCTTACCTGTTGATCCATCGCCCTAAATTCAAGTGTCCTCGCAGGAGTAAACCATAAAACCGACCCTAAAGCGGACATCATTAGAAGCTTACGTCTCTTGTCACACCAGTGCATGTCTCACAAGCCCATCCAGGCTATAAAGCCGGAAACAATCAGTGCATCAGCCTAGCACCCTGAATGTTACTAATCATTTGCTGAAGCTAAGCAGGATTGCCATTGGTTGGTTTGCGGATGGGAGACATCATGCAAATATACCTTTTTTTATTATGGCCAACACTTTTAAATCATAAAATGTTTGATTGAATTTACTGAAACTTGCACCCAGCCCCTGGTATACTGAGGTTCTAACAAGTCAGCTAGTGGGTCTCTCGAGCTAGCCGTGATCAAATTAAATTGAAACTTATAAACACAATCCATGTGCAGCAATCACTAAGGTCAGTATTTCCCTGGTAGTCTCATATCTGCAAACCAAGCAAGGCTGATCCTGCTTAGCTTCACAGTCGAGGGTCAGCAAATGATTAGTAGCATTCAGGGTGCTTGGAAGAAGCGCTGATAGAACTCAGCTTGACATCTTGAATGGACTCAACCCTTTTGATTGTGAAGCTAAGCAGGATCGGCTTTGGTTGGTTTGTGGATGGTAAACAAGAGGCATGCACTGGTGTTTTGACAAAGGGTGTAGGCTTCTAATGACGTTAGAATTAGGGGCGGTTTTATGATTTACTGTTGCAGGGCACTTGAAGTTAGGGTGATGGATCAACTGAAAAGATTTGCACAAGCTGGTGGAATAACCCTGTCTGCACACTGGCAGCCTGCATGCTAAGTGGCATGCCACCTTTAATGTCCACACATATTGGTCTGGCACGGGCAGATGTAAAGAGGCCAGACACGCTGGCAGCATGTGCCCTGGTGTGGGTGCTCGCGCTCTGCATGCACTAATGCAGCGCAGTCAATGGGCCCCAGACGGGCACTATTTTAAGAGAGACGCAGACAGCTCTTTATTTTTAGTTTCTTGGCTCAGCTCACACTGAACGTTGCTGCACGAGAGTGAGGAAAGTAAACAGCGCCTCATCTACTCTTAGAGAGCCTGGGGAAGCTGGTCTGGTGATGTCAGGTGCTTGGGTGTCCCGTGCCTCGCGGGCAAAGGATGGGCTACGTGTATGTGAAGAAACCTGCTCTGTTAAACTGATCTCTGACTGAGGCATGAGTGAGGTGAAGCAAACTGTACAGAGTCCAGCGAGATTACTCGCTGCACGTCTGTGATGTGTATGCTGCACTGCCTCCATGCCGCTTGCACCGGCGTTACAGGGGAAAGGGGCTCGTGCAGGGGTTCTCTCCTCTGAGCCGTATCTTGGAACCTCAACCTGGACACGCACTGGCCCCGAGATTTGATATTTAGAGAAACTCAGGCGTGCGGCGCATTTAAAACACGACAAAAACGTGCGCGCACGCCGTGCCCAGTACACTGCATGCACGCCGAGTGCCTTGAATGCAGAATCCGCAGTGGCATGACACCGCGGTGTGCGGGGCAGGGCACGAGGGGTCACGTGGAAGGACCCTGACCCACGTGGGCGTGAGTGGCTCCTTACCAGAGGGGGTGCTGCTGCTGCTGCCGCCGCCGCCTCCTGTGCGCCCAGTGCCGCTCGCTCCGGGGCTGGGGGTTGGCGCGGAGTGCGCAGTGCTGCGGCTGCAGAGCAGGCACCGAGGATCACCGCCAGAAGCCGGGAAGATGGGGGCGGGGGGTCTTAAAGCCGCAGTGCCCTCTCCACATGATCACGAGGGAGGTGTCTTTTTTTGCTGCACTTTTGAACCCCATTTCCCTCCTCGTTTCTGTGCCCACTATTTTACCTATCTAAAATGCCCCCTTTATGAAAAGGATCTAACGCTTTGCTGCCGAGTTATTCAAAACTAAAGGGCGATGGATGGGCATTTAAATCATGCATCTCAACCACTGGTAGTGGCATTTCGCTTGGCAACCCTCCAAACCATCGTTTTTCAGGGAGTGATGCCACTACAGAAGGGCGAAGGCCGTATAATCACCCTAAACTGCAAGGTCGGATCCAGGGGTGTAGCTTTAGTCAATAATGAAAGGGGGTGGTGGGAGAGCAAGGAGCAGATGGTTCTAGTTTTCCCAACAAGCTCTGTGATATGATATGATAGTTTATTTACATAGCGCCTATACACAATGTGTTTCAAAGCGCTTCAAGGCAAGGGAGGGAACAAGGGAAAATTCAATGACATTCTTACAGGCCCATGCACAGTAAGGATGTGAAATTAACTATGTACTCGGCCTGACGACATTTCAGATAGTGCAAGAGCTAAGACATAGATAAGGAAGGGAGGGGAGAGTGGGAAGGAAATGGTAACAGACAGGCGACTACAGTACTAGGCCTGACGACATTTCTGGTAGAGCCGGAGAAAAACAAAAGGTGAGGGAGGGGGTGCAGAAAGGGAGGGGAGGAACAAAACAAGCGACTATCGTACTAGGCCTGATGACATTTCAGATAGTGGTAGAGTGGGGGTTGCAGAGAAACAAGTAAGGGGATGGGGGAGGAGTCAGACCAGGTTGCTATCATACTAGGTCCAGGGATAATTCTGATAGAGTAAGTGCATAGAAGAAAGTAAGGGGAGGAGGCGAGGAGATAGGAAAAGGGAGAGGAGGAAAGAACAGAGAGTAAGCAGTCAAAAAGAGTGGAGAAGCAGAGGGGAGAGCAAATACAATTGCATAAGTCAGTAGTAACACATAATGTTGCAAGCCAGACTACAAGATGAAGATGGGAACAGCATGATTCAGGGCCACCATGAGTACAAGATGCAAAGGAAGTCCAGCATGAGAGTTGAGAAAGGGTGACACACAGTGAATCAATGAAGTCCATAAAAGTCAAATTCAGCATTGGCCCCAAGACGGTGATGGTGAAACCAGAATGTATCAGGACAGACTCCTGCAGAAGTAGGCTGGAGGGGCGGATGGGGAGCAGGGTAGAAGAATCAAGCAAAACAGGCAACACCTGTGTGCGAGAAGGGGGGTCACAAGGGAACATCACGGGGGGACCAGAGGGGTGGGGATGGCCTGTGGGGACAGCGGGAGTAAACACATGTTGGTGCATGCTTACCTGCTGACTGAGCAGGGGGTCGGGCCCTGGGTCCTCCTGGTCCGAACAGGTCCAAACAGGAATTGCCCTGGGCTGGGTGCAGGGCCGGTCTTTGCATCAGGCAGCCCAGGCGGCTTCCTGACGTCAGTCAGCCTCTAGGGGGCGCTGCACCAGCAGTCCACAGTGCCAGTGCTAGAATACACGTGTAACACGTTTGTTTCCTAACATTATAAAAACGAATGTACCTGTTCATTTTTATAATGATAGGAAACGAATGTGTTACACGTGTATTTTACCACTGGCACTGCTGCAGGCTGTGGCCTCGGCCAGGGCAGTTTCTAGTCCATTTGGTGCCCAGGGCGAAACACTAGGAATGCGCCCCCCCTGCACCCCATCCCATGCGCCACTCCCACTGCACCCCACGCTCCACTCCCGCCGCACCCCGCGCACCACTTCCACCGCACCCCACGCACCACTCCCACTGCACGCTGCGTGCCATTCCCAAACTACATCGTTAAGGAACTCCTAACCAAAGTCAAACAGCTCGTCACACATGGAATGAATTGCCATTTGCAACGGTGGGCAACTTTTTCACTGGTGCCCAAGACAATTTTATGTCCCAGTCCCACTTAGGCGGAAGATAATGAGGACTGGGCACACCAAGAGACCATGCATATGGCATAGGATGCAGTATATACAACCAACAAAGAACACAAGATGCTGAAGGGGGTTTGGAGGCAACCTAAGCCAAAAGGGCAATGACAAGGAGACGCCTGAACCCAATAAACAATCACTTTAATATTCTTTGAATGGGAATCAAGTGTATGCTTTGATAAAGTAAAGTCTTGACTGTTGTAAGGATACATGGACCAGGATTATTTATTTATTCATGCAATGTTTGTCGGGTACCTACATATTTATTTATTTATGCAATGTGTGTTGTATACAGGTATCCGACAAACATTGCATAAATAAATAAATTATCCGTCTCCATGTACCCGACAAACATTGCATAAATAAATAAATTATCCGTCTCCATGTACCCGACAAACATTGCATAAATAAATAAATAAACCGGTTTGTGGCTTAAAGAATATTTACTCAGCAACACTGGTCAAAACTATTATCCGCATGGTGAAGTAACTCATCACCGTTGCCATGGAAGTGGTTTAAAGTGTAATTGATATATAGTTTGGAAAAGAAGCGGCATGAAAGAAATAGCTCTGCTTTAAACAATTATTTTGGCAATTTTCTGGGCTTGCAGGGACGCACCATGGGCCCAAACGGGTCTCTGTTTGTACCGTGTCAGGGCCCAAGGTGCGTCCCTGCAAGGCATGCCCACTCCCCACAGCCCAGTGCACCTCCCCTCCCATCTCAATGCCAGCACAAAACCATTTAGTGACTAATGGGCCACCATTAGCAGTTTCCTGCCGGCATTGTAATGGAAGGGGCTGGTCTTAGCTGCAGGTGGACCTAAAGTGTTTTTATTGGTGTGCTTATGCCCCCCACCCCAAGTGGCGCGAAAGTGGTCAGAGGGAGCCTCTGACTTCTGGATTGTACTACGTGACATTACAGTTGAAATGCAGCGCCAGCAACTGACTTGCAGAACTTTCCACATGTCAATGCGCCACCCCACAAACTAGGGAATTCCATCCCCTGCAGAGGCTGCAGGGACTGGGACAATTGCACCCCCCGGGCAGTTGCCTGCCTCGCCCGGGCCAAGAAACAGGCCTGGCCTCGGCTCTCAGGCAGGGCAGGGCAATTGGCAAATAAATTTGCAACATTTGTTGCTTCATTACCTTCCCCCAGACCCAGGTGGCGCCGGCGCCGCTGGCGCAAGCCCGGCCCATGGGCACACGTGCGGTGTGCCCTCCTCCAGGCTATGGGCGCGCACTGACACTGAAGTGTGGATCGCCTGGGGCTGGCTGGTGTTGTCGGCCCCGGCCATTACAGAAAAGAGGAGCGATTGGGTCACTAAATCCTGAAGTTGTTCCCATCACAAGCACACACTGCCAAGCAGCAGCAGAATCAGCAAATACAAACAGTTGCCGCATCCTGCCCTCGCTGATTGGGCCTTGTTTCAGGAAATCCGGCAGTAACTACAGCCTGCCGAGGCATGCACACTTCTTTCCTCCTGCTCCCATCCTCGCAGGTGAGGCCTATTGCTGCATATGTGTTTTATTTATTATAAAATGATATTGCAGAGATGACTGGGCCAACCAAGAATGGCCTCTGGAGGCCGCAAAGGTAGAAACTTTTTTCCAGGCTCAAGTAGTCATGAAAAAGGAAGCGAGCACTAGTGGTGGACTCTCCTCAGGAGATCAAAAGGCCGGTTCTCGGAAGACCTGGGCAGAATGTCACCATCAGCAGATCTTAGAAAGTTGCAAGTTCCAGTGGGGTTGGATTGGTCCGTCCATTGGTCATTCGGCCCGTGGCCAGGCCAAAATCACTTTGAGGGTGAGGCGCTGGGGGCCAGTAACACGCGTGGGCCGGTTTGGAAGTTACTACGCCCCCCTAGTTCCCACTCCCGAGCATATTGTTCGTCGTTCCCTAGGCAAGCCCCTGCCGTTACGGAAAAGAGGAGTGAGTGGGTCACTAAATCCTGAAGGTGTTCCCATCACGAGCACACACTGCCAGGCAGCAACAGAATCAGCAAATACAAACAGTTGCTGCATCCTGCCCTCTCTGATTGGCACTGGTAGTGGACTCTCCTCAGGCGATCAAAAGGACGGTTCTCGGAAGACCTGGGCAGAGTGTCACCATCAGCAGATCTTAGACAGTTGCACGTTCCAGCGGGGTTGGATTGGTCCGTCCGTCGGCCATTGGGCCCATGGCCGGGCCAAAATCACTTTGAGGGCGAGGCCCTGGGGGCCGGTACCACACTTGGGCCAGTTTGGGGGTTACTACACCCCTATAGTTCCCGCTCCCGAGCATATTGTTCATCGTTCCCTCTTTCCTGGGCATGCACTGCTGACTTTACTTTAGGGCAAGAGTTTCATACATTTCACTGTTCACTCAGACTTGTCTTATACTCTTCTTTGTCATTGTGCTTCTTTTGTTTGGAATAGCAATCACGCTAGTCTAACGAGATAAACAAACACCTACATGAACGCGCCTTGTGAATGATGGTGTGAAGGATGGATGCAGGCACTGGACCAAAAGCTGAGCGAAGTCTGCACAGCAGCTGGCTTGGGAAAGCGACTCAGCAACTACAGTAGAAACCGTCTCCATGGACGGTTGGCCCGTCTTCCGTATAATGCAAATACCCAGACTTGCAGGATGCATGCTTCACTTTCTTTGTTCCATTGGGGGCGACATGCTGTAGCATCAATTCATTGCCTTTCAAATACCCCGCACGGTGCAGCTTCCGATCTCCTTTAACACCAACGCTGGGAAATGGCCATGACTAGCTAACGCCACATCAATCAAAGCCAGGTCTCTAAATAATGGTTCAAGTGTTGGGTAATTACCTGCTCACGCTTTCTGTCGTGTGACCAACCAGTGCGCAAAAGGTGTTTCAGAGCGTGGGGCTCTTGATGCCACCCATTTCTGCATTTGATACACCAGCAGCTAAACACACCCTGGGGAGGCAGCTTCTTCTGCATAGTCCATTTCTCTCCCAAGCTCGGGACAATGTTCTTTACCATAATGGAGAATGTGAAAAAAGTGCAGTGCTGCAAGGCTGGGGGGTGAGGGTGGAGGGCAAAGCGCACTATGCTTGGGGTACACTGGAGATGCTTCCCCTGATACCCGCAGTACTCCAAGTCCTTTGAAATGAAATTCGTCTATGCACTAAACAATGTGCAAGGGCCGCTGTTATTCAAGCAGCACGCGGCTAGTATTTTGCAAAAAGTAAACTTAACATGTCCCAAGAAAAGGTTGCCTTCCACCCTTTAAGAATTAGATTGTTTTTGTTTTTATGTTGGGATGGTAGATATGGTTTTTCTTTGCGATCTTACATTTTCATGGTGCTATCGGGAGCTAAAATGAGTGATCACGAAGGAAACATTTAAGAATTTTGAGAGTTCACGAGCATGAGCGAAACAAACGCCAATACTTGAACTACCATTTCTCTGCCGTGGTAATGCACGGCAGTGTGTTTCAATGTAAAGTCCACATTGTAATATCATAATTTTAGAATGCCACCGCTCCAACATTAACATTGGGAGCTATGTTGAATTGTACATGCATGTTAATGCATATGTTTAAAGTAGACTTTACCACTCACATGGAGTAGTGATATTGTTTACGTGTGTCCCTCCTAAATATATTTAGCTTCACGTGAAATATTTGATGCAGTACATATTGCATAAATGCATGTATTTTAATGCTGAGATAGAGGGGCTTGTACGGCTATTGGTGGGTATGTTGCTGGTGCTTGTTCTTGGAGGTTTGAGTAACACTGTTCAAGACCAGTTCATCACCTTTTAAGAGTGGCTAAATGTTTGAGGTCATACGAATGACATTAGTGTAGATCTGAAATTGTCGATTCTCTGACCTGAGTCACAGCAGCAAACTGGTCATTGTTACTAAAAATGAAGAGCAAAAACCAGGCCTGTTCGGGTTTGACCCTCTTATTGCTGTTTTCTGAGGTTCATTAAATTCAGCAGATGCCAGCATTGACAATTTTGTTAACTCATAGTCCCCACTCCCGCTGCTCAGCCCATGACACATGCATGAGATCACAGGTCGGGTGAGGGGGGGCGCCAACGATGCTTCCCGCCTGGGGTGCAATCTGTTGTAAGACCGGCCCTGGGTGGGTGTTCTCTCAGACAGCCCTTTAAGATAAGTAGCGATACCCTGGAGATGGATGGGGATGCAGATTTTATTCATACATCAAAAATCAAAACGACACAAATAGTTTGGCAAAGTTTGTCTGTTTTAATGTCAAGTATCTAAAACAGGGAGTACAACGAACATCAGCAATCGCTCGATCCTCTGACTCTATTTACTTCATAAAAAACGTGGCTTTATACCCACAATTGGTCATCATTCACGTTTTGACCTGCGTCATTGCCAACGTCATCCTACGTGGCAAACTACAAAAACCTAACGGAGGGTGTGATTGGGTCCAAGGGTATTTCTAAGTATAGGCTGTATAGGGCAGTGGAGGAAGGTGATAGGATACTTAACATCAGGTGGGGCAACTAAGCCCTCCCCTTAAAATGTCCTCTATGGACGTCACTAAATGTACGACGTTCCATTGGCTACACAAATTATAGGACCCTTAATTCCGCGGTGCCCTACAATTGGTGACCTCAATGGTCCAGTGTCAATTAGTGTTTGAAGTTTGGCCTTCAGTCTGTACTGTGTTCTGTTTTTGCTTGACCTCTCTGAACAGGAGCCTCTGTTCTTTCACGTTAATTGTATCCAATGTCAGCCAATTCCAGTTTGATAAGACCTTGGCTTTCTTGGCTCAGTCAACTCCTTAGCTGAGATTTTATTCTGTTTAATTCAATTGCTTTTCTTAACTGTGACACTAGAATGAGGCCTTCTTGCTTTGTTCAGTACTGCTTATATGCGTAGTGGAAACATCCATCCTTTACTTGTCCATATGTATCTATATATATGTATATGTTGGTGCTTGCCGCAGTCTAACTATTCAAAAGCATGTAGCTAGCTTCATGATTGCTTTGCTGCTTGCGTTTCATTGCATCTGTACACGTTTAAACTAAGTATCTTCATCAGGTCTGTGGCATAAGTTTCTTCACCTTGATCCCAAGATGTCACTTATCCTTGATACTGTCTTGATGGTTTATAAATCATCTGCATCCTCTGGTCTGTTTATATCTTCTATGGGTGTCAATTCGATTTTATATGACGTCACCATTCATCTTTACCTTTTAGTTTCTCTGCTTCTTCAGGAATCTCGTTGAAATGGCCATCATATTGTCTTGTATGCAGGTATGGTTTCCTTAATGGGTATTTTACCTCCCATATTCTCTTAGGTATAGGTATTCTTATGGGTACTGCACAGAGTCCACGCTATTCTCTTTGTTGGTTTAAGTGTTCTGTGTACGTCAGATACTTTGGTTCATACTTTTTAGGTAATGTAGGTGGGACAGTTGGAGTGGGGGTACTTGGCTTCTCCTCTACAGCCCTTTTCTTCATCTGCCCTTCACTTCGGATGCCCGGGCGAGAGACACCCTTGATCTAACAGTTAAGAGCAGGAAGGAAGAGGCAGGGCTAAGAAGGTGGGTGGTGCTAAGGCCAGGTAACCTAGATCCACTTGCACCTGCTCCCCATCTGCAAAGAAAAAGAGGTTGGAGGGCTCCTTAAGTAGGGAAAAAGAGCGGCAACCAGGAAGGCACCAGTTGGGCGAGGCTTACTAAGTGGGGAAAAAGAGCGGCAACCTGGAAGGCACCAGGTAGGTGGGGCTTAGGCCAGGTGACCTAGATCCACTTGCATCTGCACCCCATCTGTAAAGGAAAATAGGTTAGAGGGCTCCTTAAGTAGGGAAAAAGAGTGGCAACCAGAAAGGCACTAGGTGGGCGGGGCTTGCTAAGTGGGGAAAAAGAGCAGCAACCTGGAAGGCACCAGGTGGGCGGGGCTTAAGCCAGGTGACCTTGATCCACTTGCACCTGCTACCCATCTGCAAAGGAAAAGAGGCTGGAGGGCCCTTTAAGTAGGGAAAAAGAGCAGCAACCTGGAAGGCACCAAGTGGGCGGGGCTAGCAAAGTGGGGAAAAAGAGCGGCAACCTGGAAGGCACCAGGTGGCCGTGGCCTAGGCCAGCTTATCTATATCCACTTGCACCTGCTCCCCATCTGCAAAGGAAAAGAGGCTGGAGGCTGTGGTGTACTCATCTAAGAAGGAGAGTGTGGCAAGTTGGTTACCTGCTCTTTATTATGTCATTTGACTAATGCATTAGTGATGTGCTCAACAGACTATTCTGGGGGTAAATGGCCTGGCAGCCTGAGTTAATGGCCCGAATGAAGGGAGGGCAGTTAACGAGAGCACGGGACGTTTACCCCCCGGTATAGCCCTTGAAACTCGTTACTAAAGCTATTAGCATCACAGGTTACCAAAGCGGCAACCCGGGGTGCTTAAAAAAAAAAATATTTTCATTAATTGAATGAGACGCCGTGTGTCCCATTCAATGACTGAATATACTATTCCAAGATGGCCACCATGGTTGTGAAAGACGGGGCTACGCACGGAGCCCCTTTTCCATTTCCATGGTCGCCCAAAAAGCAAAATGAAGGGAAGGTGTACCAGTGCTGCAACAATCAGGTAAGTCGGGTTGGGGAGAGGTTTTAAAAAAAAAAAAGAAAAAGTTGTGAGGGGACAAGATGGTGGTCTGGGGTGGGTGAGGCAGCCTGCAGGTTCCGTGAAATGCAGGCTGAGATCAGAGGTGTCAGCCTGCGATCCGCAGAAACTGATTGGCTGCGCCCCCCACCCCGGGTACTAATAGGAACAATTTCTATGTACATAACTCTGATCTTTTTTGTAATGCCTTATATTTGCAGGGTTTATCTGGCTTAATCATATCCTTTCATGTCTCTTACAAAAAGTTATCATTTGCACTCTCAAACCACCACTCACACCATCCTACACCAACATTACTAGCACGGTAGAATAATTTATTTCACTTAATCTATGAGGAGAGAACACTGGCTCAAAATGGACATAGCCATGAGTGCCTTAACAGCAACTTCAGCCTGTGGAATGCACACTTGGAATGGTCAATTGCAACACTGCAGTCGGTTAAGCCACGCATGGGTTCGTCTTCGTGTAGTGCCTGCCTTAAAGAATCACTTCAAGGAAATCCCAGTTATGTCAGATAAGGAAACACAACAACAGTGATGAAAAGTGAATTTGCCAGGATCACATATGTTTGTCAAGTGGAGAAGCTCGGATGTTAGTCCAGATTTCCGGTTTCTATAGTTTGCAATTCAGGCAGTAGACTATGGGTGTCATTATGAGGATGGTGCTGTGGTAAAAAAGCGGTAGTAATGGAATAATTGCCACTTTTACCACACTGACATCCTACAAGTTTGCCTCTAAATTGGAGGAAGTACCTCCAGTACCTGGTCGGAGATATTTCCTCCAGTTAACCTCCAAAAACTGGAGGTAATTCCTCCAAGTCCCAATGGGGATGAAACCCGTGTTACCACCACTGATAATTAGGTAAATATCCCACCAATATGAGTGGCAGTTATCGTAAATGAGTGTGGTAGTATTTCTGTGGGAAATTATCACCATGCTTGTAATGATTGCTCTCATTTCCTCCTGTTCCATCTTTACTTTCACAAAATCGTTCAGTGCTTTCTGCATAGTTGTCTTTCAAAAGCTATGCTAGTACTATGTTCATATAAAACTGACTTGTAGTGTACAAAATCACATAGGTAATCAACCTGACAAAAAGCATGATTCCCTGTGAAATTGCACAACAGAACACATAGAATGTATATCTGAAAAAAGAATTACAAGGCAAATCCAGCAAAGTTGGAGGATTAGAAATACATCTGTTCATCTCCACATTAATATGCAAGGAAGGAAAACAATTTATTAAAATCAGCAGCCTACACTGAGGTACCATGAGTAACAATTTGAAAAAAACATACATCTATGTATCATATAGCGATTGATTAGAGTGGTGAATTCTAATACATACAACAACACACACCATAACATGCAAGATTGTGACGGCAACATGTCTCACTGGATTGAGGCTCTGTTGCAGAGGTTTTGTGTGTGTATGTGTGTTGGTGTGTGTGACTTCTAAGTTACATATACACATCTTGGTAGGAAAGGCAAGTAGTTTCATGTTTCTGCAGTCAGTAAAACAATTATAATGCAAAGTGGTCATTGCACCTATTGGTGGCATACCCAGAAGATAGAAACGGTGGGCCTGTTCATATTGTGAGAGAATTGTTATAGTTTCCACTCATTTGGCGCGTGTGCAATTTCTTATGCTGGGATTTACCCCATTGTCTTTTGCTGCGTTTGAAAAAATGTAGTTCCACAAGGTTTGTGATTTTCATTTTTTCCAATCTTTTATTGTCTCGAATTCATCAATTGATGATATAACAGGTGGTGCCGACACGTGTTTCGACCTAACAGGTCTTTCTCTAGGCTGGTAGGTAAGATAGAGGTATTGTCCTGGTTCCTGCTTGTTGCAGGTTGGTCAGTTAGTTACTGGGTAGTGGTAAAAGCAAGCACTCAGTCCGCCCAGTGCCTGGTTTAGCAGAGGTGAATACCTTTCATGTTGTATCTTTCTGCCTCCGGGTTCAGGTGTCCTGTCTCTCTGGATACACACAATAGGCACCACAAGCATGGGCCTTTTTACAAGTTTCCACCAACTGGCTGCTAGTGCACCGATAACAAAGATGGAGGACGCGGCAACCCATGGTCCCTGGTGCTCTTAACGCACCCGTTCATATTGTGCACACATTCTGCCACTATACTCCTGGAAAAGCCGATGTATCAAAAACTATTGCCTCCTACGTCTAATCCTCTTTGCTAATGGGGAAACAAAGGAGGACAGATCCCAGTCTTCTGGGTTATACGGTCTCCCGTTGTTTTCACAAAGTAAATTACTTCGTCGTCATTTACTTTGTGTACATCACTTCACATTCCTTCGTATTTGTGTAAGTATTGGTGGGTTAAGGGGCAATACGGGATCGGGAGGGGTTTGAGCTGGGGGTGGTAGTAAAGGGGAAGGGAAGATGAGGGGGATCCCCCCAAAGAAATCAAAGTAACATTCGAAGTAATGTATATCAAGTAAATTACAAAGAAGTCCTTTCTTTCGTTGAAATGATATAGAGCCAGGTTATACAGCCAGGCATATTTTATGAAAACCAAACAAAATAGCCCCTGATAACTACCACTAGATGCATCCAAACACTTATTAATTGGTGTTATTACCCACATTAATCAACAGCAATATGAAAGTACTTTATTTAATAAATCTACTGATCTTGCCAGCACCACAAATGGTTATTTTACATGAATCCACATAAATACAGTCACAACATAGAGCATCAGGAAAACATGAATTTATCCCCCTAAAAAACAAATTCAATTATCATGCGGACACTTACAACACAGCCCATCCAAGCAAAACATAAAACAACCCCCCTGTAATTCTTTTCTTATGAAAATACTCCTAAAATGAGAGACACGTCTCATAAATGTTTCTGTCCTTTCAGTTGGACATTCTTCAGGGGCTGTTTTGTAGATACAGCACTTGAAATCTACAGTATGATAGGTGTCAATGTCACACCACTGTAGCAATTTTTACAATTTTTACCAATTATTCACACCAGTGGTACAATGAAAAAAACAAAGTCAAAATGACCTCCGTCCATGAGCACATTCCCCTTAATGGTGCGGAGTGCGTAAGGCATAATAAAAAAGAGAAAGAAAAAGGTATGGATGGAAGGAACAGTTAAAACCTCTGAAATGCTTCCCCGTACAGTACGGAAAGGGTCATCATAGTCATGTTTGGACAAACAAATGTCCCAAATTAACGGCACCAAGGAACAGCTTATTTGCCCAAAAACTTCCAACATGCACTATAAAGGCAAAAAGAAAAGACTTGGTGCCATGATTTTAGTTTATCGTGTCACTTAAGGAATACAAGAAGGGTGACAATCCCATATTGTGAAAAGGGGGGCTATAAACATATTCAACCCAATGGACTGTTGTTAGCTCTCCTAAAGTACTTAAGAAGTATGTCCCTTTTCATAAAAAAGACACTATGGATTATTTTTATATATGTCAAATAAATACAATTTTGGTGATAGCAACCAGTGTTAGCATTAGATATATCACCAAATTGAAAAGAGAGCACAATCTATCGATTTCAAGATTAATAATAAAGTTTAACATTTATCATATTTGTTCAGGTGCACCTGGATGGGACTTGTTGGTTATTGAAGTCTAGGAAACTCTATACTATACACACAACAGTCCTCATCGCCCGAAATGAGAATCCAAGGCACTCTTCATTGGGGTTAAATCCCTTATATTTATATTATACTCTGATTTACATATATAAAAAGTTGAATTAATCAAACTATGTCATAGGTCATGCAATTGACTTACAATATGCACTACATACATGGACACATTCAGAATATATATATGCAATAACATAATTGTATTAAGTTGTTCCCACATAAAAGACAATTTAATTCACTGTTACCTAATATATAAAAAACAACTGCCATTTAATGTTGCTAAATCCTTGACAGCTTTTATTTGTAGACTACACCTCTAGCTACTGCTTGTTCTCTGTGCACGTCAGACTATATATGTCATTCGTCAGGAGATCCTTAACTCTGTCTTCCTAGAAAAATGAATAACCAATAACTATTTCTGAGAACTCATCAAATGACACTACTCAAAGTAAAATATTCAATTATTGATCGCTGGCCTCCTTTGATGCGTATACGATTCTCTTCATCTTACATACCAGGTTAAAGTACTGCATACAACATAAATGACAGATAAAGGTCACAGTGCTATATATATAACTAATTATCCATCTAGGAAAAAAGGGTACATGAATCTATTCTTACCCACTATCTCTGTGTGTCTGAACTGATCATTTACTTGCTAGCTTCCCTCCCTTGTTCATAATGCTGCGACAATCAGGCCAATCTCCAAATCAATGATCTCTTCTATTCTAACAAACAAAAAAGTAAGAGATGTTTGGAGCACATACCCTTCACTGATTAACTATCACAATTAGAACCTAAATAAACCTCAAGCTACTATCCTGATATCTTGAATGTGTTGACACAATTCTGTTGCACCAACTTCTGAATTACCGGATAGAAACCACATTAAAATTCAGAACACCTCTTAAATGAAATTCAAAATGGCATCACCTAACGTGACATCCTCCATGCTGGATACCTAATGTATGGTTGCCATAGAAGTAAAGTACGATAATGCCATAGAACTTTTTATTTTTTAAGCAGTTAATGACAAAAGTCAAAGATAACATGTCAAATCCCATTCTACATTAATTCCTTTTGATTCCAATACATCCATTCTCTTAATCCAATACATTTCTCTTGAACTGGATGAACTCCAAACAGCCCTTTAAGATGAGTAGCAGTACCCTCGAGATAGATGGGGATGCAGATTCATACTCATGCATCAAATAATTAAGACAACTCAATAGTTTGGCAAAGTGAGTCCAGTTAATGACAAGTTCATAAAACGGAGAGTACAACGAACATCAGCAATCGCTCAATCTTCTCGCTCTCTTTACTTTCAGAAAAAACACAGTATTTATAGCAAAAATTCGTCATCACTGATGTACAACCTGCGCACGTACTAACGTCATACTACATGGCAACTTTAAAAACCTAACATGCAACGTGATTGGTTATAGGAAGGTAACTTAACATAGGTACTATATCTGTAGATGGTAACGGGGAGAGGGGATTGGATAATCAAGGTCAGGTGGGGCAACTAAGCCCTCCCTTCAAAATGGCCACTATGAAAGTCACTAAAAGCACGACGTCCAATTAGCTCTACTCACTATAGGACCCTATATTACATGGTCCACTATGATTGGGTTGGTATCAATACCACTCATACTTTTCCACCTACGTCTAGCAGCACGCAGAAAGAACATCCAAGTGCAGAGAAGCTCGTCTGCACCCCAGCTTCCCACCAATTATGCTGCAATCAATCATCACTTCAGTAGTCATGTATCAATTACTTCTTTGTAGTTTGGCCTTGAGTCTGCTCTTAGAACTTTTAAGGAGTATGGACATGGTGGGGATCCATGCGTAGGTGTGCATGTTTCACCCTTCCAGCCTGCCTTTGTCACATGACTGGACACTGTGAAATTGGCTTTTCTCTGTGTCTTTTTCTATATTTGATTTAATTGTACCAGTTCTCTGACATCTGTGGCTCATCTTGAACTTTGTGAACAGGATCCTGTATTTGTTTCTCTCCTTAATTGTATCCAATGTTGGCTTATTCCAGCCAGATAAGACCTTGGTTTCTTGGCATGGTCATCCTTAGCTGAGTTTTACTCTGTCTTGATTCTCGATTTTCTTGCAGCGACACACTCCATTTGAGGCCTTTTGTAACCTTTGTTCAATTCTGCTCATATGCGTAGTGGACTTGCATCTGTATATAAAATGCTTCTTGAGGTATATACCTGTAAACGTTGGCACTTTCCGCAATCTATCAACTATTTAGCATAAGCAAGCTTCACAATTCCTTTGCCTCTTGCAGTTACTTGCATCTGTACACGTTTAAACTAACTAAATATCTTCATCATGTATGTGGCATAAGTTTCTTCATCTTGACATCAACTTCTTTACCTTGGGCTCAAGATGTCACTTATCCATGGTATCTTCTCTATATTTCGTCTCTTATCAGGTCTTTATATCGTCAATATATGCGTCAGTCCGATTTATTATGATGTCACCATTCATCTTCCTTCATTATCTTCTTTACTTCTTCAGGTATTTTATTCAAACAACCATCATATTGTTTGGAATGTAGGTATGGCTTCTTTAATGGATACCTTACTGTCCAGGTTTTCTTATTTGTCGGTATGTTAATAGGTGCTGTCATGCTGATAGGTACTGGGTAGAGTCCATATGCTACTCTTTGCTAATTCAACGGTTCTTCATACGTCACATACTTTGGTGTGAACTCAATAGGCAATGGGAGGAGGGCACCTGGATTGGGGACGATACTCAACACTTCCTCTTCACTCCCCCCTCTGGGGGATTCATCGCCCACTCTCACTTCTTTCTTTGCATCCACTTTTTCTTCATCCTTCACTTTTATTTCGTCCTCTGGATCCAGACATTTTGGTCTGAAGAGGTGCTTCCTTGGGGCCCATATCTTTATGACTCCTTTCAAGCATCCTGCTGTTCTTACGAGCTCATCCTTGTTCCATGTTATCAGTGGGCATTCTCCACTTGGACTGCAATAGATCCACCTTCCCACATATTTTCTATGGTCTCTTAGATACAGGAACTTGGTTCCTTCTGGCGCATAAATGCTGGCCTTCACAAAGTCTCATATTTCTTCATCAGTTAGGTATTTGGGCTTCCATCCTGACTCAACATCAATCATGATCTTCATCCCTATAGCTTTCTTTGCAGTCCTCTGGCATTGGGAGATTATTAATTTCATCACACAAAATCCAAGTAATTTCATCACCAGCAGGGCTCCTGGGAACTTGAATGCATCTGCCATCCATTGTGGAATCCATGAAAACAATGCTCCAAACCAACTGTCATCATCAACTTCGTCAGCTTCATCTATCATCTAGTTCTGTAGTTTTTTCAACATGTCTATGGCCTTTGTTAAGGTTCCATTCTTGTCGTTGTGTCAAGGTATGAATGTGCGACATGGTGTTCCGATCTTTGCACGAACACCTCTAAGACAAATCTGTTCTGGAGTGTCATTAGTCTGATTGCTCTCTTCTCTTCTATGATTGCATTGAATCCTTTTATGTTCGTGTTGATGGTCTGCAGTAACTCCCATCTGGTTATCTGCAACCATTTAGTATTTGCTCCAACCTGAATTCTTGGCATCAGGATCGTCATAAACACTGATGAGGTCAGGCTGAACAACCTGTGTTCATATGGGATAGCATCAAAAGCTTCTTTCGATTTGGCAGAGAAGTAATTCTCTCTTTATTCGGGAGAGAATCACAATTGTGGTCAAGTCTTTGACGCTCCAGGAATGGTATCATTATCAGCTCCACAGATCTCTTCTTCCTCAGGTGAGCATCTGCTTTCAGGAATCTGTCAATGTTCACATCACATTTCGGAATCACCAACGCTGGAACATGGACATTCACCAATGTACATATACCTCCCCAATTTTTCGGCAATCTCATGTATGCCTGGGATCCACACGGCCAATAGTGATCCATGATCACTGCAGTACCATGTACCATTCCTGGAGCGTCAAACACTTGACCACAATTGTCATTCTCTCCCATTTTTCTTGTGCCATTATTTCTGAAACAGAATTTTGGGCTCTCCAATGGTATTGGGGGTCCTTCTGAGGTTGGTGGTAAGGAATTACTGGCACCGGTAAGGGTGCCGATGCCGGTAATCCCTTACCTCCGTATTCTGAGGTCCCTTTGCAGGTCCCTCCTTACCTCCTGCTTTTAGCAGGAGTTAAGTACGGGACCCGCAAAGGTACTTCGGAGGTAATTACGGTACAATAATTTACGGTGCCGTAATTACCTCCTTCCCCATTCCCATTGAGCCCTATGGGGCAGAAATGGGAATGGGGAAGGGCAAAAGATGAATGGGGAATTACCGGTCCCTCCATCCCTGGAATGGACCGGTAATTACTCCATTCACCATGCCGGATTTGGGACGGTTTCGGAGGCAACCATGGAGCTAATTACTCCATGGTTAGCGCCAAACCCGGAATGAAGCCCATTATCTGCTAGGGTCCTCCTCTGTCTTCGACCCATGTCAATAGTTTAACAAGCTTTCGCCATAATGGCTTGCATCCATTTTGCACTATGTCAATGGTAGTCTGGTAACAACCGATCACTACACAGGCTCTGCAGATCACTACTCCCTTTACCCATCCGTCTGGTGAAAGCACTGTTCCCCAGATTTGCATTTGACCTCTGTTCTTCCATCTGCGAGTTTCTTCTGAATTATTTCCTGCAGTCTCCAATTATTTCCTGAAGTCTTGCCTTTATGTCTTGAACACAATCATCTTCATCTGGATCTGTATTTACATTTGCCCATTTGAGAGAAGCATCACTTCCCATGAACTGACATCTGGTCTTGCACATTGCTATATGTGACTGACAGTGTGCTGTCCACACATCTATCTCGATAGCTACAAAGATGTTTGACTTTCCCATGATGTAAGGCAGAAGTGCACATACAAAGCATTCCTTATCCGAAGGTCGTCTTCTAACTTCCTTCATATGTTGGTACCATATGTTGTTTCCCAAATGTGTTGTGCTATCCAGGTAATCATTCAATTTGTTATTGTCTTCTTGTGTGCTTCTTCTGGCTCTTTCTCCTTTAATATGGGGTTTCTCAAGCATGTCACGCAGTGCTTCTGTATAGCTCCTTCTTGCTGGAGGGTTCTCAGGCATTTCCATCAATGATCCAGGCGTTTCCATTTGTACTGTTCCAGTAGGAAAAAGTGAAATACGCTTCATCCTTTCAATATACCAATTATGCATGAAAATTTCTCTTATAATTTCTGTCTGTGTCTTCCCTTCAGGCACTGCACTGATATAATGTCTCGCAGGATGAGGTGTGCTTGCAGGTGTCGTCTCAATTTGCTTATTCTCTAAAGCCTTTTGTCTCTTTAAAAGTTCAGCTTTCTCCATTTGTCTCTCAACTTCTCTTGGCGTAAAACTTCTCA
The DNA here is from genome assembly GCF_040938575.1 of Ambystoma mexicanum. Classification (NCBI taxonomy): domain Eukaryota; kingdom Metazoa; phylum Chordata; class Amphibia; order Caudata; family Ambystomatidae; genus Ambystoma; species Ambystoma mexicanum. The sequence continues at coordinate 1,559,534,867 of NC_090929.1, read as the reverse complement.
TCGTGCTTTGTCCAAACTCTCCCCATTCTTTGGAATGTGACTCTAAAATCATTGACACTAGACCCGGTGGGTTTGTATTCATTATCTGTGTAGGCGTAGCTTTCATCAATCCCTTGTCTGGTTTACTTTGTAGACCCTGTCTCCGGCAGATGATTTCTCCTTCTGCCAGTGCATTTTCTTTTACTCTGGGGATCTCATCATAGAATTCTTCATAGTTTGCGCAATCATGTATTGGATCTCCTTCAGTAACTGGCTCTGCTATAAACATAACTGGGTTCACTATTCTGCATCAAACTATTTTGATCGCTGGATTTGATATGACCACTTCATAAGCAGAAGCTCTTTGTGATGTCAATGTACCTTTTGGTTTCTCCAGAATGGCAAATAATGTGTGCTCAACGAATAACTTTATTGGGCACCCCATTACAATGGTTGTAGCTTTCTCTATGGCGAACGCGGCGGCAGCCAAACTTTGTTCGCACGGGAAATGACCCCTCATTACTGGGTCTAAAATCCAACTGTAGTATGCCAGGGGCTTGTACCCCAACATGGTTTTCTGTGTAAGGACTGCTGTCATAACAGTACCATCTGTGTGTGAAAACAGGTAGAATTCCTCTGCATAGTTGGGAATCCCTAAAACTAGTGTTGTGCAAATGGCCTTTTTTTAGTTAATCAAAACCTTGCTCCATGACCTTAATCCACACAATTTTTTCTTTCGTTGCTTGTGCTTTCTTTAAGGCTTGTAATAAAGGCCTGGTATAAGAGCTGTAGTCAAAGAGAAGTTACAGTATTGTCAACAAGAGGTGTTGTACATAGGCCAATTGATTTCACATGAAGGTTAAGAAGGTTACCTCTGGAAGAGCTGAAGCTATTTTGAAAACAGCTAAGCCACACACGGTAAAACAAATGCATAGTTTTCTAGGATTATGTCATTATGTCAGGGCATAATTACATAATCCTAGAAAACTCTGCATTTGTTTTACCGTATGTGGCTTCGCTGTTTTCAAAAAAGATTCAGCTCTTTCAGAGGTAACCTTCTTTCCTTCATGTGAAATCAATTGGCCTATGTACAACACCTCTTGTTGACAATACTGTAACTTCTCTTTGTCAACTTGATATCCTTTCTCAGCAATTATAGTCAATAACTTAATGGAATCGTGTCTGCACTCTTCCTATGTTGTGCTGCAAACTAAAATGTCATCCACTTATTGCAAAACAACACTCTCTAATGCAATGTTGCTCAAGTCCATCTGCAGGACTCTATTGAAAATCGACTGAGACTCACAATAACCTTGAGGAAGCCTTGTGCTTTTCAGGCGAACTTGTCTGAACGTGAAAGATGTAAAATCTTGTGAGTCTTTATGCAATGGGATTGTGAAAAATGCATTTTTCAAATCAATCACGTGAAATGACGTGCTTCAACAGGTATGTTACATAGAATTGGAGACGGGTTAGGGACTAGAGGGAACCCGGCCTCTACAATCTGGTTTATCGGGTGAAGATCTTGTATTAGCCTCCAAGACCCCCCTTCCCTTTTTTCACTGGGTAAATCGAAGCATTGCATGACGACTCTGATGTCACTAAGATGCCTTGATCCATCATGGCAGAAATTGTCTTGAAAATCCTTTCATCTGCCTCCCTAGACATGGGATACTGTCGGGCTCTTGGTAAAATTGCTCCTGGTTTCAATTTAATCTTCACTTCTCCAACTCCTTTCAGTAAGCCTTCATCATAAGGGGCTGCAGCCCATACTGAGACAGGCACTTTGCCATGTCGTCATCAAAATATTCAGGACGTTTTTGTGCCAGCATCATCCTTTGGGGGCACCTCTCTTTTAATCATTTTCTCCCAACAAATGAGGTTTACCTCAAATGTCATCTCATCCTCACCTATTTGTTCTTCAAACAGATCGTCATCAGTGACGTCAGTCAATCTGTAACCTTCCCCTATGGCAATTATTGCGCACCATTGTCTGCCTTCATTATCACAGCCATCAAGCAAAGCCATCTCTCCTCGCACTATGGCTGCTTGGATTGTTAAGGGACACACTTGTCCCTTTTCCTCATGCATAGGTATTCTTTGTCTGAACAGAAACTCATCTGGGGTTCTCATTGTTCGGCCTGCAAGGCCTGGTAGCCATGAGATTAATATGCGCACTCCATATGCGAATATCTCAGGTTCTAATGGAATAGCTCTCATAGCCATTTGTCCTGCATATGCTCTGATCATTTCACACACGTTTAAATAATGAATTCCTGGAGATGAACACACTACGCCCTCTTCCGTGAACGAGATTGTCATATTTAACTTTGTCCAAATCTCGTCCCAATATATTGACAGGCGTTTGTCTCGAATACAATAGTGGCACCTTCATGTCACATTCTCCTATAGAGACTGGAAGTTCTTTTGTGAAAGGAACACAGCTTGTGTCTCCTGGAAAACCTTGGGTATTCATGGCGTCGCCAGATAAAGAAAACTTGCCTTCACGTATACACAAGCGTGTTGTACCCATGTCCACTAGGAACAAATATTCTTTATACCCTATAGTGATATCTACCCTTGGTTCCTTGTGAGAGTTTGGTGTCACTGACAGGATGGCACACATCAGGTCTCCCAGTGAGCTGTCCTAGTCCATGTACAATTTCGTCCCACAGTTAGTGAATGGATTTCCTCCATCACAAGTGGTATTTCCTGCTCTAGAGTTCAATACCTGTCCTGTGCCTGTAGTCTGTAGAAGTTGCATCGGGGACTGCTGGGACTGCCCTTGCGGGAAATTGGTCACAGTCTGCTGTGGCTGTAAGCTTTCCTGCACTCTTGGCGCTTCCTGCTGAAAAGTTAGATTCTGTGAAAATCCATCTCCACCCTGCAACAAATATGCAGGTGGATTCATCATCCCCCCTTTTGTAAATTGGTCATTTTGTACCATCCCTTGACTTCTGCACATACGTGCTAGATGCCCTGTCATCCCACACTTCCAACACGTTGGCAGTGGTCTGATCATTTGCCCATTTTGCATATTCTGATTTCCACCTTGCATATTCTGAAAGCCTCCCTGATTATTTTGCCATCCTCTTCCTCGGTAGCCTCTTCCTCTTGGGCTGAACCCATTATTACTTTGATTGAACTGCCTTTGATTATTGACCTGCTGCACATTGGAACCATCAGTGCTAGTTAACATTGCCCCTTCAATGGCATATTTCGACAATTTTTTCTGCACTAATTTGCCCTCTTTACCTTTCCTTGCATCGTTCTACTTGCGATTCTTTTCTCGCAGCAGCCTACAATAATGCAAAATGGTCAGTTGTATTTTTGACCATGGTTTAGGTTCGATTCCTACCAACTTCTTGAACTGCTTCAGCACCTGTTCTGGCAGCCCTTGACACAATATATGGTAAAGCATGGGTATAGATTTCCCCCAAGATTCGCGAGTTTCCAATACCCATGCGTCTTGAAACGTCTGAATATAAAGTAACGGATCATCGCCCTCTTTCATTTTACGTACCATTATAGCTCCCATGTCAGAAGTATACGGGTATAGTACTCGAAGCGCTTTCCATACCGCGGTTCTGCAATTGTTAAATGACGCTCCGTCATGCGCAGTATTAACTGTGGTCACATCTGGGTAACCTGCACGTGTCCAAACATCGTCAGCTCTATCACCAAGTATGGCGATCAAAAGACCCTTGATATCCCCTATAGCCAATGTATTACCTCCCGTCATATTTTCTAACTCTTGTATCAATTTCCCAGCTCCAGATGTCAACATTAGGAGTTTGTTTTTTAGATTCTCTCTATCCATTTGTGGCCATGGTATATATTGTGGCCTTGTCCTCCCTTCTCTAATAAGGGAAAATGTGACACACTAAACTCCTTTTCTTCTCTCATCATTTGTCTGTCTACCGCAGGGGTAATATTCCCACATCGCCATCTACCCGGCAGTGTCCTTAACCTGCTTACATATGGCGGGGGAGACACCCCCCTCTGACTGTGTGGCAGTCCTTCATGCCGATCTGACTGTGTCACTGACTCTGGTACTTTAGATGTAGACGCAGTTGAATCCAACCATCCTATCACCTCACCCCTAGAGAGGCGTCTCTCGTGACCTCGCTCTGTGTCTTTTTCTTTTCTTTCTTCTCTTTCACAGGCTTCCCTTTCTTCATCTGATATTGCCTGTGCCCAACTTGTGCACCTTCTCCCATCTTCCTCATTTATATTTAAAGTCAGCCTATCTAAAGACTGCTCTCTATGTCTGCTGCTGTGTGAAGCGCCCTTAGTATCGTACAACTGAGTACTTTCAAGGTGCTCATCCTTTCCCTTTCCTTGGGGTACTTTTTCTAGTCCCATCTCATCATATATTCTATCGATGGTCTCTCCAACACTTCTGGTGTCAAAATCATCTTCTAGATTTACTCTAGACGTGCCTGGTATGAATCGTACTCGGGAAATAATTCTTCTATATCTTCCCATTCTACCACTGGATCGGGTTTTCTAACCTCCCTTTCCAGATACTCGAAGATCACGTGTTCTCTTTCTTCGTTTGCGCTCTATGTCGTCATCAAATTCTGTACGCTTCCTCGCTTCCTCTCTAACCCTGTCTTCCTCTTTTTTCCTCGTATCGCTTCGTTCATTTGCCCTTTGTATTTCCTCATCTTTCCGTCTTTTTATTCTCTTCTCTCGTATCATTTGTTATTCTTCTTCTATTCTCCTTTGTTCTGTTCTTTCCTGATCATCAGCTGTTCTCTGCTTATTGTCGCGTTTTCTTTGTTCTTCTGCCTTTTTCTGTTTTCTGGCCTGTTCATCATGACATAGTTGTTCTTGTTTCTGCTTATCCTTTCTCTCTTGTTCGTCTTGTTCTCCCCTTTGTCTCATGTCCTCAATGCCTTTACCATCGGGTTTCAATAAAATCTGACCTCCCATCCATTAGTTCTGTGTGAATGCCACCTCATCAGTTCTATTCTCATCTCCTTTCCATCTCTTTACCTCTCTTCCCGTACATAGAGATGTACTTGCTTGTGCTTGATCAGCTTTTTCCTTTTCGCATCTCTCCTTGTCCCTCAGGACTTTGGAGGTAATATTGCTTTCCCTGTCCTTCTCTGGGCTTTCGTCACTACTTTGCATAGGTGAATCATATGATGGGTTGCTATATCCCGTTGATGCTTTAAGTTCCCTCAGTGGGTACAATCCTTGTCTTTACTAGCTTTGTTTTTATTTCAGACGGGGCGGGTGGCGCAGAAGGCTCTTCACCTCCCTCTTTGCATATATTCCGTAATCAATCTAACGGTGGTTCCTCCTCCCTTTCTTCCTGGTACATCTTCCAAAGTTCTAAACTAGCCAGGCGCTTGTCTAACTTTTTGCCAGTGTACGTGGCATATAAATATGTCGTCATGTGCTGCAGGACCGTTTTAGATAGCGATCCGCCTTAGGGCCACGGCATACACATTTTGTCTGTGGTCCCTTTAACCCATTCCGCACTGTACTGTTAAGCTTAGGTGCGTGTTTCGGCAACTGTTTGCACATGGGTATTAACAGTGTGATGTCTTCCATGCTTAACTCGTTTATCCCTTATTCATATAACACTTGCTTATTTTTTCACTTTACACTTTATTACATTTGCGTCTCAACAATCAACAATATGAGCGAGCACCAATTGTTGCAAACTCCAATCCCGTTTTTTCAACAATATTTCTTTACTTTAATCTTTCTAAAAAACAACCATCAATTCATGTTATGCAATAGTTTCCTTTTACAATCGTGCAATTTTCATACCTTTTTTTCACATAAAAACTGTTTTCAAATATGACGTGAATGTAAGCATCCACAGAAACGCACCCCCTTAGTGAGAGGCAGTAAAGGACACACCCCAGAAGGGGAATGAGGCCAGGACCAAGTGTGGGTGAGATTAAAAAGAGCTTTATATAGGTCAATATAGGGCATGCAAAGGACTCTGCAAACTCCAAGAGTGCTCTGTCTGACAATAGCAAAGACAGTCAGTTATATTACAAATACACGTCATGCATGAGGTAGGCTATAGGGGCCACAGACTCTTAGGGATTGGGTGGTGATGGCTAGGTGGTATACAATGTATACATTTGCTTCTCCAGGATTGGCGGATGTTGGTGCTGCGCCACGTGGGGTGGGAGATCAGCTGGGCTCATCGGGGTGGAGTGCCGGACCGGACATCCCTTGTAACGACGATTGATAACTAAACTAACATTTGCCCTTTCGGCCACACATTCCCACCCATTCGTCACACTTCGTATTTTCCGTTGATTTGCAACTCTTGTAAGCGCTGACCTTAGATCAGTACATGGCCAGGAACATTGATATGCGATCTGGAGTGTCTCAATACATCATTTTGGAGGATATCTTAGGTTCAAACAATCCGGTCTCATGTGTATTGTCAGGGGCATGGGCGGGGGTGCTTAACCAACCTTCCTTGGCAATTTAGGTGAGGGATGGTATTACGATCTGTTGGTACACGTGTGGGCGCCCCCTTTTTGGGGTCATTAACTCGGGGTCAATGGAGGTACTACTGGCCCGTGGGGGGCATGTGACTGGTGCCTGAGAGGCGGTGGGATTTAGGACCAGGTAGCTCGTAAGTCATGGAGTCAGGCTATGGCGGCCTCTGACATGGGGGAGGTGGGCGGATGCTTGAAATGGGTCCAGCAGGGTCGGGAGGAGAGGCGAAGCTGTGCTGTTTGAACACCAGCTATCTCTAGAGGGCCTGGGCAGGAGGAGGGGGAAATGGCCTTGCAGCTCTGTGCATGGCATCTTGCACAAGGCGGTTTACTGTCTTATGGGTGAGGGGCGACTAACAACACATGGGGTTTCTAAAAGCGCTCATATGTATTTGCATTAAAATGGAATACTAGCTGGGGATCATACTCTTTTGCATAGCATTTCACATCTACAGTTGACATACGAACATGAGGTAGTGTCAGGCAGGTGTGTGTATAAAGAGAGCAACACATGTTATTGTTCACTGTTATCAGCTATCCAGTCTTTGTACATCTCTTCATTATATACAATATCGGTTGCATATTTTCTCTTTACCCATTCTCCTTTACATTAGCAGCGAACGTTAGTCAACAAGGCACACATGACATAAATGGTTTCTACACATTGCAAAGGTTTTCAGGGTGGGTATGGGTGTGAGGCACCACGCCGTCTACCGTTGGGGGCTTGGTGCAGGGTCAGGGCATGCAGGGTTTGGGCTAGTCTCCGTTACTTCCTAATGTTCCCGTTCATGGCCGGGGCAATGATGTACTGCAGAAGGTTAACAGCTACAGTGTTTTATTTTGTTGTTTGCTCGCGTCTGGTGGCTCGTGAGAGCGAGTCCTCAGCGTATCTGCCATGCAGTGGGAGGTGGGGGAAGTGTGGGCATCTGTGAGCGCGGTCGAGTGGGGGTCCCTCTGCAGCATTCAGCGTGCATGTTTATTCTGCCTTGGGTTAGACCTGCATATTTCTAGCAAGATGGGGATGGCTTAATAGAAGATGGCGTCTGTGCTCTGCCACATAACGTGGTGGTGCAGCCTCACGTGTTGGTCTGCAGCCGCCCTGCCGCCTGGGCCCGGGGCCGGTGGGCTGCCGACGAGTCATGGGTCTTCACCAGGGTGGGACATGCAGTGGGAGGGGGGGTCCTATTGACCTACCCTCCCCTACAGACGTCACAAATTTACTCGAACACATAAAAAAGACAGACAAACTCTGGCCGGCCACATAAACCTTATTTCGTCTGCTCTCTCAAACGCATCTTACCCCTATGTTTATTCCGACATGCAATTTAAGCCTATCTCTTTTGGAGTGCCTTTAATCAATCCGGTCTGCTATGTCATCCTATTTACAGGACCTTAGATAAGGGCTTCTGCTAGCATTCTTTAAAATCTAGGAGCTGGGCGTATACTCTTATCACGGCCACACTCACGATAACTCTTTATATTGCTCGGCCACACTCAAGTCAATATCTTTCCCCTTAAATATATATTACACTCTTATTCTGATGTTATATTTTATCCCGCCTCCCTCCGTTACCTTCCCTTACTTGTTTTCTAAGCAGGCATGCTTTGCCAAAACATTCAGCCTTTTTTACTCACCGTTCGCATGTCTTTCAACGACGGACGCTCAGGATCAGCGCCTTTGTTACCGCCTCTCCGTGCTGCTCGTCCGATCAGCTACTTGTAGATGTGGGAGGGGTTTTTGGGGGAAAGCAAGGAAGACATCAAACCTAACCTACAGGGTTTTTTAATTTATCTATCCACTATCTACAGGGAGCTTCTCTTTCTATCAGCCGGATGGCAAAGGACGTGTGATATTGCAGAGGACCCAAAGTTACTTATGTGGACGGTCGATGGGTGTTTTTATCTAATCTAACCATCTAGCTCTGCTACCAAGTGAACTGGATGATCTCCAAACAGCCCTTTAAGATGAGTAGCAGTACCCTCGAGATAGATGGGGATGCAGATTCATACTCATGCATCAAATAATTAAGACAACTCGAAAGTTTGGCAAAGGGAGTCCGTTTAATGACAAGTTCATAAAACGGGAAGTACAATGAACATCAGTAATCGCTCGATCTCTTCGCTCTCTTTACTTTCCGAAAAAACGCAATATTTATAGCAAAAATTCATGATCACTGACATACAACCTGCGCACATACCAACGTCATTCTATGTGGCAACTTTAAAAACCTAACATGCAACGTGATTGGTTATAGGAAGCTAACTTAACATAGGTACTATATCTGTATATGGTAATGGGGAGAGGGGATTGGATAATTAATGAAAGGTGCGGCAACTAAGCCCTCCCTTCAAAATGGCCACTATGAACGTCACTAAAAGTACGACATTCCATTGGCTCTACTCACTATAGGACCCTGTATTACATAGTCCACTATGATTGGGTTGGCATCAACCCCACTCATACTTTTCCCTCTACTTCTAGCAGCACGTAGACAGAACATCCAGGTGCAGAGAAGCTCGTCTGCACCCCAGCTTCCCACCAATTATGCTACAATCAATCATCACTTCCTTAGTCATGTATCAATTCCTTCTTTGTAGTTTGGCCCTGAGTCTGCTCTGTGCTCTGAGAAATTTTAAGGAGTATGGGAATGATGGGATCCATGCGTAGGTGTGAAAGTTTCACCCTTCCAGCCTGCCTTTGTCACGTGACTGGACACCATGAAATCGGCTTTTCTCTGTGTCTTTTTCTATATTTGATTTAATTCTACCAGTTCTCTGACATCTGTGGCTCATCTTGACCTTTCTGAACAGGATCCTCTGTTCGTTTCTCTCCTTAATTGTATCCAATGTTGGCTTATTCCAGCCAGATAAGTCCTCGGTTTCTTGGCATGGTCATCCTTAGCTGAGTTTTACTCTGTCTTGATTCTATATTTTCTTGCTGCAACACACTCCATTTGAAGCCTTTTGTAACCTTTGTTCAATTCTGCACATATGCGTAGTGGACTTGCATCTATACATAAAGTGCTTCTTGAGGTATATACTTGTAAACGTTGGCGCTTGCCGCAATCTATTGACTATTTAGCATAAGCAAGCTTCACGATTTCTTTGCCTCTTGCGGTTACTTGCATCTGTATTACGTTTAAACTAACTAAATATCTTCATCATGTATGTGGCATATGTTTCTTCATCTTGACATCAACTTCTTCACCTTGGGCTCAAGATGTCACTTATCCATGGTATATTCTCTGTATTTCATCTCTTATCAGTATTCTCAGGTCATTATATCTTCTATATATGCGTCATTCCGATTTATTATGACGTCACCATTCATCTTCCTTCATTATCTTATTTGCTTCTTCGGGTATTTTATTCAAACAACCATCATATTGTTTAGAATGTAGGTATCGCTCCTTTAATGGATACCTTACTGTCCAGGTTTTCTTAGGTGTCGGTATGTTAATAGGTGCTGTCATGCTGATAGGTACTGGGGAGAGCCCATATGCTGTTCTTTGCTGATTCAGCTGTTCTTCATAGGTCACATAATTTGGTGTGAACTCAATAGGCAATGGGAGGGGGGCAACTGCAGTGGGGATGATACTCAACACTTCCTCTTCACTCTCTTTTACAACAATGTATTTGAATTACCCAATCTCTTCGGTAAATTCACTTGTTTAAAGATGAGAAATTGCATCTGTGCTATCGTGTGATATTTATACAAAAAATGTGTAGCCACCAAAGATCTTTCATTACAGGCATGTATATCGGACTTACGTTCGACCTTATCTGGGCATTCCTGGTTATCACATGAAAGTGAATCCCAACTTACAAGGGTACCCCTTAAATATATTGGGGTACCCCTGATCACGCGCATACCATAGTAAATGCACCCCTCTAGGGAATTAAGGCCATGAGTCTTCATCTTGCAAGGATAACACATTTAATCTGTACAAAAATGAGGATAGGGGGTGGGGGGCAGAGGGCCCCCCAACCAGCATTCTGTTTTCCGTGGCTGGCTCCTGCAGACTAATGCCAAGCAGGCGCCTTATATACTGTTTGACTTGGTCACTGGATACCGGCATAGCTCATTCAAATTTGTCCTTTTTGTCTTTCAAGGCATTCTGCAATATTCCTTCTTGCATGGCCAGGTTTACATTAAGACCAACCTGCTTAACATACTGCTGCCTCTGCAGGAATACATTATAGCTCCTATTTATCATCATTTGCTATGTTATACGCATTTACATATATAAACGCACCTTCCCGCCATACTCTCAACACTTCACTCAATATCCTTATATTTCATCTGGTCCAGTAATTCTCCTCAAATACCTTTTTTCCATAGTACTCTGTATGTTGTGCACTGAATCTTTTAGTCTCCACTAGCTTTTGATGGACAGGGAACAGCTGCTGAGTTACCTTGTGTGCTCTGCCAGTGTCACGACCTTAACCCCCGGCCCGGGAACTCAGGGCCTCTGGCCCTCGCCGCAGTATTCCTGCAAGGCCCCAAGGGCCCTCTAATGCCCCTCTCGGCTGTCCTGGAGCCAGTCCTGAAGGCACCTGGGATACCTGCTGACTATTTAAGCCACACTCAAGCTGAGTCACGTGCTTGGCGTTGTTCTGCACTTGCAGCATGACGATCACCGAGACCTGCTCGCTGCATCTTTGGCCTGCATCTTCAGGGAGAAGAAGAACACCGTTATTCACCCTTACCTGATCTGATCTGCATCCAGCTCCTCGAACGATCTGGAACCTCCCCTGGAACTCGTCTTTGTCCACTAGCAACATCCTAGAGAGGAGAGACAAGAAGAGGACAATTAGTAGCTTTCATCTTCTGATTCCATCGCATCCAGACTCCGCTTACTTAGCGAAGGTCTCCTGGAAATTCTACCGCCGCCCGGACATCTTCCATTCTATGCTCTGCTTCCATCTGGCCGCATTTCTTCCAGGAACTTCTCGGCGACCTGCAAGGAAGGATAGCACAGGTTAGCCTTATTCAAAGACGCTCATAGCGCCGCACTTCACGCATTCTCTTACCTACTCGAGCACTGCCCTCTCCATCAGCTCGACGTCTCCATCACCCCTTCTGCTTCAACGAGAGAAGGAGAAGGTCAACAGGGCAACAACAATTGCGGGCACTCATTCCTTTCAAAAGCTAAAGACTTACCTCAAGAGTGGAGTCACAGCTGGCCTGGACTCCCAGGCCAACGCCAGTGAAGTAACTTGGCGGAAAGGTGCCCAGCCACGACGCGCCCCTGCACAGAACGGCAGGACGGAGAGCGCCCCTTATCGAAATACAAGGTGAGAGAGGCTCCAATGGGGTTGTAAGGGGAACACTTGGGAGGCGGGCCCCGAGAGAAGGTGTTTGTGGCTAAAACTGAACTCCTGTCTTCCAGACTAAGCTCACGGCAGCGCAAGTCCCTGGGGGAGGTGAATCTGTCCCAGAAGCGCTCCAGAGCAGTCGGGTGGCGTCCCTGTGGATATAAGGTGAGCGTTACAGAACGCGAAGCCCAAACTTAATAATCCACCCGGGCGCCTAGTATGGAAACCTCAGAAACCGACCAGTTGGCCCAGCTGTTGAGGCAGTTATGTGCAGAGGTACATTCAGCCCAACAAGAAAGCAACACCTTGCGGAGAGAACTAATTATGGCCAAAGAACGAACTGATGATCTTGGCAGACAACTCCTTCAATCGCAGGCCGGACAAGCCCCGTTGCCTGGAATTAGCCCATCCGTGCCAACACCCACGAGTAATCCGGTTCAGATCAATCTACCTGGGACAGTTCCACTAGCTCCACCGGAGCGTTTCTCGGGGGATCCCCCAAGATATGCGACCTTCATGAATCAGTGTCGCCTCCACTTTTTGTGCCGACCTGGGGCGTTTCCAAATTACCAATCGCGAGTGGCCTTTGTTTTGTCCTACTTGAGTGGCTGTGCAGCAGACTGGTCGGTGCCATTCATCAGCCGGGATGACCCGCTGTTACACGATTTCGGGGGCTTTCAGCAGGAACTGGAAAAACTCTTTGCTCGTCGCTCCCATGGACAGGCTTTGGATAATGAACTTTTATCCCTTCGACAAGGAAACCAGGATCTGTTGGCATACATAGCCACCTTTAATAGGCTGGTGGTTGAAGCAGAATGGCCAGAGGACAAACAAACCACCTTGTTCCATCGGGGCTTGCGAGGGGAGTTAAAGGACGTACTGGCCCAAGTAGGGGACCCACCCAAGGACTGTGCCGAGTTCATTAATCTGGTGGTGCAACTCGACCATCGGTTGCAAGATCGGAGAATAGACCGAAGCAAACCGGATGCACATCCTATGTTTGTGCGTCCCAAAGAGCATGCCCAGCGAGGATCAGAAAGCAGCATTGAGCCAATGCAACTAGGAGGGTTTAGGCCTCCTTTAACCAAAGCGATAAGAATGAACGGGATAAGAAGAGAGAACAGCAGTTATGCCTGTGGAAAGGCAGGCCATTTCCTTAAGGAATGTCCAGTTAAACCACCAAGAAGAACCGTAGGAGCCACAGACAAGGAGAAACCAAGCGAGGAGTTGGAAAACTACCAAGCCTTGCAATTGTAGGGGTCCAATTGTCGAGCGAAGAAATCCAATTACAGACCTCCCATTTTGCTTTACCCGTGATCCTAATTACCCATCAACAGCCATCAAATATGCATTTGTTTGAAGCTTACATTGATAGCGGAGCAGTGGGCAATTACATGGATCAGGATCTTGCAGCAAAGATGGGGCTTCCACTCTGTTTTAAGCCCACTACAGAGACTGTAACCACTATAGATGGCACCGAGATTGCCTCCGGTCTTGTGTCCGAATGTACCACAGAACTCACCCTCCTATGTGAAGATGGCCACCGAGAAACCATCGCTTTTGACCTCATCAAAGCACCGCAGTTCCGATTAATCCTAGGGATGCCGTGGCTGGTTGCGCAAAACCCACTGATCAACTGGCGTGCTCGAGAGTTGGTCTTCTCCCATGACTGCACACACACCTGTTATCCCAAAGGAAGGAAGGGGAATATGCCAGTTCACCCATTCAGGAAGGTACGATAAGTGTCTTAGGTGCAGTTGCTACCCTACCAACTCAATACCAGGACTTTCAAGACATGTTCCAAAAGGAGCAAGTGAATACCTTGCCACCCCACATGCCCTACGATTGCCAGATTGATCTGATACCTGGAGCCCGAATTCCGTGTGGCCGTATCTACGCGCTCACCGAACCGAAGAACCAACATCTGAAGACATACCTAAAGCAATACCTGGCCAACGGTTTCATCCGTCCTTCGAAGTCATCGGCAGCGTCTCCCTTATTCTTCGTACCGAAGAAGGAAGGAGAATTGAGGACTTGCATCGACTACCGTGCATTGAACCAAGTCACCGTCAAGAACTGCTACCCCCTACCTCTGATCCCGGAACTATTAGACCAAGTCAAGGAAGCCCAAATCTACACGAAATTGGACCTTAGAGGTGCCTACCATCTTGTGCGTATTAAAGAAGGGGATGAGTGTAAAACGGCGTTCCGTACCAAATACGGCCTATACGAATACCAAGTGATGCCGTTCGTCCTGTGCAATGCCCCAGCCGCATTCCAATACTTCATGAACGATGTTCTAAGAGAGCTGATTGATGTCTGCACCTTAGTCTACATCAATGACATCTTGGTGTATTCGGCTTCTGAACAAGATCATGTCGGGCATGTACGGGCTGTTATTACCAAGCTCCGTCAACATCATCTCTACGCAAAGCTTGAGAAATGCTCATTCCACGTTACGGAAGTAGAGTTCCTGGGTTTTATCCTCACTCCAAAAGGAATACGGATGGATGTACACAAAGTTGATGCTGTCCTCAATTGGCCAGCTTCAAACTCAATCAAGGGAGTCCAGAGCATGCTAGGTTTTGCAAACTTTTACCGCCATTTAATTTCAGGGTTCTTGCAAATTGTACACACGATCACTTCGCTATTAAAGAAGTGCAACAAAAGTTTCGATGGACAGAGGAGGCCGAAAAAGCCTTTCAGGAACTCAAGGCGAAATTCATCTCCGCTCCAATCTTATGACACCCATGCCCGGACCTTTCATATGTGGTGGAGACTGATGCTTCCAGTATGGCGATGGGTGCTGTATTATCGCAAAGGGAACCGCACACCGGCCAGCTACATCCGGTGGCTTTCTGGTCACGAAAATTCTTGCCACCTGAGCTCAACTATGCCATCACGGATAAGGAGCTGTTGGCCATAAAGGCTGCTTTTAAGGGCCGGCGATACTATCTGTTGGGCGCTAGACACACTACCACCGTGATAACGGACCATCGAAATCTACAAAACTTGAAAAGTGCAACTACACTGGGCCTTTTTCTTCACGGAGTACAACTATATAATCACATACCGACCAGGAGTCAAAAATGGCAAGGCTGATGCCCTTTCACGTATGGGCACCAATGAGGTGGTGTATACATCTCCTGACCCCGTGGCCATCATTCCGGGGGACAGACTCTTGGGCATTACAACTACTATGACTCAAGATGAGTTGCTGTATGAAGTCCGGCAAGTTTTAACTCAGGAACAACTACGAGAGTGGGGTTCAAGTGGAGAACACTATAGCGTTAAGGACCAACTCCCTTACTACAGAAATCGGCTATTTGTGACTGTAAAAGAACTTCAAGAACAGGTCGTCATCTCGGAGTATCACGACTCCCTCATGGAAGGCAACCCGGGAATTGGCAAAACCCTGGCCAAGGTTAAACGAAGTTACTGGTGGCCGACCTGGCGCAAAGATGTAATTCAATTTATCACTTCCTGTGGTATCTGTGCTCAGAATAAATCATCAAAGCAAAGACCTGCTAGGCTCCTACAACCATTGGACATTCCGCCGGCTCGGTGGCACACGTTATCACTTGATTTCATCACTGACCTACCCTCCTGTCAAGCATCCTAGTGATCGTGGACCTGTTCTCCAAGATAGCCCATTTTTTCCCGTTCAAAGGTCTACCAAACGCGTCTGGTCTCGCCAGAACCTTCCTTGAACATGTGGTACGGCTGCACGGGTTCCCATCAGTCTTGATTTCGGATTGAGGTACCCAATTCGTGTCTAACCTCTGGAGGAAGTGTTGCTCGATGGCTCAAATAGACATCCGATTATCCACTAGCCATCACCCCCAAATGGATGGTCAAACGGAGAGGACGAACCAAACGCTCGAGCAATACTTGGGCTACATGCTTCACCAGGTGGAAGGGAATCGGAAGGATCTACTGTGGATCGCTGAGTATGCCTATAACAACTCCCTACACAGCAGAACGAGGCAAACGCTGTTCTTTACTGTATGTGGCAGTCACCCACGCACGTCAGAATTGGACATCCCTACGACTCTGGAAATGCCAGCCATCACAAACCTATATCCGACCATTTCGCAGCCCTTCATGAGAGCCAAAGAACATTTGCATCAAGCCAAGGCGCACCAGAAGAGGTACGCGGACCAGCATCGCACCAAAGCTCCTGACTACCAAATAGGGGACATGGTGTGGCTAGCCTCCAAGCATGTACCTCTAAAGGGAACTCGGACATTCCGCTCATGGTTTTTAGTGCCGTACCCCATTGAATTCATCATAAATCCAACCGCGGTAAAGCTGACGCTGCCAACACACATGCGGATACATCCGGTGTTTCATGTATACCTCCTGAAACCAGTGCAGCCTGAAACCAGAGTAACTACTCCACCAGGGCCAGTGATAATTCATGGAGAACCAGAATTCGAAGTAAAAGACATCCTGGATTGCAAGTATGTTAGAACGAAACTCTACTATCTAGTGGACTGGAAAGGATATGGGCCGCAGGACAGACTTGGGAGCCCAGTGATTCCATTGATGCTCCACGCCCGTTAGGGAGAATTCTCTGTAAAGGCTAATTTCCCAAACCTAGTGAGTCCCCCAGCAGCTTTGCTGGATTTTTGGGGTTTATTTTTTCTCCTGCTAAGAGTGAGACAACGTGCCGTAACCCAGGGGTGTCGTAGCGACCCCCCAACATGAACTCCATACCCTGGGACTGACTACTGTCTCCCAGGGCATGTAAAGTCACCATTGGCTTTACTAGTCCCAAATTATGAACAGAAACCAGTACAAACCATCATATTGTGGACATACTGGTCGGGGCAATTCGATTGCCCCGGGGTCTGTTGTTCGAGGGGGCACGTCTCCGTCCCCCCTGATCGAGTTTTGGCTGGTGGCAGTGGGTACTACTTTTTATATTCGACCGCAAATATATCTCTATGGGATTTTCCCATTGTTCGAGACTACCAACTTTAATTATTTAATTCTTATAGCCTCGAACATACCGCCGGTTTATTTATTTAATATTAATTCCCCGGTTGGTATTTTTTGCCAGAACTCGATTCTAAACTGGAGTTTGTGTTCTCTTCTGTGACTCCAACCCAAGTCGAGCCCTTTGATCCACATTTTGGCGGGCTTCTCCACAGAAGCCTCCAAAAGTGGTGCCACTCTGTCTGGGTACCACAGGGGGATTGGGAAGGGGTTTAGGCACCCTGGACTGGACGTAATCCAAGTCGCACTCTTGTGTGATTGGCCCAAGTGGTGAGCCGGCCGGCTCACCACTTAGCATGTTTGATTGACAGCTAGGCTGAGTGAATGGGGGTGTGCTGCATAAAAGCAGGGCTTTGGGGACTGGAACTTCAGAAGTTGCCACAGGACCTAAGAATCTGAGGAGGGAGAAGCTGAGCCGACCTGCAACGACGACACCACCGGTGGAGCCCTGCTGAACCATCTCACCACTTTTCCCGACTACATTCTCTTACCTACTCGAGCACTGCCCTCTCCATCAGCTTGACGTCTCCATCACCCCTTCTGCTTCAACGAGAGAAGGAGAAGGTCAACAGGGCAACAACAATTGCGGACACTCATTCCTTTCAAAAGCCAAAGACTTACCTCAAGAGTGGAGTCGCAGCCGGCCTCGACTCCCGGGCCCACGCCAGTCAAGTAACTCGGCGGAAAGGTGCCCAGCCACGACGCGCCCCTGCACAGAATGGCAGGAAGGAGAGCGCTCCTTTTAAGAAATACAAGGTGAAAGAAGCTCCAAGGAGGTAGCAATGGGAACACTTGGGAGGCGGGCCCCGAGAGAAGGTGTTTGTGGCTAAAACTGAACTCCTGTCTTCCAGACTAAGCTCACGGCAGCACAAGTCCCTGGGGGAGGTGAATCTGTCCCAGAAGCGCTCCAGACCCTGTGGATACAAGGTGAGCATTACAGCCAGCCCTAGCTGACACCAGGCAATGCTGGTAGCCTATTTTTAGCACAGGCCGCATTCAACGTGCTTTGAGAAAAACTAACTACAATTTAACAGTTTTACAAATATATTCAACTAAATTGTTATTTGCACCTTATATTTAAATACTAACTATCTTCATTTAGTGACCCTCCTCCCCCCTGGACTCTTGTAAGGCTTAGAAAACAGTTAACAGAAGTTTTGCCTAATTATAAAGTGCTTAGGAAGTTTGGGAATGAAGAAAAGCACTAGCTCCTTCCCAACATTCCCCCCTTTCGGTGCTTCTACAGTAACAAACTCATCCCCACCCGACATATCTATGACCCCAGAAATATTAGTTTGAGTTTCGCTGTTTATTGTATGGCAAGGTGTTTTAGATCCCCCAATTGATACCATCATCTTTGCTCTATTAGAGATTATATGAACACAATATCGGAGACCCAATTGGCACATGCAGAAGAGAACCAAGAAGAACACGATCACAGGCACCAGTAGTTTTACTGTTGCCCCCCGCCATGACGGGACCCAATCAAAGGCAAGTGATAGCCAATCTGTGTTCTGAACTCCACCACCAGTTGTAATATGGGCCATGCTGTGTATGGAACTGTGGTCTCACTTTCGACAGGGGTGGTCACTATTTATCCCCCCCACTACCGCCCCTGTGTGCTTCTGTCCCGTCCCCGGGTCAATTATTTATGACCCATCAACATATAATATGTCTCCTTCCGTTAATGCATGAGCTGTTCATCAGAGTGGGAAAATAAATAAAACTGTAAATAATCCGGAGTTGCTAAAACAGGGGCTGCGCAAATAGCTTAAGTCCTCAAATTGTCCATTCATTTTGTCAGTCCATTCAAATGTCCTTTGTCCTTCCCTTAGACTGTGTAACAGTGGCCTTGTGTAGTCTGTGTAGTCTAGGATCCATGCCCTACAATAATTACATAAGCCCAAAAAACTGCTACATTTCCTTCACAGTACTGGGCCTAGGGGTGGCGCGTACTGCTGCCGCCCTATCTGGTAACATTTTTACCTGTTTATAAAAAATGAGTTGTCCCAAGTATAGTCTCTCCTGTTGGCAGTAATGTATCTTCTTTGTATCTGCCTTGTACCCTTTGTGAGCCAGCAATTGCAATAATGCAACAGAATCCCTCCTGTACTGATGTTTATTTTCACTACATACCAACCGATCATCCACATACTGGATGATTGTGCTAAACACATAACTTCAATGTAGTCTGTACTGGGGGTCACATCTCTCAGTAACCCAACGTCATATGGATTAACGGTCCATAATTATGCTGGCACATATCGCATGTCCGCCTCAAAATATAAAAACATCTGAGTTACCACTGCCATCAGGGGGCACTGTACCTCCTATACTGCTCCATAATATCACAGGGGATCCATATTTCCAAAATAATCACCCCATTTTGTTCACTGTCCTCAAATAACTCATTAGTCATTTTCTTTCATTATACTGTCGGGTCTATACATACTATTGTGCGCCACTCGCACCCGTCCTGGTCTGTTTCAATCAGGACTACTCTTTTTCTGACACTACTAGTCCTTGCAAATCTAATGACAATATTGTCCCTGCCACCACCTCGAGTACCACCATGGGTCAGAAAATAAAATCTGCAGGCACTTGCCAACACTTTTTCGCAATTTGAGGAACTGCATTTACTAATACCTTATTACCATAAAAATAAATATATCTAGGACCACAGGAACCCCATGGACTACTGACTCCCTTGCTATTGCATTGACTATTGCCATTGCTTGAGCTACACGCATTGCTGGAGTGGAACACACTACCCCTTGATCTGTGAATGATACAGGTCTATTTAATTTACTGATCAGATCCCTACCCAACAAGTTCACAGAGGAACTCTCTGAATATAACAAGGGGGCTCCTACTTCCTCTCCTCCCACTTTTATATCCAGATCCTCAGTGTATGGAGCTGTAGAAATAGCCTGTTTCCTATTTCCACCTCCACCAAGGGCTCCTCTTCAGGGTGTGAGGTTATCAATAGGATTGGACATGCGAGTGCTTTCTGTGGACTGTCCTAATCAGAATGTGTATTTGTCCAGGGGAATGAAAAGGGGCCGCCCTGTCATTGCAACTCCTTGGAATGGGGCGCCTGTTCCCCCTGCCATCCTGTGAAACTGTTTTCCCTCACCCTGCTGTAGTTGTTGCCCGCGTTGCCCTTGCCTGTCAGTCCCATTAGGGAACAGATTTTTAGCCCCTCGCCCAAATTGCTGATGTCCCATTCCTTGAGGCCCTTGGAATCCCTTCCCTGGAGGTGATGGCCCATAATTAAGTCTCATCCCAGGCCTGTTCCTGCACTCCCTTTTGAAATGCCCCCATTTCCCGCAATACCAGCACTGTGATGTTCCCAATCCCCCTCCCAGAGGCCCTATCCTCCCTAAATCCTCCTGCTCTTGTTCCTCGAAATCCTCCCTTTCCCGTTTGTGCTCCTTCATACTGCCACTGTGGGATGGGGTACTGTCCCCCCAGCCCATTGTCCCTGTCCTCCTTCACCTTCACTCATAGTGCCGCATTTGTGGCATTCCCAATTTGTTGAGTGTCTCCTGTCCTTTCCCTTTCAGCCGGCGCCATCACCAGTGTTTGGACGACAACCTTATTTAGTTTCTTTTCCACTAGTTTTGTCTTGTCCGTTTGCTGCTTCTGGGCTGTCTCCCTGTCCCGTTCCTTGATTCTCTTCCAATTGTGGACTATTATACTTTGTATCTCTGCCCAAACTTTGGCTTCAATTCCCACAATTGTATCTAGTGCCTTCTGGACCTCTTTTGGTAGTCCCCTCTTTACAATAAAATAGAAAATGGTACTGTCTCAACTCTTCACATTTCCTGTAATTTAAGAATAAACCTAACTGGGTCCTCATCATCACCCATTGTGCACTGCATTAAAGAATGTAAGTCAGGGGTATCTGGGTACATCCTTTGTAGGGCAGGCCATACTCTTGCCCTTATCTCAACAAAGGCTGCTCCATCATGTTCATTATCTGCAAGACTTACCCCAGCCCTTGCCCATAGGTCCCCAGCCTGGTCCACGACTATGGTGACCAGTAGACTCTTAGAATCTCCCAGGGCTAAGGCTATCCCTGCTGTTTGTTTTTCAAATTCATAGATCCATTTACTAGCTCCATCTATAAACTGGATGAGAGCTTTAATCAAATACATTTTGTACATTTGAGGCCATGGCACATACTGGGTTATCCCTACTCCTTTATGTATTAGAGGCATCTGCATATCTATTTTGTTTTCTACCCCTTTAGATTTCTTCTGATATTGAACTACCATGATTAAATCTGGTCTATTTCTTGGTCTGTCCCTCCTCATGGCCTCTTGTGGCAGGGACGGGTTTCTCGCCACCTCCTCTCCTTGATCTCCATCTTGCCCTGCCTCTTCATTATTTCTACCACCTTGATCTTCTCCTCCATTTTTCCTTGCTTGCTCTACTTCTTGTCCCAGGACCGTCCATACCCTCTGTCCATCATCTTTTTCAACACAAACAGCTCTTGTTGCCCCAGGGTTGAATCTAAACAAAAAATCTCCTGACTTCCAATCCCCTATTTTCTGTACCGGTACCCTTATTTCTGGTGATACTTCTTAAGGTTCTTGTAAGCTGACCAACCTTTCCTGCAATGCTCTTAATTCGTTGTCTATGTCTACTTGTGGGCCCTCTGGGTACACCAATGCTACGGGCACATTAGCGCTTGTGGATG
This sequence comes from Ambystoma mexicanum, assembly GCF_040938575.1. Lineage (NCBI taxonomy): Eukaryota > Metazoa > Chordata > Amphibia > Caudata > Ambystomatidae > Ambystoma > Ambystoma mexicanum. The sequence continues at coordinate 1,559,513,384 of NC_090929.1, read as the reverse complement.
GTTTATATGGAGGAGCAAAAGCTCTTTAGTGCCCCATAGTTGTAATCCTGATAATCCTGTTGACACTCTCTCTACCACTGAAGGCTTATAGACGGAGCTGTATACCCTACTACAGGTTTAGGTATTACGGGGTATATCCCCTTAAATTGGATCTCTTTTTCACCTTCCTGATCTTCCATATCCTCAACTAATTGCCAGAGGTCTAGAATCTCATTTCTTTTTTGGGACTTGTTCCCTTCATATTTTGCTGCTACAAAGATGGACATTTCTTCTAGAATGTTTCTGTTATGGGAGCACTGCTCTGGCCAGGAGCAGGGCGTCCCCCCTTTCTTTGTTTCTACTATCCATTGTTTATTTATTCTGTCACAATACAGTGGCAGAACCCTATGCATGTGTTTTATTGGAGGTTCTTCCTCTATAATGTTGCAAGCGTCCCTCTTAGACCCTATTGCATGCTTCAGCTTTTTACACAAAAATACAGACCAACCCACTTTTTTCCCCACCCCCTTTACACTTTCTCCACTTTGATTTCACACATACACACACACCGCGACTCATTCACCTTCCTTACTTTTTTATCCCAAAAGACAGCAAGAGAAAATATAAAAAAATAATGGACTAAAATCCAGGCCCATTCCCTATCGAGCTACTACTGTTTTTCCTTATATCCTTTGTAATACCACCTTCCCAGCATGTTTTAATATGCTGAGGATCCCATTGCTTTTATCGTCATAAAAGAATAATGCCTGGTACTACCTTCTCAACCTATTATGGCTGAGGATCCCTTACTTCCCAGTCCTTATAAACTGAGGTTCCCTTTTTCCATTATAAAAAGTAGAAAAACAAAAATATGTGACAATTTCAATACATACACCACCTCCTATCCGCTCTATTCCTTAACACATCACCTGAAATCCTATCCAATCTATCCTGTCCAATCTATTCCTTATCACCAAAAGTCCTATTCCATACTACAATACCAAAAGCCCTAATCCATAATACATCACCAAAAGTCCTATTCCATCTATTCCATTGACCTTGTACATCCCCCACATCACTATAGTATCATTCACATCACCAAATATTTCGTTCACATCACCATACTATCATTCACATCACCATATCATACATACCTGTTCCCATGTTGTTATCACTTGCAAGAGTATACTCACGTGGCCGTTGTTCACTTGAGTTTTTCTTCCATTATGAAGTTCCATGCTGACCTGCCTGTCTGGAGCCACGCCCTGCTTCAGTGAGCAGATAGGATTTCTTTCAAAATGGCTTCTACTAAAGTCGCTCAGGATACATGGGTTTTTTGATTTAGGATCTGATCACTACAGATGGGCGTAGCTGACTGGCCTGGGACTTCGCAAAGTACAGGGGCAACAAACTAAGTATCACATTGGGATAACAACTGAAAGTCAACCCCAATTTATAGAGGTACCACTTAAATATATTGGGTTACCCCTGATCACGCTCACACCACAGTAAATGCACCCCTGTATGGAATTAAGGCCATGAGTCTTCATCTTGCAAGTATAGCAAATTTAATCTGTACAAAAATGAGGATTGGGCAGAAGGACAGAGGACTCTGCCCCCCGACCAGCATTCTGTCTTCCGTGGCTGGCTCCTGCAGACTAATGCCAAGCAGGCGCCTCATATACTGTTTGACCTGGTCAATGGATACCGGCATAGCACATCCAAAATTGTCCTTCTTGCCTTTCAAGGGATTCTGCATTCTTCCTTCTTGCATGGCCAGGTTTACATTTAGACCAACCTACTTAACATACTGCTGCCGCTGCAGAAATACATTATAGCACCTATTTATCATAATTTGCTATGTTATAAACATTTATATATAAACACACCATCCCGCCATACTCTCAACACTTCACTCAATATTCTTATATTTCATCTGGTCCAGTAATTCTCCTCAAAAACCTTGTTTCCATAGTACTCTGTATGTCATGCATTGAATCATTTAGGCTCCATTAGCTTTTGATGGACAGGGAACAGCTGCTGAGTTACCTTGTGTGCTCTGCCAGCCTTAGCCGACACCAGGCAATGCATGTAGTCAATTTTTAGCACAGGCTGCATTCACTCTGCTTTGAGAAAAGCTAACTACAATTTAACAGTTTTACAAATATATTCAACTAAATAGTTTATATTTAAATACTAACTATCTTTATTTAGTGACTCTCCTCCGCCCTGGGCTCTTGTAGTGCTTAGAAAACAGTTAACAGAAGTCTTGCCTAATTCTAAAGTGCTTGGGACGCTTGGGAATGAAGAAAAGCACTAGCTCCTTCCCAACACACAACAACAGAAAAGATGCCACAAGAGCATTTTATGCCATGAATAACATTGGTCAAAGCACAAGTTAATGAATGATTCAATTGAATTATTTTACCAGTATATAGATGGTAATGGTGTTTCCTTGTATAATGTTATGACAGTGTTGACAATCACCACACAGTTGTGTACCTCTTGCCAATATCCTATCATCTTGTTGTTGTTTACTATCTGACCGCACTAGATAGTCCCTTAGTAAGAAGCTTTAATTGTAAGCAAATATAGGTGGCTGTGGGAATAATGTACTCAATGTTTAATCTAATTTTAAGACTTCCCAATTTGTCCTCACAATTCTTTGGATAGACTGACACTGTAATGTATAAGTCGTGACATAAAACAAACGCATTGATTCCTTACTTACCTTCGGTTCTAATAATGATGCCCTTGGAATTTGGTGTACTCTCTGAAGTGGAGATGTCAAATGTACCTAACCATAATTCCTTTTCCAGAATGTTTTAACTCAATCCGTTAAAAAAAAAATTCAGACTGGTTAGAAACATTTCTTCTGTATTTCTAAAGTTGATTATGTAGAAATAGTTTCTATTGTTCTATGAGGATGAAAGCTGCTAGGTAGTAATAAACTGTTTCTATACGCTGATTTAGAGTATACAGTAGTTTTCAATTTTACATATCTTCGCCAGAAACTTTAGGGGTGTAATTATGATGAGTTCTCCCACTAGCAATGAGGGAGCAACGGTAACATTTTGATTGCTCCCACATAATAGTTTTCTACATGAAAAGTAAGGTCTATTATCGTTGTGAAGGCTAGTAATGTTGACAAACTAATGGCCACCTTTGCCCTCTTACTTCGTTCCCTCATTTACACTAATTTATGAAAACATGCAAAAACCCGAGCTACTGTATTGTCCAACGGAAGATATGAGATTTTTGGTTTTCTGACGGTCTTGTTTTTTTTCAGCTGACGCCATTTTGCTCCCTTTACACAGTAGTGAAGTTTAATTTCCCCCAATGTAAATGCTGATCTACAAGTGGCAGCTATACAGGGTGAAGCAGGCCTTGTAGCACAAACTGGTGGTGGATCCAATGCTTGACATTGGGATAGCCTGAAATACACCATACCTCTCAGCTCCCCTGCATTTTGTGGTACTCTGGACTCAGTTCACACTCCCGACAAGCCCACACTCCTCCATAGACGTCAATGGGCTGTCACACCCCAAATCCAAAAACAATGTATTTCTCCTGCCATGGAGTGTCAATAGGCTGAGATATAGTACATCTGCAGAGATGGGTCTGCATTCCAACTTAGTGGCCACATGACATGGCGGACACGTCCATGCAGCCCGGGCTGTTAAATCAGCAGCAGATTGCACTCTCTGACTTGTTGTTACTTTCCCACTACTGCCTACTTACTCTCTATGGTGCTTTTGGAGCAGAGGTATATATTTCCGTGCACCACGATGATGCATCATTTGATTGTTTGCATGGGTGTACCCGTACCTGATGCTTCTTCTATTATAAGTACAGAACAATAGGTTTAAGGAAGCAAAGGAAACACCACATGTCTGGACTCGAAGGACTGCTCACATGTGACATTGGACAACCTGTGTTGTCTATAGCATTTGCACAGACAACTGATGGTGTGTGAAGCAATTTGAGCTATTATGTGTGCATTTGAAATGTGCTATATGCAACAATCACCCCAGAGTGCCTAGAGGGCAAATGCAGATGGATGGTGTGAGTTATGTATCCTATGTTGTGTCTTTATCTGCATTCTGGTTTTGCTTTTCAGTTACAAGTGCAGAGCTGAAAGTGACGAAATGCAAGAAAAGGAGAGAAGGTTGGATGTCCTATACACAAGTGACACTGGAACAGCTTTAGATGACAGTATATTCACCAATGAGTTTGTTAAATTATCAATTCAGTTTTCTCACTTTTTTCATTATTTGGAATAGGCGGGCAACAAGTTTTGCATTGTGTGGCTAAAAAGGGCTGCTTTTTTTGCATTCAAACAAGTAGGCAGCCTTGAACATTTTTTAAAGTAGTCAACCGACCTTTTCTTTCACAAGTTAACCAATCAACTACTATGGTATAATGCTCAAGGATAATGCTCAAGGTACTCAAAGCACAAATACGCGAAGGGGGGAAGTAATGGATGGCCCCAGAATTCTGGTGAGCAGGCCGAGTCAGGCTTGTCAAGGTTGGGCCTATCTGCGTTGGACGGCAAATGCAGCATTACTTTTTGCTTTGCTCATTCTCACTTTGAGTTCATACAGATTTGATATACCATACCTTATCATAACCACACGTGCGCAATTCGTGTTATAACTGTTCAAGCGACCTAGCGCCATTTCAATTCTCACTATATTAAAATGTGGAGCTCTAGTTATAGTGTACTTACTTGATATACTCCTGTGAGGCTGACCGGCTTACTTACATAGTTCCTACTGGAATAATTCGTACCTTGGCCTTGAGAAAGACCAAGGGAGGGTCGAAACATGTGATGGCCGTCTTGTTTGTGGACTGTTTCAACCAAAAATATGTGACTATATTTCATAAACAGTACTGAGTATTAAACAAGTGAGTGTCCATTGAGGCTTTTTCCTTTTTTTCTTTTTTAGTTTGTCAAATCTTTAATAGCAGCACTTCAGGTGAACACATACAAGAAGAATATCTAGGTACCCATGGAATCCTAGACCGTGTTCCACCATCCCCTACATCAACATCTCTTTATATATATTTTTCATCAAGCAACCCTATTCTTCTAAATAATTGGCTTGTACAGCAGTTTCAATATGTCAGAATAAATACATTGTTAAATTACAAATATGTTTGTTTTCTTTTTGCTTCCATCCACATTATTCAAAAGGGATTCCCTTTCTTGGCTAAAAGAGGGCCTAATTTTCTCAAAATGAACACAAATTCCATTATTATCTTACATCAATGTACAGTTCCATTTATCAACAACTTTCTGAATGTATATATACAAATGGAATAGGTTTGAGTCAGTAACACACATTTCTAGTCTGGAGAAGTGGGCTTCTTATGGGTCATAGCGGCCGAATGAGGACGAGGGTCTCATCACACCCAATCCGAAGTCTGCAAGCTGCCAAAACTAGGATTTGAGCAAAAACATTAGATTTCACCTTGACCCAGTGCAGTTATTTTAGGCCATTGTCTTCTTTGCTCCTACCCTGAGGGTGGTGGGCACCACTTCTCCTTATCTTAATGCATGCAGCAGGGGGCAGTATGACTATATAGTACCAATACGATATCTTATCCGCATCCGGCGCAGTTGCATTCAATGTTTTAGTGCCCATTCCATGATTGCTACAGAGAGACACCTTGAAGTAGCCTTTTGGTTACTGTGTGCTAGCACCTAGCATGCTGAAAAGCTTAGCTTCTCTAGAAGTTCAGGGGGCACTGAAACCAACAGGCACAATTGACTAAACAGGTAAAGTTTAAATAATCTAATCACAAAGTTTTTAGGATTATTATTATTGTTGGGGCATTTACTGAGCGCGGACCTAGCTTCGGAAAGCAAAGGAAAGCTTTACAATCATAGGGGGAAGAATATGATGAAGGAAGCAGTGAAAGAAGGGAGCATGGAGTTAACAGGGGAGGGAAGGGCTGCCAGTTTTCGGAGCAATGGATTTACAAGCAATACGGGGAGTAAACAGTGGGAAGACGATCACCCATTCTCAGGTAGCGTGGAGAGTGGAGGTTGTGTGGACCAAAGTTTTAGGGAGGAGCCATTCATTTAAGAGGAGGGTCTTGAGCTCCTTCCGGTACTGTAGAAGCAAGGGGGCGAGTCTGGTCCCGAATGGGAGGTGGTTCCAGAGTCTTGGGACAAAGAAAGAAAAGGCTTGTCTTCTGGTTCTTTCCTTCCTGCACCGGTGGAGTTCAAACCTGCATATGTCCTTACTTCTGGTGGACCAAAAGGCCTCCAGAGATGCTGAGCTTCTCAGTGAGGTAGCTTGGGGACTTTAGGGTCACAGCCTTGTAGATGTTGCAGCAGGATTTGAAGATGATACGGGCTTGCATCGGGAGCCAGTACAGTTCGATGAGGGTTGTGGTGATGTTGTCGAATTTGCAGAGTCCTTTGATGAGACTTTCTGCAGCTTGCACGACACATCTCAGGGGTGCCAGGGTAGTTACCAGATGGCCTACGAAAAGGGTGGGAGAGGACCAATGCTTGGCCATCACATCTGAAGTTGTTTTCTGGGATGAAGGGCTTGCTTTTCCGCAGGAGGGAAGGTTGATACTAAGCCGTTTGTGATTTTCTTGCAATCTGCTATTTGAAGGAGAGGTGTATGTCAATATCGAGCCAAAGGGACTTGGCACAGGGGGCCATCAGGGGTGTGAAGCCCTTGAGGTTCAAAGCAAAGGGCCAGGTCTGGGTGTCAGGGCATTCAGTGCTGTTGGTCAGCAGTAGGAATTCAGTCTTGGAGGGGTACAGCTTCAGGTAAGCACTGGACATCCATTACTGGATCAATGTGGGCAGGCCTTGAGACTGTGGATGTTTTCCATGGAGGATATTTTGAGGTAGATTTAAGGGTGCAGAATAAGGACTCTGACACAAAGGTGGCATGTTTGGGGATAAAGACTTTAATAGGTAGAAAAGCAAGAGAAACCCTATCTTTCCTTATTCTTAAGAGGGGTTCCCCTGCCTCAACTAAAGAGCTAAGGTGACTGTCAGAATGTCTGTTAAAGTAAATGTGTCCACCATCCTGTGTCAAGAAAACCCAAATTCTGCTCCTTGCACCATAACCTAACGAATAAGGGAGTATAGTTATGATACCAGGTGATCTCCTGGATTATGGTTCAAGTCTCCAAACCATCTTTCCATGGTGAGCTAGGAGAATGTCTCGCTTCCCCTGTCAGTCAGTCTCAAACAGCTTTGGGGAATGTCTCCCTTCCCCAGCTCACAAAGTTCCAAAGCAACATTCTCTTTGTAGGCCAGGAGAATGCATCCCTTCTCCTGGCGTTCAGTCTCAAACCGCCTGGCGGAATGACTCCCTTCCCCAGGTCACAAAGTTCCAAAACAATATCAAACAAGGTTTCCTTTTTTCAGTGGGCCAGGAGAATGTCTCCCTTCTCCTAGCGTTTGGTCTCAGTCTCAAAAGGACCCAGGGGAATGACTCCCTTTGCCAGGCCTGTTGGACCTTCCTTCTAGTCCACATTACCAGGAGAATGCCTCCCTTCTCCTGTATTTGCAAAACAATCTCTTACAACCAGGTGGAATGACTCCCTTCCCCAGGTCTTCTCCTCATTAGATTTCCACACTTCACACTTACAACACCCAGCTCTAAGAGTTATGAGGGTCAGCGACCCAGGCTTCTCTCTTCTTCTCTGGTCTGGCCCTCATGGTCCACAGCCCTGCCATGTACTGCCACGAGGAAGATGACTCGTATTGCTCTTGGTTTGGTTCCCCGACCCTTGTTTCTCTTCTTCATTGGTTAGGCCCACTTGGTTCACTTCCCTGCCAAGTACTGCCACGAGGAAGATGACTCATATGAGTCTCTTGATTTAGGTCCTCGACCCTTGTTTCTCTTCGTCTTTGGTTAGGCCCACTTGGTTCACTTCCCTGCCAATTACTGCCTTGAGAAAGATGACTCATATGACTCTCTTGATTTGGGTCCTCGACCATTCCCTGGTAGCCAGCGTCCCCTCTAGGGTTTCACATATGCTGGGGGTGGTATCTGACCCGTCCCTGCTGGTCGGTAGGGTTATTCCTGCCACTGGAATAATGTTCTTGGCACTCGCAACTCTGGTACGTACCCCCTGCCCAGTGTCGGCAGAGGGACTGTGGGGCAATTCCTCTTTCCGGCACAGAGTTTTCTCCCGTATCCCCTCCGGGTTTCCTGTGCTTCCCATACCTCGCTCAGGGTTGTAGCATGTCAACAGGAGTTCCAGGGACTGTTGGGGGACAGCGCAGCTCCCCCGACATCTGGCTCTCACCGGCTGTGTGGGACGGTCTTCCCACCTATAGCCTCGACTTGTCCTTTAGTTGCTTCCGTGCATGGGACGGCTCCTGCGTGCTCACTAAAGACTCGGCTTGGCCGCCCGCTGGCATCTACCCGACTCTCTCTCCCTGGGTCTTGCAGACCTGTTCAAAACTCCCACCTCCTGCACGCTCAATGGCTGCATCTTATCAGGGCTGGATTCGACACGGTGCACAATCCCTTCTCTATTTTGTATAATTTATTGCCGTTTGTAATAATCAAAGTCCTTTGTTAGTTTCCCCAGGGTAATCCTTGGTTCTTCACAGGGCCTCCTCGTCTCAGTACCGACATGGTTAGAACTCCAGTTGTTCTTCTTCGTCGCAGTACTGACCATTGCCTCAAGAGGTTCTGCTTTACAGAAATAGACAGTCTTAGAGTCAAAGTAAAGGCTGGAATCAGACAAAGGGGCTAAAGGAGATAGGAGTGTGATGTGATGTGGTATGCTACCATGTAGGTAGGCGTCCTTCTCCCTAGGGGGGTACTTGCTCCCCATGAGATCCTCCCTCATTATACAACCCCTAGGGGGACATTTGGGTAGTAGCCTCCCCCTTCTAGCCTCATGGAGAAGGGCACTCCTCTGGGAATAAGTGAAGAGAGTAGGCAAATTGACACATAGAGCTGCGTGTCCTCTGCTTATTGGTGGATGTTGTGTCGAGTGAGGAGGGTTCCGAGCGGTTCCATGAATAGATCCAAGATTAAGCATGAGAGGATGGATCCTGGTGGGATGCCACAGGTGATGGGTAGAGTTGGTGATCTGGAAGAATCAATTTGTACGAACTGGTGGAAATTAGCAAGGTATGATTTGAACCAACTGAGAATGATCTTGTTTATCCCCATGCAGTGATGTAGATTTTCAGGGAGTGTCTGGTGGTCTACTCTGTCGAATGCTGCTGAGAGGTCAAGGAGAATCAGAAGGTAAGGATGACCTTCATCAATGATTTCAAGGGCATCGTGTTTAGCTTGATGGTAGCCATTTCTGTACTGTATCTGGGTCTGAAGACAGATTCATAGGGCTGAAGAAGGTTGTGGGCTTCAATGTGTTGGAGGAGTTGGACTGCTCCTGCTTTATCAAGGATCCTACCTAGGAAGGGAAGATGGGTGATGGGGTGGTAGTTGCTGAGGTCATCAGTGTCCAGCGTTGGTTTCTTGAAAAGCGGGAGGATTTGGACATTCTTGAGGGTCGAGGGAAAAGTGCCTCGAGTTAAGGAGCTCTGTTGATTGTCAGGTAAGGCAGGGGTGCTTTATTTGGAAGGGTATTGAGTATGGATGCAGGGAGGATATCATGTGAAAATGATAGGGCCTTGAGGGATTCTAGGGTGGCTTGAGGATGAGATGTGTAATGTGATATTAGTTGTGGCATTTGTGTCTATATGTTGGCTGATAATGCTGATCTTGTGGATGAAGAAAGAGTTGATGGCAGCAGATTGTTCGATGGAGTGTGGTATGGGTGGGTCGGGCAGAGGGTTGATGCAATGCTTGACGGCTTTGAAGAGGGATCTGCTTTCATTGTTGGCCTTGGCTAAGGTGGTTTGGTATTCGTTGACCTTGGCAGTAGCGATCAGTTGGCTGCGTCTAGCACAGAGTTCTTTGAGCAAGTCAAGTACTTAGTCTCGTCGCTGTGGGGTCCTGGTCTTGGCAATCATTATAGGTGAGGGAAAACAGGTTTAGACCTTCCAAGGTGATCCAGAGTTCCTTTAGGACATAAGTATGGTGAAGGGACCAGCACCCAAGCCCCTTTCCTTGAGGTGTATATAGGTCATGCGCTCGGAAGCCGGCTCCCCATGCCACGGTGCAGCTCCCCAGATTAATATGGTGTAGAAACAGCAACAAACGCTGGATGGAAAAGCTGGGTGTGGAGAAGCAGGTCGACCAGCCAGGCAGAACCAGGAGGAGACCAGTAGGGCACAGGCCAGGCATGCAGAAGAGGAACAAGATTAGGAATCAGAAGCAGGTAAGAGAGCAGAAAAAGGGATGCACGGAACAAGGATGAGGGAGCAGAACAAGAAGGAGGGAGAGGTCCTGTAGGACTGGGTGCAGTATGTAGGCAGGCAGGCTACTAGCATATGGAGCGAGTTAAGACACGTCTGTGTTCCCATTCGTGGGGTTAATATTCCTCAGCGTCAGCTAATCCGAGACTATGGCTCTGACCATCATTGCCATGGCAACAAATGACGGCCACCAGACCGTGCATACGCGGGAGTGTGGTGCTGGTCACCCACACCTGCTGAACACAGTGAACATGGCGGCGCCCATGCCATGCCCACCAGCTGTCCCTCTGTGATCATACCGGGGTCTGGGCTGCCTCATGCCGCTGAAGCCCTGTCCCGCAGGCACCACCGTGAGAAAAGCCACCAGGTAAGACGCCCAGGGCTGCAGCAGTGACATGCGCGAGGTGGGCAAGCAGGGGAGGTAGGATATGCTGCAGAACATTCACCAAGTCTTTTCTTGTTTTCTGATGGTTCATTTGTTTATGTTGACTGTGTGAGTGTACCTGGGTGCAGAAGGTTTAGACTTGAGGGTGCATTGTTTCACTGGTGCATGACAATTGGTGTTGGTTGTGAGGGTGGTGTTGAGTTCTTGGAGAAGCAAGTCACAGTCCTGGTTTGTCAGAGGTAGACCAGCCCATGTGAGGAGGAGTTTGGCTACGTATTCTGTGAAAGCCTCCATTGGGAAAATCTTGAATGATCTAAAGGCTTGCTTGCTGAGTTTCCAATAGATCTACTTGACTCTTGTGGTGTGACTAATTTCAAATGGGATTGCCAGATGGTCTGACTAATCGAGTGGGAATAGAGAGCTATGCTGCAGAGTGGGCAGGGAGGTGATGATGAGGCTGAGGATATTTCCTTTCCTGTGAGTAGGGTATTTTGTGTTGTAAGGAAGGCACGGTATCAACATTAAGACAGACACAAGTGACCACAGGTCAAGGGTGTTTATTGAACTTTCACAAGGGTGAGATAAACACCTATCCAAACCTAAATCTTCAGATGGGAGCAAGCTACGACCATCAAATAATACTAATGCAGTCCTAATGGAGTCTTGTCAAAAGGGCCTATACTAAAAAACATATTGCCAATCCTTACCACTAATTTACAAAATAAGGTGGGGTGATGTTCATGAAAAAGAAAGAAGTGTTCACAAAATGATAAGTCAAGATGTTCGGCCCGTTGGCCTCCCTGCCCCATGTTTTCAGCCCAGGACAAGGTGTCTCACTCTTGCAAAGCACACACTCTGGCTTCTGCAGCACGAGGATACAGTTCAATTTTCACTGTTCAAGATCTTCTCTGTCCAAGCCTTTTTACTTCTTGCAACTCTCTTGACACAGAGGGCCTGGCATATAAAAACAACACAAAAACGTTATTTTCCTTTTTTTCCAGAACTCAATTTGTGTGTTTAACCTGGATCCCCCTTAAAGGGCTCAAATCATTTTCAAAACAAAAAGTTCAATGATGGATCCCCCTCTTCCGGGCTCAGACCCCTTTCAAACTATGTTTAGATAAATCTTTCTTGGGCGACTCACGGTTCACCCCCAGATCCCTCTCAGCCGGGCTCAGATCCCTTTCTTTCACTCAATTAGTCTCCATCAGCTGGGCTTGGACCAAGTGTTATGTACTTTTAACTCTCAAAGACTTTCCAATGGGCATAGGATTTAGCTTGACCAATTGCATGAACACTTTGATCTCACTGTTTCATTTTCTCACACTCGGCATCAGTTGGATACCTAACAGAGACTTTCGATTGAGCACCCACGTGGCGCCGGATCACTCTGTGTATGGTATCTTTCCTTGGCCTCCTAAAGTTCAATTATAAAGTTCAACTACTCCTTTTGCTTTACAATTATATCCGTGTAGCTTTTTGCAAACGTCTCACACACTGTTCTCTTTGTACAATGTTGCCGCTTGCAACCTTAGTTGAAAACACAAGCTGGTTTGGTATCAGTCTCTCCGACTCATCGGCTGTGCTGTCTTTTCTGACGCCGCTCTGTTGCAGGAGCCAAGGACAGTAGCATAGCGGCAATTGCTCCTCCCCGCCTTCGTTATCGACGCGGAAGAGGCCCGGGTACCTCCAACACACTGTGCAGGTTCGAACAGACTTAGTTCCTGGTCTTCAGTTTCTTACTTTCCAAGGCTCACGAAAGTAACAGTCTTTAGAGGTCACAGGTACTCCCCTCCTTGCGACTCTCTCTGGTCTTCCCATCTTTCTCGTTGTATTAAACTGCCATCTTGGAACTGCTGTTTCCTGATGTGGTTTGCCTCACTCAGTGTGTGCTTTTGTGCTGCACATTTTATCTGTGTGGGAAAGTGTGATGGAAGTCAGGTGTGTGTTATAATCCGTAATTGCTTGACCTTGCCTGTCCATGGTGTTGGGAGATGTCAGGTATAGGGATCTGGTGTTAGTCTGTTGTCGCTCGCGGTGAACTGTCCTTTCCGTGGGGGTTGAATTCCTAGGTATCCTTCCTGGTAGGATGGGGGAAAATGTGTTATTGGGAAGGGGATACCACATCTCACTCTCAGGTGTCCCACTTCCACTCCACGAGGATCCCTCATTCAGGCGATCCTCCTGCACTGGTCCACCCCCAGGAACTGGATCCGTAAACTATGGCTGTGTCCTGACCACTTGGATGACAGATCCCCGGGGACTAGCGGGTGAGACAGCTTCAGGTTTCTCACAGTGTGCTGTGTGAGGTTCAGAGTGTCGAGTAGGCAGTGATCTTCCTTCATTGACTTGGTTGCTGTATTTCCAGGGATACTGAAGTTACTGTGAAAGATGTTGTGGGCATGCTTGAGAGACACAATGGTGAGGAAGTCTGTGAAGTCTTCTATGAAGGATGTGTTGGGCCTCGGTGATCTTTAGATGAGGTGAAAAGTGACTGTGTCCGTTGGGTACAGCCAGAAGTGACAGGCAAGGTTTTAAATGTCAGGCATTGGGGCTTGAGAGCAGCCAGGAAGCGTGTGTGGCACTAGAGAATTCAGCTCTCAGCATGCTTGGGGACAAATTGTAGTCATCCGCGCTTTGCGCTGATTAACAGCTGAAGGCTGATTGCAGTTCCCATTTCAACCGCCGTGCGCAGGTGTGGCTTATTGAGAGTATGCAGCATGGGGGGTCACGGCAGCGTGTAGGAGGACTTTTGGAGATCTGAGGATACAATACATTAATTCCGGACGGCAGCAGTGATTGTTCTCTGGAGGATTCAACGCGCTGCTACATTTGGTTCAGGTCTATTTCCACGGGAGGCCCGGGCCGTCAGTTAAGTGCTGAGAAATCTGATATAGGCACTTTTTCCTTGTACATTGCACTCACCTTTCTGCAGGCTAATAGGCGTTGGGGAGTCAGTGGACATAAAGCAACTAGGGTCATTTAAAATGCAATTACATGCAGAGTGCCTCAGTATGAAACTTGCTTTCCCAATTGCCTAAAGACTATAATTTCTGTGTCATGCTCGTTTTGGGAGCATTACGGGCAGCATTAAGACGCTCTATCCCATGTTTGTGATTTATGTTTGCTTACGCTCGCCCACCGGGCCATGTGTTTGTCTCATTCATGAAGGGAGTCATTCCCGTGTATGTTTCATTACCGCTTGCTTAGTGACTAAGTGTGGCAACGTCCCAGTATGCTTCATGTCATTTGTACTATTTTATTGTGGCAAAATATTAGTCCCGGGACGATAGCTCAGCGGCAACGTGTTCGCCTTGGAAGCAAGACGACATGAAGCAACACAGGTTCGATCCCCGGGTCTGCGCTTAGAAACATCTGGGTATTTAAGCGTGTTATAAATACGCAACTAAGACAAAAAACAAATATGTAACTAAAAAACAAACAATTCCTGTAACACCACCTCGATGCCGGCGGGCTGTGTGAGCGCTTTAAAAATGCAAAATAAATAAATATGTTTTGTGTTATTCTCTGAATCTACTCATACGCTTCATGTTACATGTGTATTCTTCATGTGTCTAAGTTTGATAAAGCATTAGGTTGTCTAAGGAGGTACAGGGCAGGAATTGGTTGTAGGAATTAAGAAGGGTGCATCCACGAACCTAATCCAGTCCTACGTGTTACGGTGTATAGGTGTTGCAGCAGGCTGATATGGGTGCAGATCTATGTTTATTTTAATTTTCCCTTGCAACCCCCTTACCCTGTTTTCCAGTTTCCCTAATTTCCCTTCCCGATCCACAACCTCTCCCTAATCCTTCCTTCCCCCATTGTCTGCCACGTGGTACCCTGTGATTCTAGTGTCAGGAGCCCGTGCCAACCACGGGTGGAGGGGTCGATCTATTCGGCTTCTGTGGTTCGGAGGAGGGTGTCGTACCCTTATCCCTCTTGTGTGATTCTTGACATCGAAAGAGCCAATGGTGGTGACATCCAGTTAGGTGCATGGCCATGATGAGGCCGCCACCAATCTTGTTTAGACAGTCTCCTAGAATTCGGTACCTGTTGTGTAGAGGAGCAGCATGCCTCTGTAGGAAACCCCGCCCCTGTCTCTTCCATATGTTGGAAGCCTCAGATCATGCAGTGTTTGACACCATTAGTTGTGCCAATACCGCAGCATATGCTCGAAAGAAGATAACCATTGGGACAACCCTATCAAAGGTATCCCTGCAAGGACGAGAATTTGAGGGAGGAACTCCCTGAAGGAATATAAAAAAGAGCAAAGAAAGAAGCCTGTGATGTCATAAGAGAGTCTGAACGACTTCTCAGGATACTGGCTGAAGAGGATGTATGGATCCTACAGAAACTAATGATGAAGTAAAGAATCAAGAGAACTTTTAAATACAAAAAGAAGATTACACGTGCACAAAGTGCAGCAGAGAATCAACCGTTCAATAATTGTACAGATGCTGAAACTCCAGTAGACTGAGTTATCATAGAAGTTGGCTATATGTAGTGAATATAATGCAGGCGCAGCTGCCATTGTTTAGGAGCTGGACATCGGTATCATGAATTTTTAGCAAACCAGGACCCATGAAAAGGAAAGGGAAAATTGTGTTGCAGCAAGACTGAGCTGAATCATGGAGCTGCATGACAAGGTTGTTTGGCCTGAAGTCACGACTGAAGAAGCCAAGGTCAGCTATCTATTCTGGAAAGGAGTGAACGTGCAAGGATGAATCATCTCTTGTTAAGGTGCAAAGAAAGAACACCAGAGTGCCAAGTTTAATTCATTTAAGACATTTAAATCCTGTAAAATGGAGCAAATCGTGGTCTCCTGTCACGTGAGCTAAGGATGAAAATAGAGTTTGACTTGGAGTCCTAGAACATGATAGTGAGTGCCCGCACTCCCATGTATTATCAGAGACAAGGATACTTTGCAAGGCAAAGTTCAAAGACAATTTTCATGGCAGAAGGCTTGGGTGATGAAAGATGCTGGGCCAATTAGGTGGAGAGGTAGAGTCAGGCCCCATCTCCTTGCACCTGGGTCTGGGCTTACGTGCTGCCAGTGAACCGAATGTTCCAGACATGGCACAAGCATACCAACCAATTGTAGTGGTCCATATAAAGAAGTACCTTATAGTTTGAAAACCAATGAGAAACAGTGTATCTAATGTTTCTGAAGATGACATGTTTTAGAGATAGGCATATGTTGTCCACCTGACAGTGGACAGCCAACTACAATCCTAGTTCTTATAGACTGGGTACTTAGATGTTCCCCTTAAGCCGATCCCGACCCTTAGTAGGTTTTTCATTATTTGCCACATAATATGACGTCACCTCTGATGTATTTTTAATATATAACCATGTTTTTATGGAAAGATCATTGAGAGAAATTGAGTATACATGCGTTGATGTTCGTTGTAACTCCCTGTTTTAGATAATTGTTAATAAAACAGTACTTTGCGACCTTCCTGAGTTGGTTTGGTTATTTGGACTTGGAGTTATTCTGTGTGAACCCATCCATTACATGCACATTCCTAAAGGGCCATAAGCTCACGTGGTAGCGGTGGGGATGGTTTAAAAAGATCCAAACTAGTTTGTCTCCAGAGTTTTGGATGATCGGGCATCCTCAGCCGTTAGCTGGAAGATCGTGGTGTTTCCTGTGGAGAGCGGCCGATAGAAATAAACTTGCAAGAAGAACCGACACAGTGGGCAGGTCCTCCTTTGAAGAAATCCCTGCCCGATTCCCCTGGCACTCTGCGGACGGATGGTGAAGTGGTCGGATTGGAGGAGGAGTCAATACCAAAGGCCTCGAGTCAATTACGAATGGTGAGTAGACTAAGGGGAATGGCAAATAAGGCGACGGGATTGTAATAATTTTGAGTAACGGGAAATAATTGAAGATATAAGAGAGACCGCCTAGGAAAACCTGATTCAAGGGAATCAAAAGGAGACATTTCAAATCCCAATGGGGGTAGAGTGAAATATAAAATGTGTAGTCACGACTACATAAGCTGATGTCTCAAACCCTGTACATGGTAAAAATGCAAAGGCGAGGAAAGAGGTGGTCACAGTGTTTATAATGTGTAATGTCTGGCTAGTCTAAATGTAGTCTATTGAGTAAAATATCGAAGAGCGATAGAGATTGTGAAGAATTGAAAAAGTCACAGTGTAATAAAACGTTTGGTGCCAATCAAGAGAATAGGTAGGCCATTGAAACAAGAGGATTGAGCAGCGATTAATGGTGCTTGCTCATATTTGGTGTTTTAAAACGTTGAAAAGTGGTGATTTAAGCCAAGGTATAAGGTTTATTTAGCAATCTGGTAAGTGGCGACAGTCAATTGAGACTTGTAAATATTGCTAGGCCATAAAAAAAAGTGACACCGCAGACACGAGGTTCGATTTCCAAACAAGTCTGGTTTATTTTCTAAGTATCTCAGTCAGCCGACTGGGTCTCAATGTCTCGCAACGTGTGTTCCCAGACCTTGTGAGGCGCAAGAGAGCGAGCAATGCTCAAGCAACAACATATATACATAAACATGCAATCTTTTGAAGGCAATTCGATCCGCCCATAAATGTATCGTTCAGGCTAGGGTTCGGTGTTTGACAATCATGACAATTATGACACATTATGACAAATCTCTATTCAGCCTAAATATAATTATTCTAGCAATAGTAGCAGAGACAGCTTTTATATTCAGCAAGGATATTATGTTCGTAGGAGAGAAACATTCCTTAGCACGCTATCTGCATGTCTCGATTCATGAGCTAAAGGTCAGACAGTCCTGAAGCAGAAATACCAGTCTCCGTGAAGGAGTACAGATAAAAGAATATAATTCATGCATTTACTGCCTTTTGCTACAGTGTTTGCAAGACAGGCCGGCACCTGGGCTGCTGATTAGATGTGACTTCTGCTCGCTTCCAAGGACTTCGTGAGGGAGGAAAACAATGTATTTCTGTATAGTTGGCATTCCTGTCTGTGTTAGTCTTTCAGCATGCAGGCTGTGGCCTTGCACCATATATGAGCTAGAAGCATTGAATACATTTTTGCAAAGCATTTTGACAGAAAAGAAAAAAGCAAATGGCGGATATTACACAAAATGGATGTCATCTAGTAACATTGGTTAGATTGACGATTCTTTGACTGCGATGTATGTCATATTATGCGATTGGTTTCTGGCCAACATAATATACATACCATACATACTATAGGTTCATTTCTGGACTAACAAACTCTCCTTTTGGCCGTAAACCAAGAGCATCATCCATACATCTTCATCTGACCATGTGTCTGATTCTGAACTACCCATACTACTATAATCATCATCAGAAATATTAATTGCCATGAATTGTTTGATTATTTCATTTTCATGATGTGCACCTTCACCTAGTGTGCGAGGAGGTTTCATTTTAATTGCGTGTACACACTCAGTTGTCATTTCAGAGCAAAGGATTGGCAGGCATTGTATGCAGCAACAGCAGAACATGGGCATTCCAAGCATCGTGACCAAAATTGCAATTAGTTTCCATCCCCATGATCGCAACAGTTCCCCAAACCAGGAGCTTACGTTCCAACCACCTGTTGGGATATGAAAATCGGAACTTAAGACGTGCAATTTCTCTATTGCATCAAATATAGTGGGGGAGGAGTCACTTACAAATACACAGCACGCTGACCCCACGATTTTGCATACCCCTCTACGATCAGCCAGAATTATATCAAGGACCATTCTATTCTGAAGTGCAACTAATCTGATCGCTTTCTGTTCTAGGGTCATATTATAGAGTATATCTGTAGTTCCATTTATTGTTTTTTCTAACACCCTGGACAGTTTTCCTATTATCCATGAATTTATTGTTTGTCCCCAAAATGGTATGAATGACTCCATTATATCCGCTGCAATCTGTCCTGCGGTATCATCTCGTCGTGGCCTAGATCTAGATAGTTTTGCTATTTCAGAAGTCTTGGAAAGAAATACACCAGGTAAAAGTATGCCTAAATAACAGGTCTGTTCCCAAGTCCTAGGTAACCATGGATATGCCTGATCTCCACATGCAAAGTAAACAGAACCTCCTATATATAATGGTTTCTCTTCTTGCACAAGTACATGCATCTAGTAAATGTTCCCACTGGATGGCAACCCTTTTTTTCGTAAGCAAAATGGGACAGAACGTGGACTGTGATTAATAGTATAGGAGGGAGGAACAGCATCTTTGTTCCATACTAGAGCCATTTTAAAAGTGATTAGGGACTTATAAGGTCTAGAGAGCCTATCTACTGGCCTCATTGTTACTGGGTTTATTTTGCTTCTGCTTTTAAATACTAACAACCTATGGGTTCCAATACTAGTCTTTCAAACTTGTTAATGTTTGTTCCATCAAACTGGCCAGTAACGCTATCGTTCCACTTTCCATAGAACAACGCTTTCAATGATGCATAACAGGCGCTATCAAGTGGCAAAGAATGTACGTACCAGCCCATTCCTTTCCCGCCATGCTCGGGTAAATGTGAACAGACCCGACAATTGGATCTATTTAGGATAGCATGAGTTATATTCATAATCAATAGCAATGTATTATTGTCGTAGCTCTTTCTATGTTTCACTTCTTGTGAGGGGACAGTGTAAGAGAGCACGTGTACTGGGCTGCTCGTGGTGGGAGCATTGGTAGCAGGCAAAAGAAAGTTTAAAGGATGCACAGTTTCCAAATACCAAAATATTGGGACCAATGTATTTAAAATGAAAAGCAGTATCATAATCATTATCATTTTATTTCTACTGAACCAAGTTTGTCTAGGAGCAGGCTCAGTCTCTATTTCTACAACGTCAACAGCATTGGTACAGGAGGGAGCAGGAGTGAGTGTAGGCATTGTCTGTAAAAGTTTTCAATGTTCGTCGCGGAAAGTTCTCCACAGCAACGCACGTTAAACAGCAAAGCGTTTAAGTAGCGACAAAGCGTTCAGGCCAGTTCAGGCTAACCTGCTTAATAAATGGCAGCAAGCTGATGTAATTCTGCACAGAACTCCACAAAAGGCAGGAGCAAGCATCAATTGTGTCGGTAGCACATGCCCCTTTGCTTGTCCCCACGGGGTCGCACTGGTCCTTCACTTTTCAATGGTAGCACCGGGAAACCGCGTGTCAGCGCTTTCAATTTGATGCAGATTGATACAGCTCATACGCTCCTTTTCCCTAGGCCTCCGTTCCCGCTTCAACCATGTTGGGAACAAAGGCGAAACAAAACCGCAGATCACTTCTGAGTTTGTGAACGTATATTGTACCTTATGGCTCCAGGTACAGTATGATCAATTAACAATGCACTCTCATTTCCAGATTCAGAAGCAGTGCCAGCTTGCGATGCAATGAGTGATGATGCGGCAGCAGTCGGACAAGGTTGAGGTACCTTTGGCCTCTCATCTTTTTCGCAATCTCCCCAGGCCCTTTCTCGGGTTTAGGAAGCACTTCTGGCAGAGAACTGGCAATGATATCTTTGTGATCAAGTGCAGCTGTATTTCTTTTGATGTCAGGGTCAAGCGGCTCTTTCAAAGGAAACAGAATTCTTTTTGTGTGTGTTGCGTGGATCCAAGACTTTCGGCCATCCACCCGGACTGCAGTCTGCGTAGCCAGAAGCACCTGGTAGGGCCCCTTCCATTGCGGTGCGAGTGAAGATTTTCTCTCGAAGTCTTTTATAAGGGTCCAGTCACCAGGCTGCAGACAATGCCCTGGACCGGTGTATCGGACAGGAAGATCCTCATGCACCTCCTGATGAATTAAACACCGGTTTTGAGTTAACAGTCTACAATAGTTAATAAGCAATGGGTATTCTATGTCCCTTAACCGTTTCGGCTGTGGAGCATTCCAAACATTTGCTGGTCTCCCCATTACTATCTCGTAAGGGGAGGGACCAGTCCTTGCTTGTACAGATGTTCGCATACACAACAAAGCTAATGGCAATGCGTCCGGCCATTGCAAATTACTTCCTTCACAGATTTTACTCATCTTATTTTTCAAGATGCCTTTTTGGCATTCTACCAAACCGGCACTCATCGGGTGTCTGGCCAAATGGAATCGTTTGTCAATTTGGAGGCCTGCACAAATTTGTAGTATCACGGCTGTAATGAAGTGCGGACCGTTATCTGACCATATGACAACGGGCAGGCCGAAATGGGAAAAGTACTCTTTTAGCATAACTTTAGCTGTGGACACAGCTGTACAATCTTTTAGGGGATCGGCCTCTACCCACTTCCTAAATGCGCAGACCACCACAAGGACATATTTATAGTTTTGACACCTTTCAATTTCTAAAAAATAAAAATGGATGACTTCAAATGGCAGAGAGGGGGGGCCAAAACTTCATACTGGTGTCGATGTTCCTTTTCCAATGTTATGTTGTAAACAAGTCATGCAGTTTTGAACCAATCTATCAGCAGCTTTTCTAATGTGTGGATTCTGCCACACAGAACCTAGAGGTTGAATCTTTTTTTAGCACATATGTGTGTTGGACTGTGAGCCATTGTGACCATTGCCATGACATAGGCATTTGGCAAAATCCATTTTTTACTTTCTTTGTCCACCCAACAACCTTCAGAGTCTAATTCTGCTGGACCCTCAGACCATGCCTTTATCTCTTCTGCAGTAGCTTTTTTTTAAACTTTTGTTTATTGGCAGAAGGTTGAGATAGGTACAGCACAGACTGCGTAGAGACAAGAAAACATAGCAATAGCACGTATATGCATTACATCATAACTCTTACAAACATCTCAGATTGGGGAGGGTTGACGTTGTGGAATAGCATGAATGAGTCATTTCTCATGGTGAGTTAGACTGGGCTGATGGGGGAGTGGAGTTCCACTCAACCTCTTCCATGCTGTTCAAATAACTGCAGAATTCCGACCACACATTTTTTGGGCGGGAAGGCATGGGCAAGGATCCGATGTACTCCTCTTTGCACATTTGTACCCAGGTGAGGGCTTTCAACCACATATTGAGGGTGGGGGGGTACGACGCTTCCAACATGGTAATATGCATCTTTTAGCGACAATGGCACTTACATTTAAACATTTTGACATTTTCCCCAGCCCAGATTCCGAACAGCAAGGCTAGTGGGTCCAGCTCTACTGGGGACCCAATTATCTCTGAGAGCGCCTTTGTCACTGCCTTCCAAAACGTATTTAGCGCAGCACAGGACCAAAACATATGTACATGATCTGCCTCACCCAATTTACATTTTGGGGCATGTATGACTAGGGGTGTGTGTGAATTTCGCTACTCTGTGTGGCGTGTAATAGAGCCTGTTGAGAAGTTTGTATTGTATGCAGCAGAACCTGGCATTAAGTGAGACTTTGCGCGTGTGTGCACACATTTTGCTCCACATTATTTCGGTGATTACCGTTTCAAGCCCGCTGGCCCATGCCTCCCGCGGTTTGGGGGATATATTCTCTAGTTTTCCCATCTGCATTTTGTACAGGGAGGATATTATGCACCTGCTGCCTGCGGAGTTTGCTATGTATTGGAGTTCAGGTGAGTCTGGGGGCTCCTCTGGAAACGAGGGCCATATTACACATATAGCTGCTCTCAGCCTGTAGTATTGCAGCAGGTCAAGCGCAGAGTTGGAGTGCCCAGGGCGCCATGTTTGAAGGGTGATAAATGTGCCATCGGGGTACAGGTCAGTCAGAGCCCGATTGCACAGGTTTTCCCAATGTTGAGAGAGATGTTGATCATGTGAGGGGGGAAGTCCGGGAAATTGCCATATGGGGAGCCATTTATAATATGGGCGTTGCTCTTGATTAGAGTGAAGAATACTCTTTCATGCTCTGATTGTGGTGGCCACCGGGTCTGATGGAGCGTCCGTGTGGAGTGTGCAGTTTAATAGTAAGGTCATGATGTTGGTGCCATCCACTGCCAGTTTTTCTAGTTTAACGTGTGGCGGGTTTAGGTGTGTGTACTAGTGGGTGGCGTGTTGGGCCTGTGCAGCGTTCCAGTACAGTGTTAGATCTGGGGCCGTAAAACCCCCTTTTTCATAAGGCAAAGTCATATATTGCCACTTCTTGCGACCACTCCGGAGTGCCAGAGAAATTGGGCAAACGCCATGTGTAGCCTCTTGAAGTATTGCTTCCCGGGCCACACTGGTACATTAGCGAATATATAAAGGAGCTTGGGGATCGCAATCTTTTTTATTAGGGAGTGTCTGCCTGCAAGGGATAGTGGGAGATTGCGCCATTTTAGCATCTTGGATTCAATGAGCTGTGCCGTTGCTTCATAGTTGTCTGCCAATAAGGAGGCTTTGGCCAGTGACACCTGCACTCCGAGGTATTTAATGCCACCCGGGGATCAGCGTAGGGGGAATTTGCATGACGGTTGCTGAGTTGCTTTAGTGAGAGGGAAAATTTCCGATTTAGAGTAGTTGATGGTGAAGCCGGAGTACGTGCCTATTTTGTTATGTCTCGAATAATAGGGTCCAAGTATTTGGAGGGGCTTCCGACGTATAGGAGTACATCGTCCACGTATAGTGAAATGATTTCCGGCGCATCCTGTAGATGAATGCCTTTGCGGGTGTGTCGGTCCCTGACATGATCGGCCATGGGTTCAATGGCGAGTGCAAAAAGCAAGCATTCTTCGTTAGCTAAAGTACAATGTAGAATCACATATCTACCTTCCGTGTCAATGTGGGATGTGTGGAGTGTGAATTTTACCAATTTGTGAATGAGAGAAAGAACTCCCCTGGCTTGAGTGGAGTATTGGGTATAATATCTGTTTGGGCCCCAGGTCTGTGCAAGGTTTGATGATAAGAGTTTCAGGGCGTGTGTCTCCTGCAATAGGAGTACTTTGACCCCGTGTCTTTGTGCATATGTCGTTATCCTACGAGACTTTGTAAAATTGGTCAGTCCCCGAACATTCCACATCATCACTCTAATAGCCAAGCTAAAAATGTAAGGAACATCCCTGATATGGAATCTGTCTCTGATTATCACCATGAGTGCTGCTATGGCGCGAAAACCGCCACCTTTTAAAACCAGTCACAACCATTCTGCCGTTTTGTGTATAACAAACCCCAATTTCCCCACCCCGCCATCACCACCCAGTAGAAACTAGCAGTGCATTGATACCTACCCTTGGAACAAACTGCGTGCCATCCCCAACTCGGCAACGCCTGAGAAATAGCCCAACCAGGGCTTGAAGACAAACACTTCGCCTTAAGCGGCATTGCAGCTGCAGTGGGGGCTGCTGTTGCCGTCTGGCCCACCTTTGTTAAAGCTTTCTATGATGATACATCATTAGTCCATTTTTTCTTTTTTTCCGGCTGATGAAACTGAGGTTACAAGGAGAGGATACTCATGTTCTAGGGTAGCGAGGTCCAAGCTGGCACCACCCCAGGTCAGTGTATGATAGAACAGACAGGGTGTCGAAGTTCAGGCCCAGTACGTGGCGTTATAGACAGGTTGGTTAGGGAGTTTTCCCCCTCAAGGAGCTATATTCTTTATATGGTGATGCTGGGCCGAGTTGGGCCTGAATTGGGGCATTGAGGGGGAGAGCATCAGCTCACCTGGGGAGCAGTCGCCTGGTCGACCACGGCCAATGGATTGTACCGTAGGGGCCTGGGAGTCATGGTATTAGTCGTTGTCCATCGGTCCCCCTGGGGGATCCGCCAGCGGGACCTGCACCTCGATGAACTTAACAGCATCGTCAGGGACCGTAAAGAAGTAGCTTTTGTTGCGATGGATGAATTTAAGTCGAGCAGGGAAAAGCATTGAGTATTCAATTTTCCTATCTCTTAGCATTTTCTTCACCCCGCTGAATCGGCGTCTCTCCATCTGCACCCCCACTGAGAAGTCAAGGAAAAACCTGATGATTTGCGAGTCCAGCCTTAGTTACCCTTTTTCTCCGGCCAATCGGAGTATGTGGTCTCTGTCCTTATAGCTTAGTAGTTTTGCAATTATTGGCCTGGGGAAGTCTCCTGGTTTAGGCTGGGGTGCCAGTGAGCGATGCACTCTTTCAACCGTAAAGAATGGCGAGAGCTCGGGATTGTTAAGGAGATCTTTTATGAGTTGCTCGGCCGCGAGTTCCATGCAACCCTTTAATGCAGATTCAGGAACCCCCACTATTCGAATGTTATTTCTTCGCGACCTCGATTCGAGGTCATCGTTCTTGGCTTTGACCTGTTTCATGTCACGGACAAGCTTTGTGAATGTGTTTTGTAGGGTATGGATGTTGTCCTCGTTGGTGCCTATTCTTTGCTCCGTCTCAGTGATCCTGGCCCCATGTTGGTCAAGCTTAGCTCTCGAGGAGGCTACATTCGCATTGATGTCATCCAGTTTTTCATGAAAGGCTGCAAAGTTCTTGGCCATGGATTCCATCATTGCAGCTAAGTCTGGTTGTGAGGGGTCTGGCAGGACCTCCCCATCTTCGTATGCTGCCGAAGAGGATGCCTGGTCCGCCCTAGGCGCCACCTTTGTAAACTTGTCCATGGCGCCTACTTTGTTAGCACCCCGTGCTCTGTTGGACATTGCTGTGGTGGGGAGCACCGCCTGATTGGTAGGATTGATGGTGTCCGCCGGTCGGGTCCTCGTGGGGAGGTTAATGGTAGGTCAGCGGTTGCCATTTGTGGGTGGCTTAGGTTCAGTGGGGCTGGTATTGTCCCGACTGGGTGACGAAGGCAATTTGTGGCAAGGCGAGGCGGCTGAGCGGCCGTGAGCAGAGGCCAGCCAGGGGGGGGATGTGTAGGGCCAAACTTAGCACAGACCTCATGGGGGCCGTGGGCCTCACAGTTAGAAAGAACTGGAGGAGGTTTGACGAGTTCTGTGTGAGTGATGACACTTTGATGTATGCTAGAGCCCGCGGGCGTCGTGCTGATAGTGGGTCAAATAGGGGGTCACATACAGGTTGAAGGGGTAACACTATTCTCAGCTATGCAAGTAGAGGAAGTGGGGGCGGTTCCCCCACCGGCAGCACCCCAAGGTTAGCAGATCTGTAGTGAGAACAGCTAATGGGCGCCCAAGCTCCGTTGGCAGAGAGAGTCGCGAGGGAGCAGGGCTCCTGTGCAGGCAGTCCCACCGTAGTTGTTATGAGCGCGCTAGATAAGGCACGAGTAGGGTGGGGGCCCGCTACAGGAAAAGCAGGGGGGTATATGCAGCCCCAAACACCCACCTTGCAGCCTTTAGGGAGGCTAGACCCGTATGTTCTCCGGAGTATGGCCACATCCCCAGAGGGCAGCGCTCCACCTAGCTGGGCCTGGACCGGATAAGGCGGGGGGGCTGTAGCAGGCAGTGGTTCTTCAAGGCTGAGGGTCGTGCGGCGGGGCCAGCGTTTCTGTCCAGGCGTGTCACGGGGGGTTCCGCGTTGGTAGATCTTCGGCAGTGTTATGGGCCCTTTCTCACAGAGAGCCACGGGGGAGCCGCTCGAGTGGCGGGCCTGTCCGTAGGAGAAAGCACGGATCCTCGGGGACCCAAGCGACAGCGAGCACGGCTCTCCAGTGAAGCCCCCAGGGGCTCTGCCTCTCCGCGCGGGTGGGCTCCAGCCCAGCCTGCGGTGTACGGAGCTGATCGATGCGCTGCTAAATCCTGGCAGCCGTCGGGGAAGCAGCGCCGGGCCACCTCACTGCATGAGCTCGGGCGGGTGGCGGATGCTCCGCGGTCCCGTCTCGCCAGGCACCAACGGGAAAGCAGATCCCCTCTCGAAGAAGCGCCGCAGGGAGCCTGCGGATGGCAGCGTCAGAGGATCAAGCGAGGCAGCACCTCCAGGTGGGGGGCGGAGCAGGCAGCCGTGAGCGGCTATGGTGAGGCTCCGCAGGGAGGCCGCGTGCCGGTGTTCGGTATGTAGGCTGCAGACACCGATTCCACCCCAAACTTCAGTCGCATGTAGAGGAGAATGTTAGCAGATGAATCGTGGCAGTATCTTTATGTCACGATAAGGATTGGCGCCGCTGTTTTGCAGATTCTAGTGGGCCGGGACGGAGCTCACCAGCTAAGCAGCCATTTTCTTTGGCTGCTCAACAGCGCCCCCCCTCTTCTGCAGTAGCTTTTGATTGCATTTCTTTAACTGTGGCAATCCCATTTTCTATCATGCAGGGTACTTCATTTTTTCAACATACATTTTCGTGTGTAAATCAGTGGCAGTTTGTTTCGGAATTCAGTCTGCAAATGTGTTTCCCTTTCCAACGTTACATGTTACTTTTTTATGTGCTTCACATTTCATTATTGCTAATCGTTTGGGAAGCACAAGTGCTGACAACAGTCTCACTATCAAAGTGCCATGCTGGATTTTAGTTCCGTGTGATGTCAGGAAACCCCTTTCAGCCCATAGTCGACCAAAATTGTGTACCACCCCAAATGCGTACTGACTGTCAGTGTATACGTTTACATTAAGGTTTGCAGAAATTTCACATGCTCTTGTTAACGCTATTATCTCTGCGGTTTGTGCTGAATTGTATGGGATTCTTTTGCTTTCTACAATGCTTTTCAGTGTAGTGATGGCATATGCAGCAGTTGATGTACCAGTGGGTAATTTACAACAAGAACCGTCACAAAACAGTTCTCCATCTGGCTCTTTCTGTGGGGTATCAGTCAGATCAATTCTTCCTTTTGTCTCTTGTTCAGTAACCATTAAACAATCATAGGGAGATTCTTTTCCACCCCCGCTGTCATTCGGAGGGGGACTTAACTCGGCCGGATTTAAAGCGCAACACCTCATAATTTGGATATGCGGTGCAAAACGGACAATTTCAAATCTTGTTAATCTGGCTGATGTGAGGTGTTGTGTCTGCGTTCTATTTAAAAGAACAGCCACTGAGTGGGGCATCATGTCGGTTAAAGCGTGACCTAAAACCATACCCTCGGTTTGTTTTACTGACGCAGTGGCTGCAGCAACAGCTCGCAAGCAGCACGGCAAAGCACATGCAAAAGGATTCAACGTGGAAGAAAAGTAACTGCATGGTCTATTTCTCCCTCATTGTTCCTGAGTCAAAACAGCCAAAGCACAACCATCATTTTCATGCACAAATAATTTGAAATTCTTGTCATAATTTGGTGTGCCCAAAACTGGAGCTGAACATAATGCAGCTTTCAGCAGGTTAAATGCTTCTTGACATTCCATGTTCCATGGCAAAGATAAGGTAACATCTTTCCTTTTCAATGCCACTATTGGTTTCACAATCATGGAGAAGTTCGAGATCCACTGCCTACAATATGAAGCCATGCCAATTAAAGCGTTGACTTCTTTCCGTGTTTTTGGAATAGGCATATCAGAGATGCTTTCGATTCTTTCTGGTGTCAATCTCCTTCCCTCCTTCGAAAGGAGGTAACCCAAGTAGGTCACTTCCTTTCGACAATACTGGAATTTCTTTGTGTCCATGTGCTGCTAAATGTGTCAATAGTGCAACTGTACTTTCTTTACAAATTTCTTCTGTGTCTGCTTCAATCAACAAATCGTCTATTTACTGTAATAATACACATCCTGCCGGTATTTCTAGCATATCTAGTTGTTCCTTTAATGCTCTACTGTAAATACTTGGACTTTCAGTGTAGCCCTGGGGAATTTGTGTAAATGTAAATGAACGTCCTCCTAGAGTAAAAGCAAACAAATATCTTCTATCTGGATGTACTGGAATACTGAAAAACACATTCTTCAGATCTACAACAGTAAAATAAGATGCAGATGCTGGAATCATTGCCAAAATCGTAGTCACATCCAGGACTAATGGAAATTGTGGATCAACAACTTTATTTACTCCACGCAAATCATTTATGAAACGGTACGGTATGTCATTACCACCTTTCTTATAAACTGGAAGACTTGGACTATTGCAAATGCTACCAGCAGTTTCTTCAATTATGTTTCTTTTAACCAAAGATACAATGCATTTCAATGCTTTCTCTCCTTCGGCTGAAATTTTATATTGCGGAATACGCGTCAATGTAATTCCTTCTTTCAAAACAATTTTCACCGGCTCGACCTTCAAACAACCAACATCATTGTCGTTTACTGCCCATATAAAAGCTGGTACTGTACTCAATTCAGTTGGTAATGGCTTAGATAGAAATTGCGCTACAGGAGTTTTTTGTGGTGATATTGACAAATACAGTCCATCAGGAGAACAATAAATAACCCCATTCAATTTCTTCAACAAATTTAATCCCAATACATTTTCACCGCAATTTTTTGTCAACAGAAATGGGCAAGATTCAGTGAATGGACCTAGTGTTATAGGTAACAATTGTGACACTGGACTAATTACTGGTGTACCTGAGAACCCTACTGAGACATTGTTTTGCCCTGAGAGTGGTATGTCTGGAATCTGCTGATGGTCAATTGAACATTTTTGTGCACCTGTGTCCACTAGAAAAATGTGCTCCCTATTCCCAACCTTCATTTCTACGTAGGGTCCTTTCTGGTCTACGGGAATAGATACGCATTCCAACCCCTGTCTTGGGCTGTCCGAGTAAAACAATACATCATCAGATGTAAAGTCGCCAGTGTAATATGCATTGGACTGATTGTCAAAAATATTTCCATCATTTGTGCTGATTTGCTGTTGGTTCTGGTTCTGATTCTGATTCCCCTGGTTATTCTGAAATTTTGATGCTCTTTTGTTTCTATTCTGTCCTTGTGTTCCCGGGCGACCTCTATTCTGTCTTCTCGGGAAAGTTCAATTTCGATTCTGTAACTGCGGGCACTGTGTTCGCCAATGGCCTTCTTGTCTACAATAGGCACATTGATTAATCCCTATAGGACCACCTTGCATGTTGGAAAATTGAACTCTAGATTGTGCGTTCCCGTCCCCTCTATTATTGTTTGCTACTTGCTGCTTCAATACTCTTCTTTTCAAATTCCCCTTGTCCCTTATTTCTTTGTCCTTCACTGCATTCACTCTATTTTCATAATATTGGCCCATGTGTAATACTTCACTTTGTGTTTTTGCTTGCCATGCATTTTCAGATGTCATTATTAGATTTTGAATTTTCGGTAACAACCCTCGCACAAACCTATCAACAAACAATCTCTTCCTGGGTTCAGTACTCAAGTCTTGACCACTAAAATCTGCAAATACTTCTTCAAATTGATTCAAATAATCCGTTGCTCCTTCATCTTTGCCCTGTAAACAAGTAGTCAATTTATCCCAAAACTATTCTCCTTTCAGGTACCAAGGTTTTCAATTTCTCTACTATTCGCACTGGTTAAGCTAACATGACTTGCAGCGGTTTTCTCCAGCCTTTCTCTCACCATCAATTCTGATCAAATTCTCCCATTTATCACCTAATGTTGTTATATCATTTATATTTCTAACCTGCTTCCATATATCTACAGGAAGAATCACGGGAAACAATAAATCAATGTCACTCAATGTAAAAACGGATGAATTCAAAACAGATTCAATTTCCTTATAGAAACCTGACGGGTTTTTCCTAATATCAGGGAGTGTCTGTCTGATATTATTTACCTCCTGCCTGGAAAAAGGGACATGTACAAACTGTGCAGTATAATGGGCTTCTATCATTTGCGCTGGACTCGTTGCAGTGGCAGCAACTTCTACTTTCAGGTCAACGTGAGAGGCACTTCCCTCATGGGTAATTGCAAACTAGGTGTTTCTACATTGGTTGTCTATTGAGCAATAAAGCTAAATCAAGCAAAAAAACAGTCGTTCCAGTTTCAGGCGAGAATGCTCTTTTATAAATCATCATTAAATCAGCAGGACAACATGTCTTATTCTGCATGCATTCATCTTGCAAATACTCCACCATGACCTGTAATACCTTTGTCTGCCTTTCTGGTGTATATTGACTAAACGTATCATGCACTTCCATTGGAGAAATGGCGGCATCTGAAATCCATCTAAGCGTATCTCGCGTACAAATTATCATCTCTTCACTAACAGGTTTTAACAGCGGAAAAAAGTTGATGGACATACGACATAGGCGTTTTATCTTTTTTCATTATTTCTCCATGCAATTGATCAAGCTCCTTCATAAACACAAATAATTGGCCTACATTTTCCCATACTTTTGTCGCACTCATAAATTTGACAGAATAACCAAATCACGCAACTCTTGCGGTGCCAATGTGTCAGTCAAATCACTCAATTTTTTCACAAGATAATTCCTCATGCATTCTAACAGTACCTGCCGTTCACCAAGGCCTCTATAATCAGATTTGGAATTTTGCATAGCTGTCTCATTGCCATCAATATACATTTCTGCCCACTCTTTCAGTTCTGCTTTCCTTTCTTTGCTAATCGTGTTACGAGTCAATCTACTGTTTCCTTGCCCATGCCCCATCTCTGTAGACCTGCCTACTGAAACCGCTAACTCATCTTCTGTTGGCGGGGGAGGAAATGATGTCACAGGCACAGGTGGGGAGGTACTTACAACTGGTGCAGAACGAACATCGGGAATGGGATGTACATAAGGAGGATGTGCAACTACTGAGTCAGTATTTTGATGTTCATTTCTTCGCTCATTCAATATTTTATTTATTAGCTCATCTGATGTACGCAAATCTTGCAAATCTTGCTGCAGATATATTTTCTGTACACCTAATTGGAAAGCCCTGTCCATGTTCCTAAGGGCCTCTGTATGTTGATGCTGATCATGCTCTAGCGCTTTCTCTGCATTTGTTTTATGTCTGCGCGCGTGGTTCTCTCTACTTCTCAAACAGAGATTAGCTTCCTTCCTCCAGTCTCTTACGACGTCGAACGCCGCTGGTCTGGCCTTCTTGCGTAATAATACTGATTCCAAGTGTTCTATACGCGCTAATTCACAACTCCCATTATCAGACCACTTTAGGTCTGATTCATGTCTGGTCTGCCTATGCCATATCGCATTAAACACTATTGCCCCTATACCGTACTTCACATACATTTCATACGCCGGCGACCCTGCGGGTGGCGCGACCTGGCCAGCTTCCAAATATTGTCTCCCACACTGGAGAAATCCCACTAAGCAGGAAGACAATTTCCCAGGCATGATTAATCCTTACCCTTCTCTTAGCCTGGGCGTTTGATCTTGCAAGAGCAACTCTTAATCAATATCCGGACATTTAAGAATCAGGGCATAACTCACCTGATCTATCAATTCATTACTCAGGACACAATTTGCCTGTATACAGACGCAACCAAGAATCGTCGTGACTGCATGTCTGACTCAATCTGCCTCGTTCCAGGGCCCTCGCCTCGATGCTCTCTGGGTGTTGTTTGTCGATCAGGGATCGGCTGTGTACAGATCTGCAAAGGAGTCTCTCATCACTTCTACAGGGGCGCCCTGAACACCTTTCGATCCTGGCTCGACAGCTTTGTCCTCAACTCGTTTTTGCCTTCTTCAAATTCAACGTATACGATGGAGCAAAAGGGGGAGGGTCCCTATTCGGGTGCCATATTTGCTAAGCCATAAAGACTGCATATGGAAACTAAGACACAATAACCATATACAAAAGTGACACCTCAGACACAAGGTTCGATTTCCAAACAAGTCTGGTTTATTTTCTAAGTATCTCAGTCGGCCGACTGGGTCTCAACGTCTCGCAACTTGTGTTCCCAGACCTCATGAGACGCAAGAGAGCGAGCAACGCTCAAGCAACAACATATACATAAACATGCAATCTTTTGAAGGCAATTCGATCCGCCCATAAATGTATCGTTCAGGCTAGGGTTCGGTGTTTGACAATCATGACAATTATGACACGTTATGACAAATCTCTATTCAGCCTAAATATAGTTATTCTAGCAATACTAGCTTTTTATTATGGGGAACACAGCGCTCTTAGTTCAGCAAGGATGTTATGTACGTAGGAGAGAAACATTCCTTAGCACGCTATCTGCATGTCTCGATTCATGAGCTAAAGGTCAGATAGTCCTGAAGCAGAAATACCAGTCTCCACGAAGGAGTACCGCTAAAAGAATATAATTCATGCATTTACCGTCTTTTGCTGCAGTATTTGCAAGATAGGCCGACACCTGGGCCGCTGATTAGATGCGACTTCTGCTCGCCTCCAAGGACTTCGTGAGGGAGGAAAACAATATATTTCTGTATAGTTGGCATTCCTGTCTGTGTTAGTCTTTCAGCATGCAGGATGTGGCCTTGCAACATGTATGAGCTAGAAGCATTGAATACATTTTTGCAAAGCATTTTGACAGAAAAGAAAAAAGCAAATGGCGGATATTACACAAAATGGACGTCCTCTGGTTACATTGATGATTCTTTGACTGCGATGTATGTCATATGATGCGATTGGTTTCTGGCCAAC
Organism: Ambystoma mexicanum; assembly: GCF_040938575.1. Classification (NCBI taxonomy): domain Eukaryota; kingdom Metazoa; phylum Chordata; class Amphibia; order Caudata; family Ambystomatidae; genus Ambystoma; species Ambystoma mexicanum. Next base: position 1,559,480,482 of record NC_090929.1, on the reverse strand, counting down.
ATAATATACATACCATTTATACTATCGGGTCGTTTCTGGACTAACATTATGGGAGATACTCCTCTCATGCACCTATGCAAGACATTGCTGAAATATATGCCCAAGCTCAAACAGTATAGTGCAGAATGGGTAAAGGGCACAGCAGATAATATGTTCATGCGATGGCCACAAGGGGGATCATTGTCGAGAGCGGTATTGCAACACATGATACCACATACTTGCACACTGCGTACACATGGAAGAAATTAGAGGAAGGATTATCAATTTTAGAACTCTGGAAGATGTATCAAGTGGAAAGAGAAGACCCACCACCTAAGGAGTGGATGCTTAATCAGGATAAGGAGGAAGGTGTTGAGCCCTTAGCTCCCCTTACCTTGCCTGAAGCAAAGAGTGTTGCTATGGAAGAGTGAGGAGTGTATCCTTTAAAGGAACTGAAAGCAGAGACAGGGTACAGTGATCTGATATATGAACCCCCCGCTTACAGTAACGATGAGAGTCCGGAAGAGAATAAAAGAAGGAAGAAAAAAGTGAACAGTCGAATTTGTCGACAGACAGACAGGGAAATTAAGAGATGGAAAGGAGGAAAGGATGAGGCTGATGAGGTAGCGCTCGTACAAAATGAATGGATGGGAGGACAGATATTACTAAAGATAGATGGGAAAAGCATCAAGGAAATTAGGCAAAGAGAAGATAAGGAAGAACAAGAAAGAAAGGGTAAGGAATGAGAAAAAAGACTAAAAGAGGATGAGCAGAAAAGGAAAGGCAGGGAGCGACGAGAGCAGATATATCAGGAGGAGCAAGAGAAAATTGAAGAACGGGTAGAAGAACAAAGAAAGTACGACAATAGACAAAGAGTGATAGAAGAAAGGGACAGAAAGGAAAGAAAGAGAGAGGAGGAAGAAGCACAAAGACTAAGGGGCAACAGATTATAGAGACGAAAAGAAGAAGAGGAAAGGAGGGAAGGAGTAAGAAGTGGAGAAGAACGAAGGCAAGAGGAAGAAAGAATTAGAAGGGATGCAAGAAAGCGAAGGGAAATAAATGAAGAAATAGAGCACAAAAGGAGGCAGCAAGGTTTTGATGCCAGTCTCATTCGTAAAGAACAAATGAGGCCAAGCCCAGAAATACAATGGGACAGAGTGGAAGAGATTCTTCCAATAAAGGAAGTAACACCAGAAGTATCTAGAGTAGAGATAGAAGAAGAAAGATTTGACGAGGAAAGCATTGGAGAAAGGATTGTTAAGGTCTATCACAGTTAAGACAAGGTTGTGAGTATGGAACTCGAGGGAACATTGATCGATCCCCAGTACCTCAATCATGAAGTAAAGAAGGAAACCTGTTTAGTGATGAACATCGAGCATTGTCTTAGAGCAGACTGAATTTAGACAAGGGTCTAGTTGGGGACTAGACATGTCAGATGAGGAAAGAGAGTCTGGTCTTGGGGCAGAAGGAGGGAACGCATGCACCCCTGAAGGAAGTCCACAAATGGATAAGGAAGTGAGATGGTTGGATCTGGAACAACCTAAAAATAGAACACCAGAACCCATAGCATATCCAAAGCATCCCCGAGGACGATCACATAGTGAGAAAGGAGAGTCTCCACCATATGTAAGCAGGTTAAAGTAATTACTGACAAGGAGACACACTGGGACGATTATCCCTGCCATGGATAAACTAATAGTGGGATCTGACTATGGAATAGGGTTTACACAGTTCCCCTTGTTACAAAAAGGGGGAGCAAGACCACAATATATTCCATGGCGACAGATGGACATGGATAACTTAAAATTCAAGCTCTGTAGTTTGACTTCGGGTGCTGGGAAATGGATATACGAACTAGAGAAAATGACAGGAGGAAATACACTGGCCATAGGGGACATAAAAGGTCTCTTGGCAGCCATTCTTGGAGAGTGCTTATCACATATAAAAAGAGCAGGATATTCAAGTGTGACTGCACAAAACACTGCACACGATGGAGCACCATTTAATAATTGTAGAGCAGATGGTTGGAAGGCTCTCAGGGTGCAATATTCTGATACATCTGATATGGGTGAAATTATGACACGTAAAAGGAAGGAAGACAAAGACCCTATTGCTTACATTCAGGATATTCAGGACAAATGGCAGCTTGAAACTCACGAGCCATGGGAAAAGACAGTGGCATTATTTTACCCCATTTCATGTCAAGGGTTGCCTGAGCCAGTACAGAGGCAGATAAAAAAACAAGTGGGGATTGAAGCGTAGCCATGGGCCGAGATACAGTTCACAATAGTATATCATTGTCAGTTATTACAAGAGAAAAACAAGGAGAAAGATGAGAATAGGAAAATTGAGGAAGCCAAGCTAGTTCAGAAAAAAATGTCAAAATTTGCCATAGAAGAGGTGGTACTGACAAGCAGAGAAGGATTGGGAATGCAGGAAGCAATAGGTACATTACAGGCGAATAATTCACGCCTGATTGACCAAGGTGGACATGCATTTACGGCACGGGGCAGAAGTATGAGTTATAGAGGGAGAGGAGGCGGATTTCAGAGTAACCAAGGAGGGTTTCAAAATATACAGAATGAGAACCAGAGAACTCAGGGAGGATATAATCAAGGAGTGATCAACAGAAGAGATCCTCCAGTATGTTGGAATTGTGGAATGACGGGACATATTGCCTTCATATGTGGGAGCCAAGGGAATGTACAAAATGTCCAGTTTTCCAGAGGGGGCACGGGTTATCCTCCACCATACAGCACACAGACCAGAGAGGGCATTGCCCTAGATCACACTTATTATCAGGGATAAGCACCGCAAGTACAGCAGATACAACAGTAGGGACAGGTACAAATGAATCCGCCACAAGGGCAGTCGCATCAAGCCCCTATGGAGACACAGCAGTATGCAAACACTTTATTGACACCTATAATAAGAGGTGTCACTGTGGTAGGAGGAAATCCTTTCACTGGGACAGGGATGAGCTTGTATCCACAATAGAACAGCTGTGACACCAGACCCCCAAGAGAAACCAAGGGTCGATGTGACGATAGTAGGCAAATCCTTTTCTTTTCTTGTAGAAACTGGAGCAACTCATGCGTGTATACGAGAGGGAACATATCCAATGTCAGGTATTGCCATGAATGCTCAAGGGTTCTCTGGAGCTATGAGTTGAGTTCCTTTTACTGATAAATTACCAGTCTCCATAGGAGAATGTGATATGTCCGTCCCTTTGTTATATTCACGACAGCCACCAGTTAATATTTTGGGAAGAGATTTAATGACAAAACTTAACATGACGATTTCATTTACTGATCAAGGAATAGTGTGCTCCACTCCAGGAATACACTATTTAAATGTGGGAGACTTCATACTGAAGTTCACAGGTCAAGTGGCTCTACGAGGCGTTCCAGTGGATCCAGAGATTTTTCTATATGGGGTGAGCATTTTACTGACGTGGCTACCTGGCCTGGTGGGAAAGATTTTGAGAATACCTGATGAGTTTCTATTCATCAGACCACAAATACCCATTGATGAGGAGGGTGGACAGACTATTCCTATAGAACTAGAAGCAACTATAGTACAAAAGGAAATGGCAATGTTCGAAGGAGTAGATGATAAGGGTAGACAATGGAGAACAGTGATAGTTCTTGAGGCTACAAATTGACTGACATAACTGATGACAATATGTTCGAGGAAGACTGAAGCTATGTTGAAGTAGTGAAATGGCGATAATGCGGCAGCGACCAGCATTCTCTCAGGAGAACCTTGAAAAGGTGGAGAGTGCCTTATGGACTACAGGCCCTTATGATGTAGGTTTATTGAGGGTATAGGGGAGGTTTAAATAAAGCTTAAGCCAGGAGCAATTTTACCTCATGCAAAACAATACCCCATGCCTTGAGGAGCTGATGAAGGTATATTTCAGACTATTTCAGCGCTGATGAATCTGGGGATTCTGGTGCCATCAGAGTCATTGTGCAATACCGCAGTGTATCCGATTAAGAAATCTAAAGGGGGGGTCATGGAGATTTATCCAGGATATGAGGCCTCTTAACCAGATTGTAGATGCTGAGTTTCCAATCCGGCGACAATATTGAGTAGTATCCCAGTAGAAGCTTGATACTTCATGGTGATCAATTTGAAAAATGCATTTTTCTCAATCCCGTTGCATAAGGACTCCCAGGACATGACTTTATTTACGTTTCGCCAAAAAAGACTAAAATATACTAGGTTGCCTCAAGAGTACTGTGAGTCCCCATCGATCTTTAACAAAATCCTACAAATGGATCAAGGCAATATCGATCTTGAAAGTGCTGTGAAACAGTACGTAGATGACATTAATTTGCAGTAAAACAGAGGATGAGTGCAGACAGGACTCTGTCCAATTAATGACTATTCTAGCAGACAAGGGATATAAGGTGGACAAAGAGAAGTTACAGTATTGTCAAGAAGAGGTGTTATATATAGGTCAGTTGATTTTGCATGAAGGAAAGAAAGTGACACCTGAGAGAGCTAAGGGAATTATGAAAACATCAAAACCGAACACAGGGAGACAGATACAACAGTTTCTGGGTTTTTGCAATTATGTTAGAGCCTGGGTGTTTGATTATAGCATGTAGACAAGGCCACATCTGCAAGCATTAAAGAAAGGGCAAGTTGGTAAAACAAAGCTAGAATGGACTGGAGAAATGGAGGAAGGATTTGAAGAATTGAAAAAAGCAATTTGTACAGCCCCAGTTTTAGGGATTCCCAATTATGCTGCGGAATTGTATTTGTTTTCTCACACAAATGGGTAAGTAATGACAGCAGTGCTTACACAAAAATCCACATTAGGGTACAAACCTTTAGCATATTACAGTGGGATTTTAGACTCAGTTATGAGAGGACACTTCCCTTGCAAACTATCTTTGGCTGCCGCTGCATTTGCAATTGAGAAGTCCACAAGTATTGTCATGGGCTGCTCTATGACTCTTTTCATGGAACTTGCTCTATTTGCCATTCTAGAGAAACCCAAAGGCACATTGACATCCCAGAGAGCTTCAGTTTATGAGATAATGATTTCTAACCCAGCGATTAAAATTGTAAGATGTAAAATAGTGATCATGTGCATGACTGTGCTAATTATGTTGAATTTTATGATTATATGCCCCGTGTGAAGGAGAATGCTCTGGCGGGAGGGGAGATTCTTTTTATTGATGGTTTGTCGAAAATTGATCAGACTAGTGGGGAAAGGCATTCAGGCGCTGCGGTAGTAAGACACAGAGTAAATGTAGAATTCAAAGTAGTAGCAAGTGCAAGGCTACCGTCTTATTTTTCAGCGCAAGCAGCAGAATTAGTGGTGCCTATTGCCGTGCTTGTGAAAGATGAATGGCAGGAAGTGACTGTGTACAGTGACTCTGCCTATATGACATCAACCGTATATGCAGGGTTGGCAGGTTGGAAGGGGAGGGGCTACCTCCGCACAGACAGCATTCTGATACAACATGTGTCCTTATTGGAGAGACCCATCAAGGCACTACAACTCCCAGTAACTATAGCGGTCGTTAAATGCGCAGTGCATACTAAATGAAAATATGTTATCTCTTGCAGGAACTAAGCCGCAGATGTAGAAGCCAAAAGGGTTGCATATTCCCCAGAAATTTCGAGTTTTGCTACCGAGAGTATTAAAGAGCATTCAGTTAAAAGTATGTTCGTGCAAGAGGGGTTTAATAAATTGTCAACAGCCCAATTAATAGAGATTCAGGGAAGCACACCACAGGGAGAGCAAGAACTGTAGAAATGAAGGAGGTGTTCTTTATCCCCTACAAAAGCATTATGGCGACAGGACAGCACTGGAAAGCCAGTGATGCCAGTAATTTTATTGAAAGTCACGCTTGAACAGCTGCCTTACCCCGCGTATGTAATTAGAGTCTTGCTGCTAGTATTCCAGAAGACTGGTTAATTCCTAATTTGTTGGAACACGTTGCACTGTTAATGGTGAATTGCACCATGTGCCAAAGGTTTACTGCTGGTCATACATTGAGAACGATTAGTGGAGTAATAACTCGTCCAAATGGTTAGTTTCAGCATTTACATATTGACTATGTCAATATGCTGCAGACATGTAATGGATATAGGTATCTATTAGTGGTGGTCTCTCCCTTCTCTAGGTGGATTGAGGCAGGTCCTGTACACTCCTGATGCCACTTACACAGCAAAGTTTTCAGTATGCAAGGTATTTCTGAGGTGGGGTGTGTGTGAAGTACTGATATCCAACAATGGACCACATTTTGTTAATTAGTTATTTGAACAGATATGGCTTCTATTAAGCATAAAACACAATTTTTCTTCTGCTTATCACCTGCAAGTAAACGGAATATGTGAGAGACTCAATGGCCTCCTCAAAGAAAGGATTGGCTAGATTAAATTGACTCTAAAAAATTGATGGCTGTATTGCCTACAGCTGGCCTTATATGCCCTTCGGAATCAGCCAGGGTCAGACCACCACCTCACCCTGCATGAACTAGTGACAGTGTGTCGAATGAGAACCCCCTTACACCTCTGTCTAGGATTTGGAGTGATGCCCAGAGCGTAGCAAAAACTTTGGGTGATGAGATGCCTGATTATTTGACATATATGGCCTCTAGTATTTCTTTAATTTCAGATCAAGTCAAGTGTCAGGGGGGTCGGTCTAATAACACGGAAGAAGATAATTCAGCAACCAATCCAAGTGATCTATTACCACCCACTAAGTTGTCTGCTGTAGACCTATTGTTGACTAAAAGCTTTACCATGAAGTGGCATGAGTCACATATTCCTGGCCCTTTCATTGTCGAGGAAGTGTCCCCTTCTGCTATTAAAATACAAGGAAGAAGAGCTTGGTTGCACCTGAGTGACATGAAGATTTATAAATGAAAGACCTTCCCTCCCACCGTTAGCGATCCAAAAGCAAGACAAGAAGAAGAATTTCCACATGTGCATACCCGATCGATGACTAAGAAGAAGGACGATAAAACAACGTGTGATTAAAGTATACTTTATTTGGACTGGAATTCAATAGAACTCCTTATACTTATTTTAGCAGGGAGTACAAAGACTTGCAGAGAATTCCAGGAACTTTTAAATGAACTTTTAGAAATATATTGAAGCAGAGAATAATGCATCAGAGTTATGCCTAAATGACAGTTCCTGATCAAAAAATGGAAACAAGACCAGTATCCAGATTCATTTCGAAGAAAATATTTGTTCTAAGTGATCAAAAATATGGTACCTGCCGATAGTGATGTTTATTGGCTTGTGGTTGCTGTCTTTATGTTCATACTTCAATCTTACCCTGCTCTTGTTAGAAGAGATGTTAATATTCACACTTTTTTACAGGATCCTAAAAACGGTCCAGTGATAGGGAGACTCCTTATTGCTATAATTGAACACATTTTACAGTTGCAAATGTAAAGAAACTTGATGATTGTATTAAAAATTATTAATGAAGAAAATGGCATGGTTATAGAGAATGAACAAGTTCAACAAGCAGTAAGATGGCGCGAGAAATGGATGCCCAGATTTCTATGTATGATATACATTTGCATGATTGTTCTCATTGTCTTTCTGCTCCTCATCTTTCACAGTCTCTATCATCTTAGTACTTCAGCTGAAGGAGAAGTTCCTATGGTTCTCCCCGCTGTGAAAACAAACAGGCTTTCTGATTTCTATAGGTATATACAGAGACACAAAAGAGATGCAGAGGAAGATAGTGAAGGGATAAATACCTATCTAGATAACAAAGCTCACCTCCTGGGGAATAACATGTGGTACCAACAAATGGAAAAAGTAGGGGAGAAAGCCACTAAGGAGGGATGCTAAATCTGCTTTCTCATCCCCTATGCCATGAATACAGTAAGAACTTTAATTGCAAAGAACGTTCGAGAGAACGATGCAAAGTGCCTCAGCCATCTTGTAACATGTGCTACTCGAGGACAATTCCAAGGAAGTTGACCAACTTTGTGATGGAAATTAAAATGGTTGTTTCCATACCAGGATGACTACATCAAAACTCTACAAATGGAGAAGGAGCCTGGATGGAAGAGCAAGATGTGTGTGTATCCTGCTACAGGACAGGACGAGGTGATCATTGAAGAAATGAAGATAATGAATTGCCCTGATGTGACGGAAATAGCTGGATCACCTGGATGTTGGGAATTAACTCAATTATTGATCTATGGATGAATGAATTCCAAGAACGCATGGGAAGAAGGAATGATGTCCTGTGCATCTCATCTGCTGAAAACAGATTATGTACAAGAGGTACAGAAAGTGAATGATGGATGCTTAAAATCACGGGCCAAGCACTCCAAACTGTTGACATGGGTAGAAGATGAATCAGGCCCAGTAGTTGTAATCCCATTGGTTAATGTGACAATATGCTTCCGAAGACACGGGAAGAACCATGTGGGATATAACAAAGAATGCAAGACCACAATTGATGTTCCTAGGATGGGAGAAGGGACAGCTGTCCTTATGGATCGATATTGAGCTTGTGGATCTAGAGCCTATATAAGGTTGCCCAAGGATTGGGGTGGAATATGTTCCTTGGTACTCATCCATGTTCCAGCATTAGTGATTACTCAAAGTGATCTGAACATTGTTGAATTTCCAAAGGTGGATGCCAAAACCATAACAGCATATGACTCCATTCCTGAGGAGCACAGGTTGTTCAGCAGGACTGCCACAATACTGACGACTATATTCATGCCTGAAATCCAAGCAGTGGCAAACACCAAGTGGTTACAGATCACCAGATGGGAGCTTCTGCAGACAATCAATGCTACCATAAAGGGATGCAACGCCATTAAGGAACAGGTGAGGGCCATATGACTGATGACCCTCCAGAATAGGTATGTCCTTGATATGATAACAGCGATGGAAGGAGGAGTTTGCGCCAAAATCCGGCCATCATGTTGCACATTCATACCTTATCACGATGAACAAAATGTAACCCTGACAGAGTCCATAATGTTGTTGACAACCCTGCATAACAAGATGGAAGATGAGACAGATGACATTGAAGACGACAGCTGGTTTGCCTCCCTGTTCTCATGGATTTCACAATGGTTGGCAAATACATTCAAAATTATTGGAGTAATATTGGTGCTGGTGATGTTTGGATTCTCTGTAGTCAGGATAGGATTGCCCAATGCAAGAAAACGGCAAACAAAGTAGTAAGGTCGAAGATGATGACGTCAGACCTGAACCAAACGCCAAGGAGCTGATTTATGACACTGTCATGATACTTTGTAGCACCTGAGGGAACGAAGTTCCTGTATCCAAAGAATCATAAGAATTACTTGGGACGATGGATCTATTGTACCCCGAATGGACAATGTAACTACATGGACTGGAGTGCAGAAGAACATGTCAAATCACCAGGCACTCTGAGAGGGGGTGATGAAGATATGGACAGCAAAGAAGCACTTCAAGAGAAAATATAAGGATGTGAAAACAATCGAGGAGGTGGTTGAGGACTCGACCAGAGGGGTGAATGTAGAGGAGCAGCTGCATACTTCTGCAGGAAACCCCACTCCCCTACCTCCCATATGTTGGAAGCCTGAGATTGTGCCATGTTTGACACCAGCAGTTGTGCCAACACTGCAATGTATGTTCGAAAGAAGATACCCCTTGAGACAACCCTACCGAATGTATCCCCAAAGGGACGTCAATTTGAGGGAGGAACCCCCTGAAGGAATATAAAAAAGAGCAAAGAAAGAAGCCTGTGACATCGTAAGAGCGTATGAACGATGTCTCAGGATACTGGCTGAAGAGGATGTATGGATCCTACAGAAACAAATGACGAAGTAAACAATCAAGAGAACTTTTAAATATGAAAAAGAAGATTACAGGTGATTTTGGTTATTTCTTGTGCGCACCAGGCAGACTGAACGGCATTCGGGCGCAAATGTTATCTATGATTCAGCCTTTAACTGAGGAACACTGTTATCACCCCTACCTCTTTGGCTGACTTAAATAAAAAGGTTTTGAGTGCCTTTCTAAAATCTTCTAACGATGGGCATGACCGGATGGCGGTTGGTAACTGGTTCCATAACTTTGGGCTGAACATGGAGAACCTCCTGTCCCCCTTCGAGGTCAGTTCAGCCCGGGGTATACCCATCAGAAGTTTGTCTCCACAAGGTGCTGCAGAGAATCAACCGTTCAATAATTGTACAGATGGTGAAACACACTAGACTGAGTTATCATAGAAGCTGACCATATGTAGTGAATAGAATGCAGGTGAAACTGGCATTCAATAGGAGCTGGACATCGGTATCATGAATTTTGAGTAAACCAGGACCCATGAAGAGGAAAGGGAAAATGGTGTTGCAGCAAGAATAAGCTGAATCGTGGAGCCACATGGCAAGGCTGTTTGGCCTGAAGTCAAGACTGAAGCAGCCAAGGTCGGCTATCTATTCTGGAAAGGAGTGAACGTGCAAGGATGAATCATCTCTTGTTAAGGTGCAAAGAAAGAACACCAAGAGTGCCAAGTTTAATTAATTTAAGACATTTAAAACCTGGAAAATGGACCAAATCGTGGTCTCCTGTCACATGAGCCAAGGATGAAAATAGAGTTCGACTTGGAGTCCTAGAACACGATAGTGAGTGTCCGCACTCCCATGTATTCTCAGAGACAAGGATACTTTGCAAGGCTAAGTTCAAAGACAATCTTCATGGCAGAAGGCTTGGGTAATGAGAGATGCTGGGCTAATTGGGTGCAGAGGTAGAGTCAGGTCCCATCTCCTTGCACGTGCTGCAAACTGAACCGAATGTTCCAGACATGGCACAAGCGTGCAAACCAATTGTAGTGGTCCATATAACGAAGGACCTTATAGTTGGAAAACCAATGAGAAACCCTGTATCTAATGTTTCTGAAGATGACTTGTTTTAGAGGTAGGCAAATGTTGTCCACCTGACAGTGGGCAGCCAATTACAATCCTAGTTCCTATAGAATGTGTACTTAGATGTTCCCCTTAAGCCAATCCCGACCCTGGGTAGGATTTTCATTATTTGCCATGTAATATGACGTCACCTCTGACGTATTTTTAATATATAACCATGTTTTTATGGAAAGATCGTTGAGAGAAATCGAGCATATGTCCGTTGATGTTCGTTGTAACTCCCAGTATTAGATAATTGTTAATAAAACAGTACTTTGCCATCTTCCGGAGTTGGTTTGGTTATTTGGACTCAGAGTTATTCTGTGTGAACCCATCGATTACATGCACATTCCTAAAGAGCCATACGTTCAGTTGCGAATGAGAACACCTAAGATCTGGGTGGAGATGGATATCATCCAGGTCTCAGTAATGAAGATGGCAACCAAGTCATGTGTGGTGATGAAGTTGGTGATGTTTTCTGCATGGTTGATTTCAGGGATGACATTAGCGAGCATCAGTTTTCGTGTAGTGGTGGATGATGGTGTGCTGATGGGGGTCTATGGTGAGGCGAGTGAAGTTGCTGCAATGTGGTGTCCACGATTTTGCTGGTGATCACATGGTTGGTGATGGGAACGAGGGGTGAAAAGCATATTCGAGGGAGCATACCTGATTTTAGAGTAGCAGGGGTTCTGGTCCTGGGCCTTTCTGGTTCGAACAGATCCAAACAGGAATTGCCCTTTTCTACGTAAGCCCTTCACTTTGAATTCACGGATGAGAGATGTCTTTTTCTAAGTGTTAAGAAAGGAAGGAAAGGGACAGGGCTAAGCAAGTGGGTGGTCAAATACACCCTTGATGTAAGAGTTCAAAAAAGAAAAGAAGGCACAGGGCTAAGCAGATGGTCCAAGATCCATGTGCACCTGCTGACCAACTGCAAGAGAAAAGAGACTGGGGCCGCTTAAGTAGGGAAAAAAGGCGATAACCAAGATGGTGCCAAAATATTATCAGTGATTGACAGGTGGGTGGGGCTTAGGTCACATGAACAAAATCCACTTGCACCTGCACACCAACTGCAAAGAAAAAGTGGCTGTAGGGGTACTTAAGTAGGGAAAAGGGTGGCAATTAGCAGTGATTGAGAGATGGGTGGGGCTTAGGTCACATGACCAATACCAACTTCCATCTGCTCATCACTGATAGAGTATATGTAATGTATTTGCATAACTAATTTGCATTCAAATAAAAAGAGGTTGGGGTGAATATAAACATTTCTTTTGCGTATTTGGCAGTGCACTGAGCACTGCCATGAGTGGCAGCATACGTTTTAGGGGCTGTCCCGCCAAAGGAAGGCTCAACCAGGGCCACAGGGAACACCATTCCTGGTCATGGCAAGTTTTGCCAATTGACAATGTGTGGGCTACTTGTCAAGGGTGTGCGGCACTGAGAATCAGCTAAGGCGGATCACAAGGCCTCCAGCAGGAATATGTGGTAGCCTGGAGTGCAGAAACAATAAGGGGAAATGTTCTGATGCAGAGATTGGGGTGTATCTGAGGATAAAGCAGCATACCTGCTCACTGGGTCCATGCCAATCAGCTTCTTTTCCGTTGCTATTGTGAACCCCAACTATTCGTTTTTGTCACAGGCGCCCACGGTCATGGCCTTAGATGTGGATGTCCACAAACAGAATCTTCTATATTGATGTAGGGGCTGATTGACTCATATGGTGTCCAACCCCTAGAAGTAAAAGGACATGTTGATTGTAAATGTTCTCTATTTGTTGTTTATTATTATTTAGACGAGAGACCACTCAAGTCTTACTTCCAGGCTTCGCATTGGTGTAAGGACTGCCACACTCCTCGGAAGTGTTTGGCCTGCCTGTTTACACAGGGTGTTGGGAAGGAGGGATGATCGTCCCAGGCCCCCCAGTGATTTCGGATGTGGCAGAGGCCTGGAAGTGTGCAGTAGGGATTCGGGGAGGGGACAGGCTGGTGGCAAGGACCATAGCGCTGGGGTGATGGGGGATGTTTCTTTTGGTCCAGCGAACATGGCGAGCCAAATGCCATTTTACATGGTAGCAACCATATTGGAATCGAGGCTTAACTTTGTGTTGCAGTCAGGGCCACAGCTCCGAGCCACACACATAGAAATAAAGCATATGCATAAGGGAATAGTTGTAGCGTGAGCACCGGGAACAATGGCTAGCGCTTCAGAGATTCATAGACCCTTCATTGTCTCATGTTGCCAATATTTTGTATCGCAGAAGGAATGCGCCCTGCGAGGCAACAAGAGGGTTTAGAGCTTTCTGTGAAAAGCAATCCTACGTGAAGGAGGGCATGAGCCTCTGACCTTTCCTGTCCTAGCTATAAGTAATAGCACCCAAAAGCCCAAGTCCCAAGACCCCCAGCTTTCCAAGGTTCAAGTCAGTCCCAGATCACCAACCATAAAACTGTTAGACCCCCAATGGATCATAAAAGATCTGAAAACAGGGATCAGTTGCCATCACCATAGGTTGTGTGATTTGTGCTGCAAGGTGCCAGTTGTGTGATTTGTGCTGCAAGGTGCCAGGAGGGATAAAACAACATCGCTAAAATGAGGGTAGGATACTTTGGTTGGGTGCCAACATGTCTGGGATCGAGCTGTAGTTTGTTAGAAGCGATGACCTCGAAGTATCCTCTTAGCCCATGTCTCCAGTACCAGGTGCATATCAGGTCATAGATAGGGCTAGTATTGTTTTACTTCAGATAATTGCCAATTAGTTGAAACTTTATGCCTGATGACGCGCAAGGAAGAGCCCACGTGGAAGAAGATGGACAGACGGGGCTGGGACCAATGGCCTGGCATCCCCTATGGAGCAGGTAGCATATGTATGGGGTCGTACCAACCAGCCATTCGGATTTGCACATTATGTAACTTATGTCACTGATGATGCTGTATGTCTTCAAATGCCCACACCGAATGCAGGGCCTATGGCTGAGAACCGAACTGAGTCCCAGGCCTGGGGAGACAAGCTCCAGCCAATCATCAGACAAAAATCCAGTGGTGGATAGAAAGGGGCAAGGGGCAAGGGCCAATGGTTTGTCCACTACTCTGCAACAATGTAATAGATAGTTTCTTGGGGACGTGGCAGGTCAACCACCTGACATGCCAGGACCAGTAGAATAGCCTCTTTAGGGGATAGCTATATGTGTTACTACTCTCAGCACCCAATCAGTAGTGGGAATAGGTTTTTGAGGAAGGGACCAGGTGATCACCACATGTAGCATCAAAACTGGGGAGCACGCCCTGTAAAGTTGAGATGTACTGAAGAATCCTGATTGTCTTGTATGATCCCAGTTGGTTTTTTGTAATAAACCCCAGGTCTAACTTGCTATTGGCTGAGTCCTCCATTTATTCTGGGGAAAAGGTTGTTGGGCCCTTGGGAGTCGGACTAATCCCCAGACGACCTCGGCATACCTGGTATTTAACCCAACAAGTTTGTTGCGAACAGATGTCAAGAAACTACAATGAGCTGCATGGCAGGAGGACTAGTAGGATTTGGAGAAGAAGTGATAGACAAAGTGAATAGTGTATGCAGCGAATACTGGAATGAGCAAGTGGCAAAACTCACATGGGTCAGGGCAATGGAGAAACCAGTGAAAGTGCAAAAGCAGGAAGAATACGAACTGTGCTTTTACAACAAAGGCAGTGTCCTTGTGCTTGTCAATAGTAGGTGCAACAAAACATTATATATTCCAGATCTCATAAAAGGGACAGCTGCCGTGATGGATAACTACTGGGTGTGCGGCCACCAGGCATTTCTGCACCTCTCGCCATCATCATGGAGGGGCACCTGCTCAATGGCCTCATTGCACTCAACGCTCCTGTGGTCCCTGAAGAACATTTGACAACGGGACCAGGTGGTTCCAACAATTGTACAGTAGTACTCAAACTGATTGTTTCCAATTGATCGTAAGGTAAAAAGGGCCAAATTTGGGCAATACCATTCGATCGTTTGGAAACGATCAGATTGGGTAATCACTACCAAAAATGGGGAGCGGTGGTTGCAGGGGTGTACCCCACCCCTCATGTTTGGTAGTGATGGTCTTTGGGGGTAGCAGGGGTGTCCCCCGCTTCCAGAGGTTTGGAGGTGGGGACGTGAATTATTATTTTTTAAACAAAAGCAGACCTTGCGGCATCGGATCCGACCCACGTAGGAGGGACAGATACAAGGCTGCAGGGTCAGAAGATGAGCAGATGCCAAAAAGGTAAGTAGGGGGTGGGTGGGGGAATGTTTTGGGAGTTGTGGGGGGTTTAAGTTTCGCCAGATTTGGCCACGGCAAACTTGTCTTTGTGGCCGAATTGACCACGGTCAATTCAGCCGCAAACAATTGTGCCACGGCCAAATTGTATACATCCAATTACACCAGGGTCCAGCATACCCACCACAGTGCCACCGCAGAAGCCTATATTTCGCATCCTGCCACAGAAGCAGAAAAGAGAATAATTGCAGAGGAGGAGAAGATCGAATGATCTATCGCAACCTTACTCACAATATTAGAAGAAATCCCAGATCAATACCGGCTCTACAGCAAGAAGACACATTTTATGCAGACAGCCGCTAATGAAAAGTAGCTCCAGATCATGCGATGGGAAGTGAACGAGGCCTCAAAGCGATCAAGATGGAAATGCACATAATCAGGCTGATGACGCTGCAGAATAGATACATGCTGGACCTCCTCACTGCCATGGAGGGAGGGGTCTTCAAGAAAATTGGTGATTCATGCTGTACCTACCCATCCCTAATGACGTAGAAAATGGATCCCGTACCAATATAATAGGGGCCCTGCACATTCTCGGCACTCATATGCAAATAGAAACAGACATGTAGAGACTGACTGGATTGACAACCAATTTTTTAGGGCACCATACTGGATGGGGGGCGGTCGTGGAGTTGTTGGTTCCCGTGGTCGTGTTCGTATTGGTAATATTCTGCACTTGTCAGCTGGGACTCCGGTGTTGTGCCAAAGCAGTGCCTAGCAGTGCAATGATGATGGTTTCGATGACTTACTTACAGTTACATATGACGCATTTGTTACAGCCAGATTATTACAGATATAATGAGGTAGACAAACGGAGCAGAGGTAAAATTAGGTGAGTATAGTGATATGATTCTTAGACTTCTTGCGAGAGAAGCCAAGTTTTAGAGTTTTTTCTAAATAGATAGAAGGAGGGTTCTGTTCTTAAGGTAGGTGGTAGGGTGTTCCACCGTTTAGCGGCTAACACAGTGAAGCTACTGCCTCTAGCTTTTTGGAGCTTAAACCTGGGGATCTTTAAGCAGTGAGCTTGGGCAGTTCTCGTGGGATGTGCTGTAGTGTTTCGGATGAAGTTGTCAGCCAGGTAGCTAGTCGCCAGTTAGCGAGGCACTTATGTGTAAGTGATAGAGTTTTGTACTCTATCCTTTGGTACACAGAGAGCCATTGGGTTTTCCGTCTTATGCCAGAGATATGTTGAGACCTTGGGAGGTTTAATGCTGATCTGAGGGCATTGTTTGGCATTACTTGCAGCTTGTTAAGGTTACGTTGACTCCTGCCTTGGTAGAGTGCCTTACAGTAGTCAATTTTGGAAAGAACTAAGGATCTGGCAATGGAAGTGCAGTTACATGTGGAAAGAAATGGTTGACATGCGTGTAGGCAGTGGATGAGGCTATTACGTTGATTTGTCTGGCCATGCTAAGTGAGAACTCTAGGTAAATACCTAGCGTTTTGACATCCTTGGATACCATTATGCTATTGCCGTCAATGTTGAAGATTGAGTAGTGTCTGTCATGTTTGTTAAGTCTGGATTGGGAGCCTAATAGGAGTAACTCTGTCTTGTCATTGTTGAGGCATGGTCCATGTTTATCCATCCAGGCTTGTATGATGAGGTAGATGTCATTTAGGACTTCTGCGTCTTTGGTGTAGTCCTTGGTGATAAGGATGAGCATTTGGGTGTCACCTGCATAGTTTGTGTAGATGACACCCAAATGGTCAAGGTCGTCAATCAGAGGTTTTGTAAACACGTTATATAGTGTTGATGATACACAGGAACCCTGAGGGACTCTGCATGTGACTGGGGCTGGATTTGCGAAGGCCGAAGGTGCAAAGACCCTCATGGATCTATTATTTAGAAAGGATTGAATCCAGGTGTTTGCTTTGTCGTAGAAGTGGGCTGCTGATGAAAGGTGGTTGCATAAGACTTTTTGGTTAACCAAGTCAAATGCAGCCGAGAGGTCTAATAGTAGTAAGAGGGCAAGTTTGCCATTGTCTTTTAAGTTGTTAATATGAGTCTTGAAGGCTGTTTTTGTGGCGTGTTTTGGTCAGAAACCTGGTTGCCTGTGACCAAGGAGTTTGTGATTTTCTAGATGGTTTTGGATCTGCAGGTAGGCTGTTCTGTCCAAAAGTTTTAAAAGAAATGGCACTGTTGTAATAGGCCTGTAGTTAGTAGGGATGTTTGGGTCTAACATGTTTTTTTTAGGAGGGGAAGAACCCACGCGTCTTTCAAATTGGTTGGGACTATGCTTGATTTGAATGAGGCATTAATAAGAGTTGTGATAAAGGGTGCCAGGTGCTTTGCTGCATCCTTGATGATGGGTGCTGAGCAAATGTCTCCCAGGCATCTTGATGGTTTCGACTTTGAGATTATGTTCTCAACCTCTTTGGTGGAGAGGGGTGAAAAGTTGAACATTTCATGAGTGTTGGGCTGTTTACTTGGTGGTAGAGGTTGAGCTTTGTTGGGGGGTAGACTGAGTTTTTGGACTCTATTTTGGTTTGTAACATTAATAGTTTGTCGAGTAAGGCCTGCTGAATGTTAGTGCACTGTGTGGTGTCTTTAATACAGATGTCTGGTAAAGGAGAGGGAGATTCTAGCTCTCTTAGAATGTTAAAGAGCTCTTTCGTACTAGATTTATCTTTGCTAATTCAATCATTATAGGTGTTTTATTTTGTTTGGAGAATAGCTTCTTTTTAATTATTGGATGCAATTATAAATGTATTCTTGTTAATGGCTGAAGGGGAGTTTTTCCAAGAAGATTCTGCATTTCTCTTGTTCATGCGTAAGGTTTTTAGTTCAGGGGTAAACCATGAGTTTAGATGCGCACAGGGTTTGACTTACGCATTTTAAGTGGTGCTATGGTATTGATAGCATTGAGCAGGTAACGGTTATGTAGGTCTACTAGGGCGGTGGGGTCAGAGTTGGTAAGCATGAAGTCAATGATCGGTTGTGGTAAAGGGAGTCATTTCTCCACTGTTATGTTTTGATTGTGTCTTCTGCATGTTGGTGGAGCAATGGGCATTTGCTGGTTGAGCAAGTTGTCTTTTCTGATAGTGAATGTAATAAGGTGGTGGTCCGTCCCTGTGCAAGGTGTGTTGAAGAGAATATTAGCGTCACAGTTTAGGTCGGCCAGCCAATCTAATTATTGCTCTTCCTTTATTATGTGTGGGAAGGTTGATGCGATGTGTAAAGCCTAATTCAGAGATAGAGTTGGCAATGGTGGATGCTTTGTCGTCTTCAGGGTTGTGAAAGTCTAGATTAAAGTCACCTAATAATAAGATCTGAGAGCTGGGTTTGGTGTTATTGGAGAGGAGAAGAGTAATGTCTTCTTCAAAGGTGGAGGTTGACCCAGGGGGTCTATAAATGAGGTGAATGGTGAGCGTGCAAGAAGTTGAGATAGGCAGCTTGATCGATAGCAGTACCCCTGAGGGGAGTGTTAGGTTAGGTATGGGCCTTATGTTTAGTGAGGTTTTGGCAATAAATGCTACACCACCACCTTTCGCTAATTCTCTGTGAAATCGATTTATGGAATATCCATCTGGAATAGCAAGAGCAAGGGCTGGCCCTGACGCGGCATGGAACCAGGTCTCCATTATGGCCAGAAAGTCCAAATCGTTAGAGGTTGTAATATCCGCTATATCTAGAGCTGGACTGATATGGATCTAGCGTTTATGAAAGCACCCTTAATCACTTAGTTAAGGTTCTGTGACTTAGTTTCCATGTGAGATGTAGAGTCACTAGGCGTAGGTATCTTGTTATTGGAGCTGGTAGAGGCATTGAGTACTTTGGTTCTAGTGGAAAAGCATTTAGCAATGTTAGTAGTGCTATGCTTATGGTTGATACTATACGTCTTGGCTGTAGTCTTGAGCCTAATCTTAGATTCCAAGTCTTGGTTGGGCAAGGTTGATTAGGTGTGGGTCTCGTAGCAAAGAGATTGATCCATTGTGCAGGTGTGAGGGAATGAGAGTTGCATGTTGGTGGGATAAGCCTGCTGGGTCTTACTGGGTGACAGGCCGGTAGGAATAGTGATGGTGGAATGTTGTCAGATAATGGCAATGTAGAGGGCATGGATAAGGAGATACATGTGCAAGGTGAGGCATGGGATGGTGTGGTTGCAATGGATCCGGCTGGTCCGCAGCCAATTTGGATCAAGATTGGTGCAAAATGTGCATGATGCATCAATCAATAATAGCACAAAATGGGCAGGATGCAGCATTCAGTTGTAGCACAAAATGGGCATTGCAGTACAATAGGCAAGAAGCAACACAATAGAGAATGCACCGAAATGCTGGGTGGGACACCATGGGCTAGATGCAGCACAATTGAGTATACAGTGAAATACTAGGTGCAAAACACTGGGAAATGATGCAAGATGATGGGTGCCGCATTATCTCGACTCGGCACTTACCTTCAAGAAGCAAACTAACTCCCTAGCTTCTTCTACAGCTTATAAGTGCAAATTGATCCGAGCCTGTAGACCATTCATTTCTGAGACCAGCTGCATCACACAAGCCAATGCACTTATTCTTTCCAGACTGGATTATTGCAATGCTTTATATGCTGGGTCCAATAAGTACATCATTGATAAACTGCAAAGACTCCAAAACAATGCACTTAGAGCAGCCTTAAACATCCCGAACAGAGAGCATATCTCTGCATTCAGAAGAAATGCCCACTGGCTTAAAATTAAGGACAGAATCTCCCTCAAAACCCTCTCTCTCACATCCAAATGTCTTAATAATATAGCGCCACCCTACCTTGTACAAAGAGTTAATAAAACAACCTCTGACCGACCGACGAGAACGCCTAATGCCTACACTCTAGAGGTTCCTAGATACAAACGGATCACAGCCGGCGGTTCTAGCTTTCCAGTTTTGGCCTATCAATCATGGAATGCACTCCTACTAGATCTTAGAATTGACCAACCTTACTCCGCATTTAGACAGAAACTCATCACCCGGCTGTGAACAAATGACTCCTAACACGATCTGACCATCCAAACCTGCTGACCCTTCTGACCTCTCGCCCTACCCGCTTTTGAATGACATCCAAAACTGCTACGCTAATCACTGCTAACTGTATACCCTTGGCACCCACATGCCTATACTTTGGTTTCTTACTGGGACCATTTGCTCATTGCTAACTCATGGTTGCACTCTAGCTTTCACTGTTTATAACTGCTTAAGGCACATTGTATGTACCTACCTATGTAACTAAGTATCCAATATATTCTGTAACTAAGCTTCCTAAGTATACTTGTATTTGCTTGAGCCCAGCCACCTGAGGGTTTTGGTTTGCGCTATACTAAATAAACAAACAAACAACAAACATCATTGATTGAGTGTAATGCAACAGGGCATAGAGCGAGGTGCAAGGCGCAGCACCGTTGGCTAGATGCTGCACAATGAAATTGAAGCGTGAAGGTAGAGTGCAACACGCTAATTGTTAACACTAAGAAGCTGGATGCTGGACGTAGTATGCTAACGACAATCTACTAGGACAATCAGTAGGCAAGGCACAATGGGCGAGTAAACAGTGGTTAGCCGATGAGTACTTACTGATACATCAATCCAAAAGTCAGAATAGTTAACGCGAGCACAGTAGGTGTATTCAGAGGATATTAGATCATGCAGGTAATTTGAAAGGCTAGGCCTAGTACCATTTGTTAAGCACTGCGCACAAGACTGGCCTACGACATGAGCGACAGACGTTTAATACTGAACAAAGGCTTGCAGATGGACACAAGTCAGACATTTATATGGTATGGCAGCAAAGTCTCATGTAGGATGGTTTTCCTTGTGCCGTGTACTCTGATGATTTGTAAGAAAAAGTAGGGGGGCCATAACAGCACATACGTATGAGTGAAACCGTAGTTTCATGGGGTATGAATTCAAACCACTTACCTGCAGGAATGGTAGCGTAGTTGGCCGTAGGCAAAGGCTACCAGACAAAAGGTACAAGTAGTAAAATGTTGTGACCACGCGGCCATTGCATGGACAAAACGCTGACAGGGCCTTTTTTTCTGGCCTTCTTCGGTGGGCCGGCTTCCGCCTGCCGGCGGTGCTGATTGGGTAGAAGTAATGCCCAGTTGCCTAGCACCGAACAGGGGTGTTGCTAGGTATGGAAAAGATCCGGGGCTACTCTAATGTTGGGACTGTCTGGACTGGGGGCTAGCTAACCTTTTGGTTGTAGCTCCTGAGGTTCTATCTGGGGCTACAACCAAAAGAACAGGGGCTATAGCCCCCTTAGCCATAGGTCGTGTGACTAGTGCTCTGAAGTGCTGGGAAGGATAAAACAAAATAGCTAAAACAACATAGCTAAAACACGGGTGGGGAACTTTGGTTGGACGCCAACGTGTCTAGAATCGAGCTATAGTTTGTTAGAAGCGATGGCCTTGAAGAATACCCTCTTAGCCCATGTCTTCAGTACCAGGTGCACATCAGGTCATAGATAGGGCCAGTATTGTTTTTCTTCACATAATTGCCAATAGTTGAAACTTTATGCCTGATGACGCACAAGGAAAAGCCCACGTGAATAAGATGGACAGAAGGGGCTGGGACCAATGGCCTGGCATCCCCTACGGAGCAGGTTGCTCGATAGTGTCTCACAAACCAGCCATCCGGATTTGTACATTATGTAACTTACGTCACTGATGACGCTGTATGCCTTCATAAAATGTTATTCGCACTGATTTTGGCAGAAGGTTCCATGGCAGCAGAGTCCTTTGCTTGCACATTTCTATTTTTGTGGAACTAAAACTTTGTTTTCCTTTCAAGAGGTGTGTTGGTTTTTTTGCCTTAGTGGGTTGTATTCTTTCTGGTGTGAGCGTTGAGGGGGTCTCTACAAGAGCTCATAATCACGAGGGTATAGATGTAATTACAGGTCAGGTAAATACTGCCTTAATCAGTGAATAATAACTGTGTTATATTGAAATCCAATACAGTTGATGGAAGGAGAAAGAAGCAGAATAATTGTATGGCAAAGGTCTGAAAAATAAATATGTGCAGCAGAGAGAGGGGGTAAAAGAGGGAATATAAAGTTATTTGTAGAACCAGCAGAGATAAGCACCAGCACGTGTTTGTTTCTGCAACATAATTAAGGCATTCTTAATTGGTGGTTAGGTTGTCATGGATTCCAGATGGTTAGGAAAAGGGGGTGGTGTGTCGATAAGAAGATGAGTAATTGAGCAAGGACAGAAGGGAATCACGACAAATCAGTGTGGCTGTAACATGGGAGAGTCATTCTTCTGTCATGGTTATTTGCTAAATTTATCAAAGCATCTCCAACATATTTTTAATTGATAGTAGAAGCAAACAAGAAAAATAAAACTGTAAATCAAAATGTGTAGTGCAAATGATTGTGGCAATCATGTGTAGATAAATGGACCATTTCCTGTTAAGCAACACTGCAGTGTCGTTTTCTTTGAACCGTTTACCATAAATTGTTAGCAATAGTGCTGCAAGTCAATGTGGAGCCAAAAACATGCTGCTTTTTATGATAATGGGCAGACTTCTTACTGGTAATCTCCATTACTCCTAGTCCTCCTTCTCGTCAAAGTACTAACTTGTGAGGCACCATCTTCCACGACAGGAACCCCATTTCCATGCTTTATCTGCTAGCCCCTTCCTCCTTCTGAAGTGTAAAAAACGAATTGTACCATAATGCACTAGTTACTTTTTTCCAAGTACCCCATGGACCCATACAGAATCTCTGGGGGCGTGGGGGGGTTAGGCTGTCCGTACTGTGACGAGAAACAGGAGGACTAAGAGTAATACAGTATTTCAGTAAGTAATCCCCCATTACTTCCATGTCCTTCTTCCTCGTCCCAGTACTTTCTTGTGAGGTATATCAATGCTTTGTTCAAATGGCTGGGTCCATGTGCCCAAAATGTTCATGCATAGGCCATTTCTTAATGGTGATGGCACACTCCTCCACCAATTTATGCACTGCTTTACACCCCACTACTGGCAGTCAACACTCCTGTGCCAAAATCAGTGCAACATTCCTCTGTGACCCACTCAATCCATCTGCTGATGGTTGGAACAGATGCCCTTCTACCAGGGTCATTGCTCCCAAAGTTTATAAACAGACTGTCCGGTTTCCTGAATGGCTGGGTTCTGTCTAAGTATGTAAATGCCGTCCTCTTTATGTCCAACATGTACCAGAGCTCTTCCTCCAGAGACATTGGCTCCTGAAGGAAGTCTGGTAAAACCACATCTTGAGATTGGTGAAATTTGGATGCTACCTTAGGAAAAAAATCTGGCCCATCTCTCATTCATCCGCATCCATATGTGCAGGTTCATCCAGATACAGATGCTTGTATAATAATGCCTGTATCTCGCCCAGTCGTCTAGCTGAGGCATTTGCAGCCAGGAATAGTACCTTCAATGACAGAACTTTTAGACTAATCTAGAGGTTCAAACACAGCACCCTGAAGTGCTGTCAACTCTAAGGGGGATACCATGGAGTTAATGCCATTGGACCTGGTGGCTAACCCTGTGAAAAGCTATTGAGGACATTATATACCAAGATTTCAACCTCGGAAGACTGGCTGCAAGGTTCTCTAAATGACCTTATTACCACTGTAAGGGTGCAGACGTACAGGTCTGATACTGTGGGGGCGTGCTTGTTGGCAAAGACTTTTATTATAAAAGTTTAAAAAAAAGACAAACCTATCTCACCCTAGTTTTATGAGAGGTTGCGATACCTCACCAAAACACTAAGGACTCTGTCAGGACGTCTTGTAAATTATATCGTCCACTGTCCTGCATCCAAAACTACTTCCGTCCCTTCCACTAACTAAGAAATAAACTGCGCGGCTTTTTGATCCAGAAGGATGCTTCTCTCGTTCTGGATACAGACCTTTAAAGTACAGTTTGTGACGTGAAAACACAATGAGTGCCTCTTTAGAGTCAGTTCCCAAGTATCAAAGGGGGGGTCTCTTCCCCTTGTTCTTGTCTTCAATTCCCAAGAATATAGACCTCATTACGAGGTCGGTGGTAACCCGCCGGTGCTACTGACGGGTTGCCACTAACCTTGTAACACCATTTCCACTGCCTGACATTCTGGTGCCAGCGGGATATTACAAGTGGCGACAGACCATGATGTCAGGCGGTGGAAAGGGTAAGTCCCCATTCCTGTGGAGTTCTATTGGACTGCACAGGAATGGGGACACTCAAGCACTGGCACTGTTGCTAATGCTGGTAGGGGCTAGAATTCCCAGCAGGTCAAGCCTGATGGGGGATCTGTGGCTCCTACCCTTATTGTTGGAGTATGGTGGTCTGGAAAGTGTGCCGGTACGTCGCTGTCGGCACCCTTGTTTCCGGAACAGCCATACTCGTAATGAGGCTGATCAGTGTTAAGTCTGGTTCACTATCCTGCCAGATTTAACTGTAGACCTTTATTTTGTCACAAAACATATTTTCCTTGCCTCAGGGGGACAGACTCTTCCCATTGTTTCTTCCTTCACCTCTAAACCGTAGTGCCAAATCTGGTGCACAGATGGCAATATAATTCAGAAATTCCCCAAAAATGTCTCTTCCTTTGGTGTTGGGTCCCCGACTGCTGGTACCTCTCTCTCACTTTCACGGGGCTCTCAGATCCCTCTGGGTCATCTCTGACTTGCTCTGGGCCCCAGCCCCTTAACTATATGTTTTTTCGCTCTTGTATGGGTCCCTGGCCCACCTGCTTTGCTTCTGTGAGCCTCGCCCAACTTCACATGGGTCTCAGACCCTGGTGTGTTGCTTTGGCGGGTTCTCTACCCTTGCTTCACTCAATGTCCAACTGAACAGACTTTGTATACTCTCCTGCCAGGTACTGTTCCACATAGGATATTTCATAAAGTTCCTTGCAGCTTTTACAGTTGGTTTGTTATCTCTTTCTGCGTCTTGGAATATTGGCTCCTGCCAAGTATAGCCTTCATTCTCTCTATTTTTAATATTCTCAGGGTCCCAGACCCACTTATGTTGGCTTTGCCCTTGTATTTCTTTCGTGTCCCCTACCCGTTGACGTTGGATTTGCCTCTGTTGTTCCCTTGGGTCCCAGACTCCTTTAAATTGGCCATTACTCTCCTTCCACGTGTTTATTGATGCAGCATATGTCTGTGTCCTTATATTTCTCTTAGGGTCCTTGAATCATCTATCATCAGTTTCAGTTTGTATCGGGTCCCTGACCCTCCTTAGGTTGCCCTTGTTCAGTCCCCAGCCCCTCTCATGCACGCAGCACCTGTACCTTGTTTACAGGTTCCGGCTGTGTGGCATTCTACTCAGGCTCTTCTAACTCTCTAGGTGACCTTCCGATCCTCCTCCCTCAGCTCCCGCTGTTGGCCACATCCCTTCATTGGCTTCAGGGAGTCAGGCAGTGCAGCTTTGCTCCAGGTTGCATGTCAGGTCTTCCGCGTAATTGGTTTCTCTTCAGTTTCTCGGGGACTGGTGGTTCTTGGCAGCAGCTTTAGAGACAGCGTCTCCGTTCTACTGTTGTCCTGTCCCGGTCCACAGCTTCTTCCCATGTCTGTCCGTCTGCAGCACTGAAACTTAGCACATAGTTCTTCCGGGGCAGGCTTGACCTTCCTTCTGCCAGTGAAGGATTTGACAGTCTTCTCCAGTTCCTTTTCCCTTGCTGACTGGCAAAGGTTCCCAGTCTGTCTGGTGGGTGGACCGGCCTACAACCCCCGTTGATGCAACTTTTTGTTATTTAAAAAATATACCAATAAAATAAAAAAATTGGTGGTAAAGGAGATAGTTCTGAAGGTCATTGCATTGAATGCATTTTGGAATTAATTGAAATAATCACTGAAGCAAAATTGTTGGGTACACCAATGTGAACATTTATACAGCTAACCCATTGTGCCCAACTGAAAGGGGTCCCCTCTTGTATTCAGGATAATACCACAGCCCCTTCTAAGCAGCTCACGATTTCCCTGCTCCTGGCTCCTCGTGGGAGGGCTTGACAACACTTCCTACTTTCCCTCCTCTATCTCTAGTCTAGCTGGACCAATCAGAAGCCACTAACCACTAGACTGTTCCTTGTGGTTCTCAAAGGTGATCCTCATGCTATTGTGTTTTGCCCTAGTCACAGTGGTTGTCAGCAGTACAATTTTTAACTCCTCCCTATTCTTCCTCGTCTCAGTCTTCCTACCCTTGATCGCCCTTGGGTCAGTTATGCTCATTATAGTCCCAGTACTTTCTAGGAATATAGTAGGGTGACAATAACTCATGACCTTATTAGTGAAGGGGCTGTTGTTAAGGCTGTAGCAAGTGGGTGGTGGGTCAGGTAATTGTCAGGGATACCGTGTTCTCCCGATATGGTCGTCACTGGTCCCACAAGGGGTTTCATCTCCCATGATACCCACCTGCTGAGTACCACCCCCAGGGGGACTATCGGGTAGCGGGCTCACCACCCTGGCATTATGGGCAGGGGCTCCCCCTATGGAAGCAGTGACAACACCTTTAGATTTGTCACACCACCCACTGTGCTTTTGGAGATACCACAAGACACATTTCAACCCCTTTATGCAAAAACTGGAGAAATGACAGGCTAGTGCATTATAGAGGATGGGATCCCTTATCCTCACACCAGGCTGCAAAATGTTTCCAATGTTTATCAACAACCCTTTGCACAGGTGGCCTTATAGCATCTTGGACTGCTTTTGCCAATTCCAAGGATGAGCCTTGATTTGGCCAGTCTTGCCTCTCAACTTACGGACCCCCCTCCTAGAGATGTTGCTTCCCCTTTTGTGAGATAGGAATCTAATGGACCTCAAGGGAAACATGAATACTGGAGCAATGTCCAGCTCCAGCAGGAGAAGATACCAACCCCTTCTCAGCCATAGAGGGGGCAGCACTAGGACCTTTACGCCTGAGTCCCTGATCCAGAGCAGAGTTTTGAGGTGTTGAGGAAGAGGAAGGACTGTGAACAATAACGCATGGGCCCATGGACCGACAACGCTTCCACCTCCCCAGGATCCTTCCATCTGGAATCCAGAGCAGAAGAGAATTTCCTGAGCATTCTGCTGATAGGCAAAGCGGTCCAGAACTGGTGTGCCCATTCCTGTGCAAATATCCTGAAACACCATCTTGTCCATTTCCCATTCCGATGATGGAGAGATTTTGTTTAAAGTTTCAGATTCCACATTTCCATTCCTTTGCTATGCAGAGCACTGAGAGCAAGCAGATTGGATTCTGTCCACAGATCCAACTCAGATTCTACAGTCTCAGGGATTATGATCATATGTCCCCCTGTATGTTCACATATGAAATAGGTGATGTATTGTTCGCTATCACTAAGACAGCCTTGTTCCCGATCCGTGTGACAAATGCTTTGACGGCTGTTTGGTCCCTCCAATTGGAGGTATAATGGGGTCAGTTGCACACCTATTATCTTATGCTCAGGATTGGTGTATATATATCCCAAATTAATTTAGGGTGCTAGGGAGAAAAATATGACTCTGACACAGAAAGCCACTACAATATGCAAATAACGAATAGTGTCCTTAGATTTTGGACGCTCCCGTCCCCTGCACACCTATAGCACGATCAAATAAAGACAGTCAAGATTTACAAATATTCAATTGGTGGTTCAAAAATCAATTTTCGAAATAAACATTTAGTAGCACGAAACATAATATACAAGATTTTTATTATCACAATCAATAGATAAAAAATAGCTGTATGGGTTTCGGGAGGTTCCCTTCTTTAGTTGCGAAAGCAATCTTCCATTTTTCAATCATTCAATTTTCCATTATGACTACTCTGATATGGAGTCAAAGTTTTAATCACCTGGCTAGTTTGTGCCATGTGCCTTCTTCCAATCATAGATAATATTCTTGGTGACAATGGGCCTCATTCCAAGTTGGGCGGTAAGGGATACCGGGCACCACTAAGGAGACCGGTGCCGGTAATCCCTTACCGCCCTACTACAAGGTCCCTTAGCGGGTCCTTCCTTTAACGCCTGGTCTGACCTGCCATTATGGACAGGACCCGTTAAGGGACCATGGCGCAAATAATGGGCTTGACATACGCCAGCCCGTTATTTGCGCCCTCCTCATTCCCATTGAGCCCTCTGGGGGCTCAAATGGGAATGGCGAATGGCATTTTCAATGGGGACTTACCAGTCCTGCAAAGGTCGGACTACACCGGTAAATCCCCATTGAACTAGACCAGTGCCGGACTCGTTATTGGTGGCAGTCATGGCGCAAATAGCGCCATGACTACCACCAACCTCGGAATGAGGCCTAATGTCTACTTCTCTGTATAGTTTCACAATCTTTCCTCTGAAAAAAAGCGGGGAGGATAAATGCTAATCAGTATTCTCATTGGGAGGGTTCACTGGATAGGAAATGGTTTACATCATCTATGTGCTTACCTACTGTTGTGTCAAAGTATATCAACCTGTCAGCATGTTTCATGAGTTGTACAGTCAATTCTTAGTAGTGGAATCCAACTCCACTTTAAGGGGTCAGAGAAAAATCTTAATAAAAAAGGGAAACATCTAGGGCTCTAATTCTATGGCTCAAATGGTCAGGGTTAGAATCAGGGTTTAAAACACAATGTGGACTCAACCAGAACAGTGGAGGTCTAACTTCAAAGGAGTGAGCATAAATTAAGATCCACTCGAAGTAATTCTCATAGTTACAGAAATATTGTGCATGTGACATGGGTAATCCGCCATCACCCGATTCAGATGTCTTGTTGAGATACATCTATTTAATCTGAATGAGGTATGGGGCAACGTTCTTAGTTTGCATGTTTAAAGTTCTTAGTGTGCAAGTTTAAAGTTATCAGTGTGTTGGTCCAAAGTTATCTCAGTTTGCAGATGGCTTGATGATTAGCTGCTCAGGATTGGAATCTGATTTCCTGTACTGACTACACGAGAGAATCCTACGGTGTATGGCTAAAATGGGCGCTTATTTAGCTTACATCAAAACGGTGATGCAGAAGCATTGTGAAACTATACAGAGAAGTAGACATTGGGCCTCATTACGAGGAAGGTGGTAGAGGGTTAACGGCGCCGATAGAGCTGCCGGCGCCGTTAACCCTCTGCTGCCTCATTACGAGGTCTGCTCGCGGGTCCCGCTAAGGACGTCTGGTAAAACCAGGCGTCCTTAGCGTGACCCGCTAGCAGACCAGGATGCTAACAATGGGCCAATCATTAATGCGCCCGTGGTTAGCATCCTCCCTATTCCCATTGAGCCCTATGGCCCTATGGGGCTCAATGGGAATGGGGATGTACCGGGTCCGGATCCCAGGAAAGGGAATTACCGGGCCCTCCAAGGTCGGTATGGCCCGATAATTCCTCATTCCCGGAACCCGGACCCGGTACCCGGTATGGGGGTAGCCATGCCGGTAAAAGCAGCATGGCTACCTCCATACTCGTAATGAAGCCCATTGTCACCAAGATTATCATCTATGATTGGAATGAGATACATGGCACAAACTAGCCCGGTGATTAAAAGTTTGACTCCGTATGAGAGTAGTCATATATGGAAGTTGAGTATCTAAAAACTCTGATAACAGATACATTAATTATAATTGTTTCATTTATTTCTCAGTGTAAATTAAGTATTTGAGATATCTTTGTATATTACTTTTTGTGCTACTAAATAGTTACCTCGAAAATTGATTTTGGACCCCCCAATGGAAAATTTGAAAATCTTGACAGTACTATTTGATTGTACGATAGGTGTGCAGGGAAAAGGATCCTCCAATTGGAGGATCAGTTTGCCCCCTGTTGAATCCATTGCTCTTGCCATTGACCCTTCCCCATTGTGGTTCCCCATCACAGGACACTGGTGTCTGCAGTATCAATGATCTCTGTGGGGGATGAAAGGGGAATTCTTTCATTTCAGATGAATGGGAATCTGCATCTCGAAGTTCCCTGAAGCTGGATCCGAATGTGTGAGCAGATGGATCATCACTGGGCCCATATACGGCCTCACCCCTGGAACCACAAATGCACATGCCGCTATATGACCCTCTAAGTGCAGCATTTTCCTGGCTGTGGTCTGGCCATCCTGCAGAATCTCCTCCAGGAACTGTTGTCATGTCCTTCCTCTGTCCTTTGGTAGATGGACCCAATTCTTTTCTGTCCAGAATCTGGTCCCGATAAATTGCAGGTTCTGGCATGGTTCTAATTGTGATTTCTGGCAGTTTATCAGCAGACCCATGGAGCTCAGTAATGTGCAGGTCTTCCGCCATGTGGGACCTCAGTCACTCTTCTGTTGAGGTTCTGATTATCACATCGTCCAAGTAAGGGAAGGCGTATAGTCCCCTCGAGTATCATGATGCCACCAACTCACCCAGAACCTTGGTGAAGACCTGAGGTGCCGTTTGGAGCCTAAATGGGAGTACTTGGAATTGCAAATGGTACCCAGCCATTGCAAATCTCATGAATATCTGGGGATTTTTGTGACTAGGAGCATACAAGGATACATCCTGCAGATCTCTGGGTCTAGGAAATCTACATCCCTGATCATTACAATTAACTCTTGTAGCATCACCATCTTGAATTTCTTTGAGGCCACAAACCGATTCAGCTCTTCACCCAAGCTTTTTCTTACAATAATTTGTAAGGAAATATTTGCTGTTCCTTATCTATTTGTAAAGGTTTAATTAAACCAAATGTAAATTAAAAAAACAAATTAAAAAAAAAACTCTTTACCCAAGCTGCTGCCTGTTTCTCCCACAGCTCCTGGATTCCAGTGAGCATTGCTTGTTTCTTCCATTCTCTGGGGAGCAGAGTTTAAGTCTGCCCTGATGGTTCTCGCTGAACTATAAAATATATCCTCTTCCCGAAGCAGATGATATGTTTACCCTTTTGTCTGAGGACAGTCTTTTCCAGTCTCTTGAGAAGCCATGGACTTTTGCCCCTACTAACCTGGCGTTGGGATTTCTGGCTGGGATGATCGGTAGTTGTTTTTCCCTGCTGATGTGACACCCTTTTCCTGAATCTCTGACTATGATACCAAGAGGACCTCTCCAAACTATTGAATCTGGAACATTTCTTTGCATGAGTCCTGGCTCCTGGCTGCTGATTTTCCTGCTGTATGCTTCCTTAGTTCGTCAGCCCTCTTATCTGCCTCAAAGACTCTTTCCTCCAGAGAGTCTCCAAATGGCACGGTCATGGCTGATGATCTTACTCAATCTTACTCAATCATATGCCAGATCTACCAGGGCCTGCATATTCGACAGGATGGGTGCCTAGTCCTTGCCCTCCTCTATAGCGTTAGACAGCTGTGAGGATCCCCCCTGCGATATATAGGATGCGCACATACATGGCTGAGGCCCAGGTGTGCTCAATATAAGCTTTTCGCAGTACAAAGTCTGCCTTTTTATCTACTATGTGTTTGACCAGAAGCCTCCTCTGGGGCCATTGTTTGGCAGTATCTTGTCTGTGTGTATAGTCTAAGGAAGGGAAGATTGTCCCGTGGTAGTGGGTATAGTCTCCTCATGAAGCTGGGTACATCGATCTTGTCAGGTTTTACACATTCACTTAGAAATGAGTTCCGATCACAAATGTAAACCTATTTTCATCAAGCGCCTAAACTGCTTTGGCGGAGGATGCTTTCCCTGTGTCTTTGAAGCTGTAGATGTATCTTGTTGGAAGCCAATGAATTCTGCCACCTGGGAAACAACCTTTGAGAAGGATTCTCTATCCAGATTCTTTCCTTTGTCTTCCTTACCTTTCTATCACATCTGTGGTTGAAGAAAAGGAGGAGGAAGTACTAAAGAAAGAAGAAATCCTGCTAGTTTTCTTCTTCTACTGTCTCGATTCTTCTCTTAAAAATAATTTCAACAAACCTTTGTCCCGTCTATGGAATGTGTCTATTCGCTTTCTCTTCTGCTCTGACTCCGAAGAGGAGGAAGGTGAAGACAATAACTGCTTTTCCTCCAAATGCTACCTCTTACATGCCACCTGTTTTCCATGCATGGCTGCACCAGTCCTTCTCCTGCTATAGCCGTATTGTATCAGTTCATCCATTTTATATGATCGGGAGCGCATATTGCTCTCATTTGCACAGGCTTTCCAAAACAAGATGGCTGCCTTCTCTTTCCTGGCGAGCTGATTAATATCTAATCTCTTTAGTTTTGGCTATTAGGTGGTGCTAAAGTGACACCTATAAGCCGAAACAATTGCATTTGAGTACAGCTAGGGATACATTGCATATGAAGAGGGATACAAAGCTTGCAGGTGTTTGGTTATGTACCCACCCATTTACTGCCCAAGACCATGCCAATGCCTATGGCCATTCCTACCCACTTCCTGCCCCTCTTTGCCCAGAGCATATCCTCCCGGGATCTCTTTGGGCACACCTCATCAAGCCTTACCATCAAACTTTATGTTGGAGGTGCCTGCAAGTGTATTTTCAAAGCAGTCTTCTAAGAGTAGACAACTTAATTGGAGCTGCACACTTGTGCTACTGATGTAATAAACATGTCTTAACCAGGTCTGGTTTCAGCCACTCGAAATATAAGCCTTACCATATGATATGATATGATGTGATATTTTATTTCTATCGCGCTCGAAAACAACTGTTTCACAGCGCGACAAGGCAAGGGAGGGGAATAGGGGACAACAAAAACAACGATCTTACTAGGCCCACTGACATTGAGAATGTGCAAGTGCATGGGAAAGGGAGACGGGAAAAGTGCATGGAAGGAGGGAGAAGTGGAAAGTGCGGAGAAACGAGAAAAAAGATACATAATAAATAAATAAATAAAAGAGGCAACAAACAGTGGTAGTACAGCGAGCAAGTGGCAAGTGCTGGGTTTCAGGCAGCAGACACGGTAGGTCTGATAAGTGCAGGAAGAAAAGGGGGGGACTGTATGGGTACAGATACAGACCCCAGTGCAAGGGGTGGCCCGGAGGTAGTGCGGGAGGGTGGCAGGCTGAGCAGGTACCTCGGACCAGAGGACAGAGGGTGGCCAGGTGCACGGTGCCGAGAAAAACAGACCAGCAGAGGACAGGGGGGGGCAAAGGCAGAAGCAAAGAGGAAGGTCGTAAGGTGCTTCCGCAACCGGAGATGGTTCTCCTCAGGTTTTAGAGAGGCAGGGAGGCTGTTCCAGAGGGAGGCCCCAGCCAAGGACAGAGATCTACCCCCAGCTTGTTTCTTTTAAAAATGACTAACCCTGAGGGAGTTAGAGGTAGAGGAGCGAAGAGCATGGGATGGGAGGCATTTGCGGAGGGAAAGCTGAAGGTATTTTGGATCCAGGCGCCAGAAAGCCTTGTGGACAATGCAAAGGGTTTTGAATATAATCCTTGCATCCACAGGGAGCCAATGGAGAGATTTCAGAATTGGAGAGATGTGATCCCAGGGGTTGAGGCCAAGGACAAGTCTTGCAGTCCTGTTCTGGATTAGTTGCAGAGGGAGGATAGTAGAGGCAGGTAGATTTAGAAAGAGGCTGTTACAGTAGTCCAACCCAGAGAGAACCAGAGCTTGGGAGACAGTGAGCTTCTGGGGAAAGGAGAGGAAAGGCGGAGTACCTCTGAGAAAGTGCAGTAGGAAATTTGGCTGGCATTCAGACAAAGATCGTTGGTGGCACACCAATTTTGAATTGCAGTTAGGCAACCAAAGATGAGAGAAGGAGGGGAGGTGGCAAAGGGCAGCCTGAAAATGAGTTGAGTGTCGTCAGCGTAGCACTGGAAATTTGGGGAAAGAATGGCAATGCAGTGGGCGAGAGTTGCCAGATATTGGTTGAAAAGCCAGGGCGAGAGGTTAGACCCCTGGGGAACACCACAGGTAGAGAGGAAGATAGATGATAGGAAGGACCCAGCCAGGCCAGGGCCTGATCGGTGATACCGAGGTTATCACAGAGACTGTTGAGCAGGATGGTATGGTTGACCGTGTCGAAGGCAGAAGAGAGATCATGATGTGTGTCCTTCACTGAAGTCCTATTAGAACAAGCATTGGAAAAGCCAAACGTTTTGGCTTGTGTATAATTTTTAGGCATTTATCAGGCACTGCTATTACATGGCCACGTACTTTCATCATTTTGCAGCTGCTACCATTGATGGCCACTTAATAGCACTACGGCAGTGCCTGGCAAATGCATTTGCTATTCCTACAGAAAGGCCCAAACTGTTGTCATTACCAGTGCTTGTTTCAGGGATGGTGCCCCTTACTTTCAGCACTTCTTGCTCCGCTTACCTTCAAAGCGCTGTCTGCGATTTTGGTGCCATTCTAAACCTGATGCCTTGATGCTGGCGGCATACATAGGGCTTCTTCCCCTCACCTCACAGGGGAGCCTCTTAATCTTTGTGCTGAACTGGATATCTATGCCCTACAGGAGGTCCAAGAGCCATCTCAACCTGGGAGCGAGTCAGTTGCCCATCAAGCTGACCCCTCAAGCAGGGGCCAGCAAACGTTGCCACTCAGAATCCCAGCAGTGAGAGGATATCTGTGGCAGCATTTGATTGCCTTGGTGTGAACTCAGAGCTCCTGATATATGTCTGTGAGGCAGTTTTGAGGCAGTTATTTTGTTTCTTGGTCGACTTCACAATCAGTTGTGTGTCGTCTGCATAGTTGTAGGCGGTTAGTCCGTGGATTCGAATAATTTTCATCAGGGGGCATATAACATGATGGACTGCAGTCCTGTTGGAATGTAATTTTGTAATGGCTAGTGGTGGCAGTGTTTATGGATATGTTCTTTAACTTTAATAAGGTAGACGTTCAAAATGTGAATGAACCTCCTGTTTGGCACATGCGTCACTGTAAAAGTTATGGGCCAGTTAGTAGAAAATTACTATCACATTTATGTGGGAACTGGGAAGTTGGCAATCTGCTTGGTGGCTACTCAACCTCCCTAACTTGTTGATAGATACCAATTCTGGGCTCAATGGACATCAGCTTTTGCTACTGGTTGGCCGTTCACCAGCTCTCTTGTGAGTTTGTTTCCAGTTATCAACCTCTCGGTGTAACATCCACTGCATGCAAGATGGCTGCCGGAGAGCCTTCCTAGGGGAGATCTTGCCTCTTCTGCATATTTTTGGACTCTACGGTGCTCCTCCTCTTGGCGGTAGGTAGTCTACTATGATGGTGCTGACGATCCCAACAGGCAACCATTAGGAAAGCTGGGACATATCATATCCTCTCTTGCCTTATCAAGAGCAGGAAATCACAACCTCTGGAATGACAATGAGCAGGTTCTTATTTGTATCTTAAGCAGCGGTTCAGAGTTGCAAAGAAAACCCAAAAAGCATCCTTGCTGGGCAGGGCAAAAGTACCAGCAATTTCACACACATAATGTCATGCCTGCGCCATTGGCGCACACATTGGCAACCATCATGGACTATTTGTAATTCATTTATCTTCAGAATACTCTTGGAACAACCCCTATTCACACTTTGGTACTTAATTCCCATTTGCGTGACTTTGGTGCCTTCTTATATAACTCAACTAACTACATGTACCACAATGCACCTTGCTACAGCTATCAATTCCTGGCCATTCCCATTCGTCAGCATTGGGACCACAATCCCCAGAAGCCCTAGGGATCCGTGCTGCTTCCACCATCTCAGGACCAGAGAGGGAGGAGGCAGATTGTTTTCAGGTGTGCTGCTCCAGGTGCTGCCAATTAGCCTGCCTCAGTACAGGGCAGGGCGGTATTTAAGCAGCTGCCTGCAGGAGCTCAGTCTCTTGCATCAAGAGTCCTCCCAGCCCCTTTTTGCCTTTTGTCTCGAATTTGTATGCTGTTCCTGCATTTTCCTGCTTTTGTTCCAGTGCTCTTTCTGGGCTTCCTGTCTTCCAGCCTGCTACACCCTGCTGCCTACAGCTCTAGCCTTTTGGGCTCCCTGCCTCACAGCCCTGTTCCGCTGGGCTTCCTGCCTTGCAGCCTGTTACACTCCGCTGCCTACAGCCATAGCCTTCCGGGCTCCCTGCCTCGCTGCTCTGCTCCCCTGAGCTCGCTCCTTGCTGCTCTGCTCCGCTGGGCTCCCTGCCTTGCAGCCTGCTACTCTCTTCTGCTTTCAGCCCTGAGCCTCGGGTCTCTCTGCCTCTACGCCCTGCTCCTTTGGGTTCACTCCTTGCTGCCCTACTCCTCTGGGCTCTCTGTCTGCCGCCTACTACAGCTCTCAGTCCTGCTCCTCTGGACTCTCTGCCTAGCAGCCTACTACAGTCCTCTGCAATCCACTACAGTTTTTCTGTACCTTGTACCATTTGGTACTGCAGCCCTGCTTCCTTGTTTGCAGCCCCCCTCTTTCCTGGCGGCTGCTCCCTTGCTCTCTTCCTTGTTGCAACCCCTTGTTCTTGAACCCTGTCCTTCTCTTCCTTGACTCCTCTGTCCTCTCCTTTATTTTACCCATTGCTATTGTACTGTTTCTTCCTTCATTCCCTTCTGCTAGATTTCTCTTAGACTTCCTTGTCCCTGGTTATTTCTGTTCTTGTCTCTCTTGTGTCTTATGTTGATCCTTTGTACAGTGCTTGACTGTTGGTTTCCGGCAGTCAACCTCTGCCCCTTCCCTTGTCGCGTTTTCTGTTTAACAGACACCCACAGCTGTTGTTCCCAGCCATGAGCAGACAGCGTGGGCCCATGTAATAGTAATCCGTGCAGAAGGCTAGAGTATTTCCAAAGGTCCGTGGAACACTTTTCCATATCTGCATACACCCCAAGAGGGAATCCAGTTTGTTTGTATCTTTATATTTCCTGCCCCTTTCCGTTCACAACTAGAGTTGCCTACTTTTCTTTCTTGATGAGTTTCCTGCTGTGTGTGTACTTATCTGTCACCTTACATCAACACAGCCACCCAAACCCTACCTGCGGGCCATGTGCCACTCTTGACAGAGTGCCATCCTTGACACATAATCCCATGTTTAACCGTGCTCCCAATTGGCCTTGAGAGGTGAAGTCTGCATGATGGGTTTCACGCTGCCAACATTTTTCGAGAACTGGGTGGGACACATTAGGTGGCAGAGTTGAGAGATAAAGGGCTACTCTAACACCAGTGGGTCACGGCACTGTGCATCAGGCCTTATTTTGTTTGTTTCTTGTTAATGTATAACACGCTTAATACCAGCAAGTGGTTTCTAAGTGGGGGATCGGGATTCAAACCTATGTTGCACTGCATTGTCTTGCTTCCAAGACAAACGTGTTGCCCCTGAGCTATCCTTCCTCCCCTACCTACCTTCTCCTTGTGCTGAGAGGCGTACAGGTGTCTTGAGCAGTGCAGAGACAGAAGCTGCCCTTACAAATTGTATGACAGGCTGCCCAGGTACATCTCATGACATTGAACCCTGCATATGGTATCCTCTGGTAATGTGGAAAAGATCTCATCCACTTACTCTGGCCTGGAAATGGTTTGGTGCAGCTAGGCTTTTCAGCACCACCAGCCTACAGGTGCAGAAAGGGCTGCAGTACGGTTATATGTGGTATTACCGATGGAAAATTCAGAGTGGTACATTTAATCGCGATCAAAATTTCGAAAAATACACATTTTAAATGTTTTCTAATTTGGGGGGTTCCACCCCCAAGCACCTCATTTTTCTATCCTTATAACCCCACCCCAAAAAACATCCCGACCCATTTAACCCCTTACACATCTACCCTATATATATTTATTTAATATTTTCAGTGTTTTTTGGTATTATGGTTGCACTGTAATGTACCACTATGAAATTTGCTTTGGTAAATTGACAGGGTACCCTGCAGTACTAGTGAAAGTGGGCTGCCCACATGTTTTGAGTCCTGGTTAAAAAGGATTCCATCAAAATAAAGAAGCAGTCCAAATATCTTCTCCACAGTAGTGGATGTAGCCAACAAGTGTTCCTCTCACTGCACTAATTTCTTCATTGTTTGTATGCCAAGGACTTCCTGGTCTTCTGATTAAATTGGCAAGTGTTGATACTTGTTGTGAGCTGAGTAGCAGAGCAGCGTGTTGCATCACAGAGTCAGGTCTCTGCCAACTTTGTTACAATGAGCATATACTGTGTGTGTGTGTGTGTGTGTGTGTGTGTGTGTGACTTTTAGCATCGTGCATTAGCAAATACGTATCACAATTCGATTGTGAAATCAATTATGCAGAGCTATGGGATTAAGACGGCACATTTTTCCTATTTGGGCACCGTTCATCCGGCCACGCAAATCCAGAGGCAAACTCTATTTTTGTCCCTGCACACTGCCCCCGCAGGTAGGTGGTGCTGCGGTATTGTGGGGCACTCAAAACATTAACATACTTGTCAACATGACCCATTCCAATCTGTAGGTGCTTATCCAGTCTGTTTTTATCTTTGCATTCTGGGACTTATAGTTCCACTTTTCCCATTATAAAACTCAGACTACAAGAATAATGCAAAGAAAAAACAGGACTGGATAAGCACCTACAGATTCGAATGGGTCATGTTGGCAACTATGCATTAACATCATGAGATATCGCAGTACAAACCTGCGTTCCAAGGGAATTGATGGTACTGGTAGAATGTAGTTGTCACAGGGCAGTATGGGAGCTACATTTCAGTGTCAAGGTCCTTTTTTCGATGTTTAAATTTGTTCCCGACTAACATAGTTACAGTACAAGTTTTGTTATCTGGCATCAATGGAACTCCAATGCTACCAGATTATGCCAGATAGCCGAATGTCGGATATCCAGGTGGCAGAAAGCAGAGTAACAACGCGGGATTATGACGCTTCCTGCCCTTTAGCTCAATTTACCGGTGTTCCACCATCTGGACAGTTGATTATCTGGAATGGAAACTTTTTATCCAGATCTTTTTTAACTAGATACCTTTACTATTGGCAACAGGAAATGACAGGCAATGGAAACAAAGCTTTAACTCTATATGCAGAAAAGAACTGTTATAATGGTGTAATTGAGTGGTGGGGGCAATCTTAGCAGTCACCCCGGGTACAAGCAAGAGGAACTGGACCCTGAGAAACCCTGTGCACCGCAAGAACGGAAGACTCATCCATAGGGTAATGTTCACCGTCTTTATTAACAATCAAATTGACAAGGATTGCAGCTCGAACAAGGCAAAGTTCTTCAGAGCACTCTTGTCCGCCATGTCATCCCTTTTAATCAACCAGTGATGTCGCAATACAAAGGGCCTCATTTCGAGTCTGGCGGTAAGCCTGCCGGTGATACCGGCGGCTTACCGCCAAACTCGAAAAGAATTACTGGCGCCTGACTTCCCGGTAACAACAGGGTATTACAACCCTGGCGACCGGGAAGTCAGGCGCCGGCAATTTTGTAAGTCCCCATTCCCGGGAATGGGGACCATGGAAGCACCTGCACCATTAATAACGGTGCCGGTGCTTCTGTGAAACTCTGCGGGCGGGACGCACTCGCTGTCAGAGTTGTACTGTGCCGGTCCGGAAACACCGGTGCCGGTAGGCTTACCAGCACCAGTGTTTCCAGACCTGCACAGTTGTAATTAGGCCCAAAGTCACATCCCAGAAACCTAACAGGAGTAAGGATTGGTTCATTTGGTGAACTATATATGTAATCTATAGGGGATTAGTAAAGTCATTGGGTAAGCTATATCTGGTAGCTCCTCGTGAGACCACCTTTACATGTCATTCAAAGGCTGGTTGTTCTTCAATTAATCGAAGAGAAATATGTCTTATGCCTAAGAATGACTACTGTATTCCCTTGTTCCTGTCCTGCCTTGAAGCACTTGGAAGCTCTTTGAAGCACTTCACTTGTGTATAAGCGCTTTACAAATAAACAATTACAATAGCAATTACAATCATGAATACAAAGTTCAGATTAGCATGAGGATGATTGGCCAATGCAACACAGTGTGCTTAGCATGGAAGGTAGTCAGGGATTGGACATAGAGAGTCTTCCAAACCTTGGGGCTTGGACAGTTACCAGACCAGGAGCAATTATTCAAAGTAGTGGGAATGATCACAAAAGTGCTGTGTGTTCCCAACAAGTTGCCATCTCTGATCTCCTAGACGGCGAGACAGAACATTTAGCTTTGAACCTGTATAAATGTACCTTTCGACCCTTGGTTCAATGGGAACTGCTTGCCTCCATCTACCTCGAATGAATAGGCTCTGTCTTATGAATTCAGGTCACGTGTGTAATGACCACGAATTGGAGCGCTCCTTCTTGTAATTAAGAGATTTCTTTGACGGTGTCTCTCGCAGGTGCCCTATCTCTTCTGGTAAGTGGAAACTTTCTCTCCCTGCTTGTTCTTGGCGAGGCTGCGCACGGTGTCTGCGCTTGGCGCCTTGTTTGCATACTTCAGCAGGAACAGACTGTCAGCCTCTCCCTGCATTCTGAAGTTCATCTTGTTTCCCCTTTTTACTACAATGTTACTGTGGCTTCCAACTTTGTTTGCATGGCTGACCATGTTAATCGCAATTAAGCATAGGAAAGCTCTTCATATGTATTCTTAGGCGTTTTGCAGTTTCCATGTAGCAAAAGTATACATATATATCTTTGTCCGTCCTCTAACTATGTGAGTCAGCAATAAACTAAAGTGTTCGTGTAGCTTTGTGCATGAATGCCTATGAGCTTCATGTGTAACGCATCTATGTCATCATGTCAGCTGTGACGTCATCAGCTTCTTCGAAGTTACAGTCAGTCAACCTGTTCGATCGAGGATAGCTGTATCACTTCAAAGCCGTCAGTCGGGTATGGTCTGAATGGCTGTCTAAGGGAGTAGCACTTCTCGCACCTGCAGTACATCAGCGATGATGAGGAAGGACCTAGAAGTGATGAACATCTCTTGTTTCTTTGTCTCTGGGCTGAGAATGAGGTTGGGGTCACAAGGGCCACATTGGGATCTCCCTCTTCAATGGTCTGGGAAATGGTAGGCTGGGAAATCCCAGACTCCTAAACAGAACTAGTCAAGGTAAATGGTAAAACTCAGCTTTATTAACAATCCACATAATGCAGGGACAGCATACAAACAAAATATGTGTGAGCTCTCAACTCTTCTTGATCATAGCAATGGTTTAAAAACAGAAAATGCGTCATCATTGACGTCACATTACAATATTAGTTTAAAAAATCTACAGGGCACGGGGGTTGATTAAGGGAACTGTCTGCATATAGGACCTATAAGGGGTGCGTTTTCTCATTGGCTATAATCTATCTGATGGCTTCACCCGAGACCACCACTAAATTGATCATGGAGAATACATGCATTTTAAAAGTAGCTTATTGGTTAGTGCAACACATACTGGGCGCATAACATTGGAAGTTTCTATTGGTTGGCACCTTACTTTCCAACCTTGAGCAAATGACAGGTTATCAACACATGAGCCCAAATGGGAGTAGGGTAGGAAGGTCCACGACCTTCAAGAAGAATACCATCCCTCATCTTCTGGGCCATGAGCCAGAGTGAGCAGCTTTGAAGTTAACCTTGTGTGGCGCCCCGTGTCTTGAAATGTGTGTGAAGGGCAAAGCAGGTGTCTCAACAATATCTATAATACCATCCAAGCCTCGATGGCAGCTAACGGACTGTGCCTCAATTCTGACAAGACAGAACTCCTCCTAGTAGGATATTCTGAAACACTCAAAAATCTTGACACACAATTCAGCCACTTCACCATTGACTCTATCAAGATCCCAGTATCTAACGCAGGGAAAACACTGGGGGTTTACCTCGACTCTAACCTATCTATGACCAGACAAGTGAATGCCATAGCCCCAGCAGCAGCATACCATGCCAAACTAAACGCAATAAGGCTGTTCCTCTCCAAAGAAATCTGCACCAACATAGCCAGAGCCATCACAGGCTCTAGGCTGGACTATTGCAATGTACTCTTCCTAGGGACATCCACCAAAAACCTTGAAAAAACTGCAAGTCATCCAGAACAGTGCCCTTCGCGCAGCCCAAGGCATCTCCAAAAGAGAGCACATATCCACCGCCAGAAAGCTAGCGCACTGGCTCCCAATAAAAGAACGGGTGATATTCAAAGCGCTCACTCTCACCCACAAATGCCTCCACCACTCAGCACCTGCCTACTTATCACAAAAGGATTCACCCATCTACCTCAACCAGGCCAACAAGGACACTGTATTCAAATATGCCAACAGTGCCTTTTGGTAAACGAGCTAGAGCAGGAGGTGCCAGCGTCCCATACCTAGCGCCCCTTCACTGGAATGCCCTCCCACCAACCCTTCGAGCAGAAGAATCACTCCTAGCATTCCGGAAGGCCATGAAAACCACACTATTCACTTAACTAATACCACACTAGTCTTATGTAATTCAAGCTAACCTCCTATTGCAACCTTAACTATGATATTTATGTATAAATGAACTAAATGTTGAGATATCTATACTTAAATGTACTCCATCTATGATACCCATGTATAATGTACCAAATGCCAAATGCTTTTTATGACTATCCCACTTGTAACCCCATGTAACTAAGTAACCCCCTGTAACTAAGCTCCCCTCAAGTAACAGCGCCACTATGCCTATGGGCTGTTTTGTGCGCTGTACAAATGTAAAAATAAAAAAATTATCTGTGTCTGTACTAATAAATAGACACTGTTCGT